>NC_045967.1:46126183-46467545 GCF_010909765.2 Amblyraja radiata | reverse complement strand
TTGGTTGAGCGTTACTCCTGGTGTTATAGCACAAGTACTTTGTGTTTTAATATATTTGGCAGAAATCAAAAGACCAAGACATTAGTGCCGTGAATAACTTGGCTGGTGGGTTTAAGTCTCTGCAATTGAGTGTAAGGGCCCAGGTACACATATTGAGTCATGAGCCTTGTTAAACAAACTATTACTAATGTTATTTTGATGCATTGACTTTGCTGTTGACTGTGGCAGTTCAGCAGACCAGTGCAATCTCAGGACATGAGGAAGACCTCCTGATTGCATGGATTTCTCAAGAATGCCCCATATTAGGGTTTAGTCGGACTGAGGTTCTATAAGGTGCTGGTATGGCCACATTTGGAGTGGATGTGGAGGATGTTTCCACTAGTGGGAGAGTCTAAGACTCGAGGTCATAGCCTTAGAATTAAAGGACTCTCTTTTAGGAAGGAGATAAGGAGACATTTCTATAGTCAGAAGGTGGTGAATCTGTGGAATTATTTGCCAAAAAGTCTGCGGAGGCCGTCAATGGATATTTTAAATCAGAGATAGATAGATTCTTGATTAGTACGGGTGTCAGGGGTTATGGAGAGAAGGCTGGGGAATTGTGTTGAGAGGAAAAGATAGTTCAGCCATGATTGAATGGCGTAGATTGATGGGCCAAATGGCCCAATTCTGCTCCTAAATCTTATGAATTTATGCATTATAAAATTTGGGCCTTGGGTGAATGATTGAGTAATGCAAATTGGGGATTGCTTGAGAAGAAACATGGATATATCAAAAGACCCAATGTCCCAGTTTGCAGAGAGTATTATAGCTCCAGCCAGGCCTCAGACATCATGGTAGCTGGACATTCAGTTAAATTCACTGCGGTGATTTAATCTCCAACACCTGAATGAGTATTTGCATATCAGATGAAAAATAATTTTCTTGCCCTCGATTCCAAATTAGAAAACAAACTTTGTATTCAATTTTCATGGAAATCAGTTTGCAATTCTAAAAGTATGGTCCAGTTTATAGTCTTGGTGCCATGGTGATTATATGCAGTTCCGGTCACAATAACCCAAACAATGTAATTCTCCACATTCACAACACAAGAAACTTGCTTTGACTCAGTCACCCACAAGGTAGAATTAAGTCAGTAATCTGACACAGACTCTGGGTCCTCACCTGCATCTGAAACCAGATGAGATTATAGTAAAGGCTTTTATACAACCGTGCCATGAATTGTTAACGATGCCAACAATGGTTGTGACCACCTTGGGTTGGAGTAATGACTATTTAGTTTAGTTTACTTTAGAGATATAGTGCAGAAACAGGTCCACCAGATCCATGGCAACCAGCGATTTCTGTACACTAACACTATCCTACACACACTAGGGGCACGTCACAAATATACCAAGCCAATTAGCCTACAAACCTGTACGTCTTTGGAGTGTAGAATAAAACCGGAGCTCACGGAGAAAACCCATGCAGGAGAGAATGTACAAACTCTGTACAGACAGCACCCGTAGTCGAATTGAACCCAGGTTTCTGCCATCGTGCTGACACTTATTTTGGCAATACTCGTGAACAGCCTATTACTAATTTCCATATCCTAACCCTATTTGTAAAGAATACATAAAGAACTTGCAGTGTTTCGACACAATGTCCTCCGGATGTGCTGAGGTACTTTGCACCCAATTAAATGCTTTTGAATTAAATGACCATTGATACATGGCCAAACCTGGCAGTATCTGCACAAAACAATTGACTAATAATAGAGGTGAAATAGTATTCAGTTTTGTAACCGCTTTACTGGCAAATGGTGTTCTGGCACCTCTTTTAATGTGGATAAAATTCGAGAGAACACTTGAAATCACCCCCCCCCCCCCCCCCCAAATGTGATGCCTAGGAACGTGGGTGTCTGATCTCGATCTCATTGGGGCATGGGACTTCCGCAGCTAATTTGGGTCTCATTGGGACTTATTCTGCTCGGAGTGGGACTTCCACAGCTAATCGGTGGGTTGAATTTGCCCCCCCCCCCCCCCCCGGAACAAGCCCGACTATGGGGCAGTGTCTCAACACCCTCCCACCTCCCAGGCCATGACCTCTGTGGGTCCAGTAAAATGGATAATATGGCAAGGTTCAGGAGCCAAGGGTGCCGGGAAATCAGTGGTGGACCTGAATTTTTGGGCAGGTTCAAATATTAGCCACATTATTGGGGGAAGCACCCTTCGCTTTTCAACAGCACTTTTCACCTGAGAGCCAAACAAGATCTAAGTTTGATATTTCATCTGCAGAGTAGAACATCCAATAATTATAATGCCAAATGCAGAGCTGAGACTCGATGGGGACGCTGGTCCAAGTTGCCGAGAGTATTTTACACTCTTGTACTTAAGTATGATTGTGCTTATGTACAGTAAAACTTTTACTGAATTGTGTGAAAATTTCACTGTATATGTTCACTGTACATGTGACAATAAACTTCCATTGAACCAATTGTGTGTTGCCCCGAGCTTTGATGTGGGGCTTAAAACCATTTCTTCTTATTGAATGGAGACTGCTACCTGGGTCAAAATGAAAGTTGAAAACTTTGACCTTACTGAAGTACATTTTTCTATCTATGGTATAATTTCCGCTATTTTATTGAAAAGCTACAAACACATTGAATTAAAGGAGATAGAAACAAAAAACTGGATTAACTCAGCGGGACTGGCAGCATCTATGGAGAGAAGGAATGGGTGATGTTTCAGGTCATGACCCTTCTTCAGACCTGGAGTCCTGATTTTAATCTCAAGGAATCATATTTGGGCCAAGTAATTTTGGCCTTACAAAAGAACAGCAGTGGTTGTATATTATTTGTCTCATTCCACCATTCAACATCATGGCTGGTTTCACCTTGGATTCAATTCCACTTTCCCTCCTGATCCCATTACCATAGTCTAATGCTCCATCTACAGTTTAGAAATACAGCGTGGAAACAGGCCCTCGGCCCATTGAGTCCACGATGATCATCGATCACCAGTTAACACTATTTTATCTTATCGCACTTTCTCTCCCATACCGTATCCATAGAGGCGAAATTGCAGAGGAGTGTTGAGGAGTGTTTACCCGACGCCGAAGTTCCAGCTTTCCGGCAAAGAGGGCCTGAAAACATCGGACTGGCTGCGGAGGCCACAAATAGGCCCCGACCTCGGGTGTTTCACAGGGGAAGAGGACTGAACCTTTTGATGCCTTTCCCCACAGTGGAAAATTTTGATTCTGTTGTGGGGGGGACGTTCTTGTTGAATTCTATAATGTGTTGTGTCATTTTTCTGATTTTTAATTTTTCTATGGATGTACGGAAACTTTATTATTTCTTTTTATTATTTCTTTTATGTAAAACACTTTGGTTTCAACGCGAGTTGATTTAAACGTGCTATATAAATAAAATTTACTTACTTACTTACTACTTTCAAAGACACGTCTTTGGGATATAGGAAACCCCTGTGGTCACAGGAGGAACGTTCAAACTCCACAAGAGATTATTTAACTTTTCTTTTGTTTATAATATTATCTATTGAGTACAAACCTGTTGGTCATAAGTCATAAGAGCAGAATTAGGCCATTTGGCCCATCTGGTCTACTCTGTCATTCAATCATGGCTAATCTCCCTTTTCCATTCTGCTGCCTTCCCTCTGTAACCTTTGACACCCTTACTAATCAAGAACCTGTCAATCTCTGCTTTAAAAATACCCAATGACTTTGCCTCCACAGCCGCATGTGGCAATGAATTCCACAGAGTAACCACCCTCTGACTAAAGAAATTCCTCCTCGTCTCCTTTTATTCTGAGGCAGTGCCCTCTGGTCCTCAACTCTCATTCAAACGCTCTCACTGTAAATAATAATTTTACTCTTCTGTTCCAGTGCATATGACAATAAAACACTCTTGAAATAATCTTTAAACAGATTATTTTGCAACCCTGTTCAATACTAGTCGGCCCAACTCACCCACAGTGGCCAACATGTCCCAGCTACACTAGTCTCACCGGCCTGCTTTTTGTCCATATCCCTACAAAGCCGTCTATCCATGTACCTGTCTAACTGCTTCTTAAATGTTGGGATAGTTCCTGCCTCAACTACCTCTGGCAGCTTATTCCATACACCCACCACTCTTTGTGTGAAAAAGTTACCCCTCAAATTCCTATTAAATCTTTTCCCCTTCATCTTAAACCGATGTCCTCTGGGCCTTGATTCACCTACTCTGGGCAACAGACTCTATGCATCTACCCGATCGATTCCTCACTAAATTTCTAAAGTGAGTATACCCACTAAATATTACTAAGTGTTTGAGCTATGCATTTAGATGATGTCTCAAATGGTCCCCTGCATATTAACAGTTGGCTGATTGAGCCTCAAAAGTGCGAGTGAGACTTGATTTTGGTCAGTTTCTGTCATTTCTGACAGTTTACACATTTTTTTGGACAAATAACGATCCAGGGGAAAGACCTGCTAGTCACAGAGTTTCTGCCTCAGACTGGGCCTAAACATTTGGGAACAATAAATGTATCCTTTTAGCTCCATAAATAAAATTATTAGTCGTACCTCGAGGATATTGTACATCTACTTCTTAAAAGTACTTTAGCCTTCCTTTAAATGTGTTGATTGGCCTAGATGAATCATACTTTCACACTCTCCTGTATACTTAAAGAATATTTAGTTTACAGAGACACCTAAGATATTCTTTGATTGTTCACCAGTAAGAGAAATGATCGAGGCTACTCGGTATTGCTACCAGCAGCGCCTGTTGCAACAGCGAGGCGGGGTCTGTTTCCCCATTGCTTAAAATGTGAACGTTTTCCTGGGTGTGGTGTCACATTCAGACATTCACGTTCCGTTAGCAGAAGTTGGACTTGTGCTTCATGCTAAATTTAAGTAGCGACCGTTCTCAGCGTGTGGTTTAACGCCGCTCCAGGTCCTTTTTTCCTAACTGTCTGCTGCGTCCGAGAACGTGTAATTGATCCGGTTTGTGGTGATTTTGCATTCGGCAGAGCGGCGAGCAGCCGATGGGCGGAGCGAACATCTGGCTTTAAGCAACAACCAAAAAAAAGCGGCGATTTGTAGAAAAGAGGAAAAAAAAAATAAGTCTCGGTTGGACCTGGCCTGGGAGTACATTAATACAAAATGCCCAAAACGGTAAGAAGGCAACCATTTGTATAGACGTGACATGGGTGTGCGCTGCCTTGCGTATGGTTGAATGTTAGTTTGGCTAAAGTGAGCGTTATCGGAGTGTAATCTTTATGGAGGCTTTGCATTTGTGAGCTTAGATCTTTGCTATTTTATTGCAAGTTTCTTCTCTTGTTCTACCCCCCCCCTCCCCCTCCTTCCTTTCCATTTACTTGCTCCACCTCTCATCCCCCTCGCTTCTCCCCACATTTCTCTCTCTTTCTCTCCCTCTCTCCTCACTCTCCTCACTCTCACTCTCCCTCTCTCCTCACTCTCCTCTCTCCTCACTCTCCCTCTCTCTCACTCTCCTCTCTCCTCACTCTCCCTCTCTCCTCACTCTCCTCCTCACTCTCCCTCTCTCCTCACTCTCCCTCTCTCCTCACTCTCCCTCACACCTCACTCCCCTCACACCTCACTCTCCCTCACACCTCTTCTCCCCACACCTCCACTCCCCCACTTTTCTCTCTCTACCCCTCTCCCCTTCTCGCTCTCTTTCTCCCTCTCTCTTATTCTACCTCTCCTTTGCTCTCCCTTGTTCTCTCTTATTCTACCTCTCCTTTGCTCTCCCTTGTTCTCTCTCCCCTCGCTCCTCTGCTCTCCCACCCTTTCTCACTCGCACAGACCTTTTTCCGCCGTCGTTATTAACTGTGAAGGCTGGTGTATTTGGCCGAGAGGCAGCGATACGGGCCGGGCTTCGGGCCGCTGTATTTGGCCGTGAGGCAGCGATGCGGGCCGGGTTTCGGGCCGCCCTCCCTCCCTCTCTCCCTCCCTCCGTCCCTCCCTCCGCTGTGTCCACGGCGAGACCGCGATGGGCAGCGCTGCCGTGCAGTGGCGGGAAGCGGCCGAGCGTGTTATTTCTTCTCAAGCTCGTTCTACATACATTCTCCCTGCTTCTACCAAATCGACTGGCACGACTTGTAACAGCCCTCATTCTTTAAAAAAAAAAAAAAGTTTGCATTGAGTCGAGCTAATTTTACATTTGTGGTGATTAGTGCAAGTTTTTAACTGCAGTTTCCTTTTGCTTTGGGAAGTGTATTAATATTTTAACAAAGCTCTTAATTCTACACTTTGGCCGTTGTCCAACTTATAACGGAACTCAAATGACTCAAAGCTTCCTGCAATGCGTCATGTACGGGATTCTTTCCTAACAGTAGTCTGGTGGGTAATGGAAGAACCTTATTTGGCATTCGGACTGCTCTGGGGTCACAGCCTCGGGACAATGGGTCTGTTTTATCTGAGTCTAACTTTGGTATAATCATTCTCCCCACCCTTGGCCACTCGCGTTTACTCAAGTCCCCGCTTCATTGCAACAGGGCAGTTTCTTGTGATCCACCCATTCTCCCTCACTTCAACTTTTTGGTTAATATTGGCAACGTGTACTACTTATGAACTGTTTCCGACTAAATAAGGTGAAGTTCGACAAGTTAATTTGAAGTGATGTAACTTACTAAGTTAGGTTGTGTCCCTGTTTTAATTATAGATCCGCGCGATCACCATGCTTTCATTGGGGTGCCAATTAAAAGTGCAATATCGAAAGGAAATTTAAAAAAACCTGCTACTTTAACGATTGTAAATTAACAAAGTGGCTTTATGTATTTTCAGTTGGCATGTCTATCATTTGGCTCCATAACTTTAACTCTGATGATAGAAGGGAAATGTTGCTAACATTTTAACCCATGTCGCAACAAAGTTGCAGTTCTCTTAAGAACTGGTTGTTGGCATCAACTATAATACTCGTCTGCCCGAGAATTTGCTTACCATTTCCATCACTACCTGTCTCCCTGTCAGGAAATGTAGCACTCTCCTCGTCCCCACCCCGCCGACTCATTTGTTTAAAAGTTGATGGGCCTCTTCCGTATCCTTCCCGAAGGTGCTGATTCATGGTCGAAATACCCAAGCAGCCAGACTTGTGTAAATCTCTCATTTGAGTGTGGATAGCTGAAGCTAGTTGGTAGCCAAATGTAGCATCATAAACGGCTGGGCAACAGGCCAGTTGAGCACTTTTCCATGAATCTTTGTGATTGCCATTGAAGTATACTGTTTTGATCAACTACTCTTTTGATTGATTCTTTAATATTGTCCCAAAGGACATGGCATTGTTTTTGTTACATTTTAAAAAATATTAATTGGATGAGTGCAGGACTGAGGAAGGTTTGAATTGCATTGTACATAGTATGACTATGAGGGCAATCTTTTTGTCTTTTGCAGTGGGGAATATAGGAAATGGTAGTGGGTGACAGGACATTGACTGCAGACTTGTCATTTGGCTTTTATCTGTCATCTTGAGGTTTTTCCCAACACTGTTAGGATACATTGGTTATTTTAAAACATGCTTTGCAAAGGGAGGTCCTATTTCATGATTGGATGATATCCACCACCTTTTGCTTTGCAAAATTTGAATTCTCTCCCACCAACATGTTGAACGGATTCCATGTTCAGCAATGAGTGGTAAATTCTTTCTTTACTTTCAGTGACACACCCAAAGTACAAACTGTAAAGTTGCTGACCACTGTGATAACATTTAGAATTGGTAATCTTGAAGCTCGGTGGCCCTATTTTCAGTTCTTTCCCAATACCTCTGTTCCAAGAACATAGAAACATAGAATTAGGTGCAGGAGGTAGGCCATTCGGCCCTTCGAGCCTGCACCGCCATTCAATATGATCATGGCTGATCATCCAACTCAGTATCCCGTACCTGCCTTCTCTCCATACCCTCTGATCCCCTTAGCCACAAGGGCCACATCTAACTCCCTCTTAAATATAGCCAATGAACTGGCCTCGACTACCCTCTGTGGCAGGGAGTTTCCAGAGATTCACCACTCTCTGTGTGAAAAAAGTTATTCTCATCTCCCTAATCTTCCTGCATCTAGCCTGTCCAACCCCTTAAGATTTGTAAGTTTCTATAAGATCCCCTCTCAATCTCCCTAAATTCTAGAGAGTATAACCAAGTCTATCCAGTCTTTCTTCATAGACAGTCCTGACATCCCAGGAATCAGTCTGGTGAACCTTCTCTGCACTCCTCTATGGCAATAATGTCCTTCCTCAGATTTGGAGACCAAAACTGTACGCAATACTCCAGGTGTGGTCTCACCAAGACCCTGAACTGCCGATAGTTTCCAGAACCACATATTACCATGCCATTCTGTGCCCTGTTTTCAGTCAACACTCTTGAAAATGCAGCTTGTCAGTCAGTCATTTTACACAAGCTAATGCTACACAACACTTGTTGCACCAGAACAGATTTCCATCATTTCCTCTCAGCAGGCTCTTAAACCTGAGGTGAGGAAATACAAATTAGTTCTGGGAGTGGTATAAATCATACATCTGCTAAAAAAGAAGACCTTGCGAGTAGGGGGCGTACGTACTGCTATTTCCTCCCAATTCCTGTTGCTTGATAGATGCAAATGCTGGAGTAATTCAGCGGGACAGGCAGCATCTCTAGATAGAATAAATGTGTGACATTTTGGGTCGAGACCCTTCTTCAGATTGAGAGTCCGAGGAGAGGGTGGCACAGAGATAAGGAAGTGTAAGGTGTGAAAGCTAACAGTCAAAGGGGATGATGGTCAAGGAAAATGTAGAGTAGACCATTGTTAGCTAGGAGAAGGCAAGAAGAAGCATACAGAGGTAAAATTAAACCAGTGGGACAGTCAGATTGGTTGCAGAACTGGGGGGGGGGGGGGGAGGAATGGGGAGAGAGGGAGAGCATGGATTACTTGAAGTTAGAGAAGTCAATATTCATACAGCTGGGATGTAAGCTGCCCATGTGAAATAAGAAATGCTGTTCCTCCAATTTGTGCTAGGCCTCGCTCTACCAATGGAGGAGGCCCAGGACAGAAAGATCAGGGTGGGAATGGGATGGAGAGTTAAGCAACCGGGAGATCAGGTAGGTTTAGGTGGGCTGGGTGGCAGTGTTTGCTCAGGCCAGTTTGGTGCTCCTGTTTTAGCTGATCTCACTCAGCACAAATAGTCGAGTCTGAGTGCTTCACCATTTCTGTTACATTTCTATTGATTGGGGTAGTGGAATTGATACTAAGACTTTTAATATCTTGCAGACCTATAGCTAGACAAAAGTGCTGGAGAACTCAGCGGGTGCAGTAGCATCTATGGAGCGAAGGAAATGGCAACGTTTCGGGTCGAACCCCTTCCGAAAGGGTTTCTGCTGCACCCGCTGAGTTTCTCCAGCACTTTTGTCTACCTTTGATATTCCAGCAGTTCCTTCTTAAAGACCTATAGCAAGCCTGACATCCTAGAGTCTCCCATATCATCACTTGCCATTATCACAAAGTAGTTGATATCCTTTGTAAACAGCTGAGTGATGCGTAATCTGCATTCTGTTTTTTTTATATATACAGGCGAGGCAAAGTTAGTAGATAGATTCCCAGCAAACTGTAGACACTGGGACGCTATAGTACCAGTTTATCACCAGCTTCTAATTTTGCACCTGAAATGTAGAAAGGTATCATCCGAGTGGGATATTGGCATAAGATTATCGTTTGAGGTAGTTGCAACAGAGGGGATTGTTTTCCTCATTCACAAGTGGCCTTAAAACTGCTTGCTCAGGTCCTCGAATGCTTGGAGTATTTATTCTGAAATAAATTATTATTTAGCAACTACTGGAATCTCTCAACGGGTCAGGCTGAGGAAACCAATTCAATTTTTAACCAAAATTAACATTTCTAGTTTAAGACTTTGATTAGAAATGGCATTTGTTTCGAATTACTTGTGATAACGTGCCTGCATCACTTGTATAGAATTTACATGTGGTACTAGTAAGTGTTAGGGCAGCATGGAGGCAAGTTCAAGTGAGTTATTGTCATGTGTCCCTGTATAGGACAATGAAATTCTTGCTTTGCTTAAGCACACAGAAAATAGTAGGCATTTACTACAAAACAGATAAATGTGTCCATATACCATGATATAAATATATACACACATGAATAAATAAACTGGTAGTGCAAATAACAGAAAGTGGTTGCTAATAATCAGAGTTTTGTCCGAGCCAGGTTTAATAGCCTGATGGCTGAGGGGAAGTAGCTATTCCTGAACCTGGTTGTTGCAGTCTTCAGGCTCCTGTACCTTCTACCTGAAGGTAGCAGGGAGATGAGTGTGTGGCCAGGATGGTGTGGGTCTTTGATGATACTGCCAGCCTTTTGAGGCAGCGACACAGAGGTAGAGTTGCTGCCTTACAGCGCCAGAGACCCGGGTTCGAACCTGACTACAGGTACATGTCTGTACAGAGTTTATAGGTTCTCCCCGTCACCGTTGTGGTTTTCTCCCACACTCAAGTTTGTAGGTTAATTGGCTTGGTGTAATTGTAAACTCTCCCTAGTGTGTGGGATAGTGTAAATGTGCGGGGATCACTGCTTGGTGCAGACTCAGCGGGCTGATGGGGCCTGTTTCTGCAGCGTATCCCTAAACTATAAATACTGGAAGGTACTATTTTTTTTTTTGTCATCGTATTTTGTTTGAAAATTAGTTGGATGCATTGAATAATCAGTCTGAAGAAGGGTTTCGGCCCAAAACTTTGCCTATTTCCTTTGCTCCATAGATGCTGCTGCACCCGCTGAGTTTCTCCAGCATTTTTGTCTACCTTCCTGCACATTTTCCAGCATCTGCAGTTCCTTCTTAAACGCATTGAATAATTAGTTGGATGCTGTCTTTTTTTTGCTCCCATTTTACTTTCTCCACCTTGGTATTAATCAAGGGTAAATGTCAATTTGTTGATGTAGTCCTCCTGTTATTATCTATGCTAACCCAGCTTGAGTTATCAGATGTTTATTTAGAGTAGGAATTCCTGGCATAGTTCTGGCATTTTACTGATTTTGGCCTCATCTGCTAAACCGACTGTCAATTAAATACGTAACAATAATCCTGAGGTCGTCCAGTTCAGAGGATCTGGTGGAATGTAACTCAACTGTACAATGTATTACTTGAACACAAATGAAAGATCAGTGAAGTTTTTGTTGTGTCACTTGATATGGTGAGGCTTGGTTAGAATCCATGTGACTTTATTGCGGGATTAAAGATTGCTGCAGGTGCTCTGTACGGTTTACCGATAAAATCAGGGAATAAATTGCTGTTAACTTTAGATAGCATCCACAAACTAAAGTATTTGTCAATAAGGATGTGAAAAAGGGTTCTGTCACCTATTCCTTTTCTCCAAAGATGCCGCCTGACCCACTGTTACTCCAACATTTTGTGTCTTGTCTTTGGTATAAACCAGCATCTGCAGATCACTTTTACACCCCTTCTCTGTTTCACTGTGATAGCTCCTCAAGCTATGCCTACTTTGAAGAAGTTCTCATCTTCTCTGAGTTCTGCAACACCCTCCCTCGCTGCTCCCCCTCTGTGAATCCTACTGCAGCAATCTGCAGAAGGCTTCTGACCCAAAATGTCAACTATTCCCTTTTCTCTAGAGATACCTGACCTGCTGAGTTACTCCAGCATTTTGTGTTTATCTGTGGTATATATCAGCATCTGCAGTTCCTTCCGACACACTGAGGTATCTGTCATCTGATATTGAAGATTTATAACCCTTCAATAAATTTAGGGTTTATAGTGGTCTTAGTTTTGACCTAAACCTTTGTGTTAAAGCTCTCTGCCTGATGATGTGGTTCAATGCTACCCTCCATTTTAATGAACTGTACTCGTACGCTACTGAAGATAGACACACAATGCTGGAGTAACTCAGCGGGCCAGGCAGTATCACTGGAGAGAAGGAATGGGTGACATTTCGGGTCGAGACTTCTTCAGACCAAACTCGAAATATTGCAACCCGAAATACCACCCATTCCTTCTTTCCAGGGATGTCCTGCTGACTTTCTCCAGCGTTTTGTGTCTATGTTCAGTGTAAACCAGCATCTGCAGTTCCTTCCTACCCATAACACTACTCTGTGCAGACCCACTTTAGATTACACTAACTTCAAATAGCCCTTGCTTTCCCTCTCTCTGCATCCCCCTCTCCCTTCCCAGTTCTCCCACCAGTCTCACTCTCTCCGACTACATTCTCTCTCTGTCCCGCCCACTCCCCTGACATCAGTCTGAAGAAGGGTCTCGACCCAAAACGTCACTCATTCCTTCTCTCCAGATATGCTGCCTGTCCAGCTGAGTTACTCCAGCATTTTGTGTCTACCTTCACTTTAGATTATAATGCAAATCCCAGTCAAGTCGAATGGATAATTTGAATTGGTTTAGACAATGGACAATAGGTGCAGGAGTAGGCCATTCGGCCCTTCGAGCCAGCACTGCCATTCAATGTGATCATGGCCCAATCAATACTCCATTCCTGCCTTCTCCCCACATCCCCTGACTCCACTATTTTTAAGACCCCTATCTAGCTCTCTCTTGACAGCATCCAGAGAACCTGCCTCCACCGCCCTCTGAGGCAGAGAATTCCACAGACTCACAATTCTCTGTGAGAAAAAGTGTTTCCTCGTCTCCGTTCTAAATGGCTTACTCCGTATTCTTAAACTGTGGCCCCTGGTTCTGGACACCCCCAACATCGGGAACATGTTTCCTGCCTCTAGTGTGTCCAAGCCCTTAACAATCTTATATGTTTCAATGAGATATCCTCTCATCCTTCTAAACTCCCGAGTGTACAAGCCCAGCTGCTCCATTCTCTCATTGTGGCACTGGACAGCATTATTTTGTGGCACTGGACAGCAGCCAAACAATGTTGACTTTTGCTGACTATACTTTTCTATTTTTCAGTTAAGATGCTAGACCACATCACACACCAATTTCCTTCCTACAATGTCTCTTATTGAGTGATTATATTTGAGAAATTACATTTGAATTGTTGGCTTGCATTTGCTTTCCCTACTCTTCTGTGTACTTCATGAAAATTTGTAACCATGACACATCAGCTAATGTACAACCAGACATGCAATCATCCATGATGCTACATTCTCAACACTGACCAATCTTTGGCAATATTTGTGCCGGTGGCCAACTTTATTACATTTGAACCAAACCATTGTTGGAATATTATTCTTCTGGTTGTGCATTTTACTAAAGATCTACAAGCAATACCAATTAAATGGTTCATTATAGTCGTTCAGTTTATATTATTTAAAAAATGAAAAAAAAAAAAAATGCTTTTATCATTTATGGACACATTTAAGTTGATCCAACTAATCAAAGGTTGTGATAAAAACACCATTGAGTTAACGTTGACATATGATGGTTTTAACCTTTGAGATTGTTCTTTATAAAATTCATTTACCTCAATTATTACTAATATTGCTGAGCATGTTTCGTCTATGTTTACTTGTATGTGCTTGGAATCCTCAAGGCTAACTAATTAAGTAACTTCATTTGAAACTTCCAAAAGGCTCCTTAACAATTCAATTTCTTGTCTGGTGTAATTTGTCTGCAGATGTATTTACTTAAGCTGTTATTTAATGGAGTGGCAGGGCAGCTAACTTGAACATATTTTCATTTCCTTGCCATATGAAAAGCACCCATTCAACTAACCGAGTCTCTGCAAGTTTACAAAGGAATCCCAGCTGCCCCATAAATGTTCCGACAATTTGTTCTCCCTATTTTCCCATCCCACCTACACTCAATTTACAGTGGTCAATAGATTTGCAAGCCTTGATGTGGGTGGAATTGACGTGATCGCAAGGAGAAATTCCACAAAGAGAGAACCGGACGTCACAATAAAACCCAGTTTGCTGGAGCTGTAAGGTTGAGACCGAGGCCCCATAACTGTGCCACCCACATCTGAGCATCCTTTGTACCTGGTATCCAAAGCAGACTTGCAACTAAAACTAAGGTTGGCAAAATTATAGCAGCTTTGTGTTAGGCATCCAAAATTATAATAGAGTTCATCAACTGTAGAATTATTATTATTTTTTTTCAAAGTATGTATGTGGTAGTAATCTTAATTTTGAGGAATGTGAATATTAAGACATGCATGTCAGGGCCCATTTTTTTTCCATCCTTCTACACCAATGACAGACTGCTTTTAAGTTTTTTTTTTTCTCTTTGCCTTTTAAAAGATAACATTTGAGAGAAGTTATGCTTTGCCTAACCATGCACATTAGAGTACAATGTTTACATTTCTACTTTGCTGTTGTAAGAAAGATTTTAATTGTTCCGTTTCGGGACATATGACAATAAAACACTCTTGACTCTCGAATTCAGTCTGCTATTCCTTGCTATCCCATGTGAGACCAGCACGTCCTAGATTAAGTAGTCCTGGGATCTTGAGTCAAAAATTCTTCAGAATGACATGCTTGATTACAGGGTTCCATTTCATTTGAGTTCTGGGTAGATTTTCATATTGTGGACAGTTGGATGGCTGTCAAGAATGAAGGAGGGGACCCTCATTTAGAAGAATGAGGGGGGGCTTTGAAACATACAGAATAGTGAAAGGCTTGGATTGAGAGGATATGAAAGGATGTTTCCAATAGTGGGAGAGTCTAGGACTAGAGGTCATAGCCTCAGAATTAAAGGACGTTATATTAGGAAGGAGATGAGGAGAAATTTATTTAGTCAGAAGTGGTGAATCTACAATACAAATTTATTTGTCATTTGAGCCCCAGTGAGACTCAAACAAAATTTTGTTTCCACAGCCATACAAACAAAAACAATGTCCTACAGACATACACACAATTAAGTTCACACAAACATCCATCACAGTGACCCACTGTGATGGAAGGCAAAAGTCTTTCTCTCCCCTGCTCTCCATGTCTCTCCCGATGTCCAAGCCCCAGGCGGGCGATGATAAGTCCCACGGCCATTTTAGGCCGTGCCGGGCGATTTACGGCCCCGCTCCCGGTCTAGAAGTCTCGAAGTTGGAGCCCCCGGCGGGCGCTGTAATGTCCCACGGCCATGAAGCCGTGCCGGGTGATGTACTTCCCCGCTCCGGGTCGTTCCAAACCCCGCGACACGGGCTGGAGAAGTCGCGTTGCGGGAGCTCCGCAAAGCGGTCTCTCTCTCTCCCCCCGGACCCGCGAGCTCCCGATGTCCCAGTCCACCGGACCTGCGGCTGCGTTGCTGGAGCCTCCGAGCCCCAGGAGTCGAGTCGCAGCAGCGAGTCACCACCGCTCCCCACGTTCCGAGGCCGGCCAGCCCCACGATGGTGAGTAGTCCGCAGCGCAGTCTCCCGAGCCCCCGGGTCGTTCAGGTTGGAGGCCGCTCCACGGTGCTAGGCCCCAACGACAACGGAGACCCGACAGGGAAAAGGTCGGGTCTCCCGGACAGGGAAGAGATTTTAAAACGGTTTCCCCCCTCCCCCCCCCCCCGCCCCCCACATATACACATTTAAAAACCAGTATTTAAAAAACACCAAACACTACATTTAACTAGACAAAAAATAAAAAAAGACAGACAGGCTGTAGGAGCCGCTGCAACGAGTCGCGCCGCCACCAGAATCTGTGGAATTCTTTGCCACAGAAGGCTGTGGAGGCCAAGTCAGTGGATATTAGGGCAGAGATAAATAGATTCTTGATTAGTACAGGTGTCAGAGGTTATCGGGAGAAGTCGGGAGAATGGATTAGGAGGGATCCAATCCAATCCAACTTTATTTGTTAAGCACTTTAAGACAACCAATGTTGACCAAAGTGCTGTACAGAAGAAAAAAACAAGACATCATAAACAGACAACATAACAGAACATAACATAACAGCTCACATAAGGCGCATAAATCACATATGAAATACTTTATTATCACATGTTTAAAAGAGGGAGAGGTGGATCAGCCATGATTGAATGGCGGAGTAGACTTCATGGGCCGAATGGTCTAATTATACTTCTATTCCTTATGCCCTTAGGACGTGGGGGGGGAGGGAGGGGGGGACTGCGGAAAACAAAGGGGGACTCAGGAGGTGGGGAGCGGGGCTGCTGCCACGTGCGACGGCGGACAGTAGATGGGTTTCTTCGGTGGACTCTTTGCAGCTTTGTTGGCGCCAAAATGTGGTGACACTTTTGAACTGTCTTGGTGAAGTCTGCTGTATGATTTTACTGGGTTGTATGCAAAACAAAGCATCTCGCTGTACCCAGGTACATGTGATAATAAAGTATCATTAAAGAATATGAAACCATTTTAAATTAGGTATGGTAGCTGAATAACATGGGAGGAAAGGGGGAGAGAAATTTATTAACAAATTCGATACTTTGCTTCTAAAGGAGGAAAATATTTAAATACTGGAATTTTTTTTAATGACAATATCAATGAACTGCAGAAAACAGATTTGATTGCTGGTAGCGCCTTTTTATTTAAAATCTCCAAGCTTAAAATCCTGTGCAAATAAGGTGATTGAAAACCTTTTGTGAGGTTCATGTTGAGACCAATTTAAGGTCTGTTTTAAAGCTTGATAGATTTTCATGAAAGTCAGTATATTGACGTTCCTGTCAAGTGACTTCAATCCTAGGTTTCTTTTGAGAGCTAAAGATTTTAAAACGGTGTTTCCATTAATTGTGAACGAGAATAAAACTGAACTGATGTTTAATTTAAAAAAATGTTTAGGATGCAATGGAGCAGTTTTTAACAACTCTTGTTTTATCACCTTTTTTCTTCTCCATCGTTAGAATCAATATCACAAGGTAAGAGATTAAAAAATAAAATAATAATATCTCGTAACATCTGAGAGTCCAATGTCCATGCAGTCTGACTTGCATTTAGGTGCTTTCAGAGTTGGGTTCTCACCTTCCTTTCTCAGTAGACTTTAGCTTGTACATAATTTTACCAAACATTTGAACTCTTCCTCATTTCAATGATATAAATCAGTGGTTCCCAACGTGGGGCGTACGCCCCACAGGGGGGCAATTTTATTTTTAAGGGGGGCAATTTGATTTTTCTTTTTTTTTTTAACAGTTTTTTAGTAATTTCTTGCTCAGAACTTTAATTGTCTTTTGTTTATTTCATTTTTCTTTTTCATGGATGCCATGTTCTTTTGAAGCTTGTTTAAACCAAGGTATTGGCGTTTTAAGCTTCTTCAGCTGAAACGGAGTTCACTTTTTAAATGATAAGAATTATATATCACCACATGGGGGGGGGCATCAGGATTTTAGAGGTGATTAGGTGGGGCATGGCCAAAAAAAGGTTGGGAACCACTGATATAAATGGTTGTAGTGCAAGAAGCAACCTTTAAAGATTTAAGGGCCTGTCCCACGAGCATGCGGCAAGCGCGACTAAACTGGAAGCGTGGGCCGCGCGGAGGTCGAGTGAGTGATGTGAAGTTTGAGCGAAGTCAGCGGGAGGTTCAAGCGTGACGTACGGCGTCAAGACGCTGCGTCTGGCGTTGAGACTCTGCGTATGCCCGTCGAGGGGGTGCGTATGGCGTTGAGGCGGCTGTGGGCCGGCAGGCCGTTGCCGAGCGGAATTTTTGAACACTGCCAGTTTTTCGGAGCCCCGCGCGATGTCGGGACCAGCTCCGCACAACTCCACACGGCTCCGGCGATCGAAGTGGGACCGCTCCCGCGAGGCCGTACGGCTCAAGCGACCACGTTAGGTGGCACTTGCCGCATGCAGACGCATGCTCGTGGGACAGGCCCTTTAGTTGCTGCTTTTCAGAATCGGTGGTTTGCAGAGAAGCTTATTTATTGTGTCTCTTTGTACTTGTTCATTGAGTCTGATCTACTTGCTGGGATTTCCTAATATGCTGATATGTCCTCATATCTTCCTCCGAAAGCTGTGACAGGGTGTTTGTTATCTGCAAGCTGCATATCGGTCTATCCTCCCCCCCCCCCCCCCTTGCTCCCCTGACACTTCCTTCTTTGAGCACCTATTTATCATACACCCTCATCTCAGAATTAAAGTTTGTTTCTCTCACCCATTCAAATCTGCTTGAATGTTTGAGGCAGCATCATGGATTCTAGATTAGCAAATGACAAATGGGTAGATGGGAATATAGAGTTTAGATGAGAATCACGATCCTCTTAAATGGCAGGACTTGGGCAGGGGGGGAGGGGGTGGGGAGAGGGAGGTGAGTAGCATAATTCTGGTTCATGTGTTTTATCAAAAAAGAACTTGTTATCAAATAAGTTCTCTTTCTGATTTCAGCTTCAGATCTCACTTATTTCCTTTCATTGTTTTCCTATCCTCTCTAATTTCTCCCTCTATGTAAGATCCCAGCATATTTATTCTACTCCCTCCTCCTAACATTGCTATCTGCAAGGCCTCGAGTCTATGTTCTCAACTGCTGTGGCTATCTCTGCTCACTTCCTAATCCTAGATCCTTCTTTGCACGGCCCAGAAACGCGTTCTCGATTCTCTGCTGCATTGCCTAACTCCTGAAGTGTTCAATTATACTGTGAGGATATGAATGGATGCTGCGGCATTAAGTTTGTTTCTCGTAATATCGGTAATGAATGAACAGAAATGCCATCCCATTAAGTATTGGGAAGACTAAAGGCAGTACCCTCTCTCTGCCTCCTTTAAGGTATTTCCTAAAATCCTCCTTCATGGGTCAGCTCTCCTTGTATTTAGTGCGACTTTGATGTACTTCAAGGAGATGGTGATCGAAAAAAAGCGCTACACATACCCCAGTTTACATTGATGGTGCCGAAGTAGAGATGGTCGAAAACTTTAAATTCCTAGGAGTCAATATCACCAACAACTTCTGGACCACCCATATTGAGACCAACGCCTCTACTGCCTTGGAAGGCCTGGGAAGTTTGGCATGTCCCCAACAACACTTACCAACTTCTACAGATGTGCCATAGAAAGCATTTAATCTGGATGCATCACAGCTTGGTTTGGGAGCAGTTCCACCCAGGACCCCAAGAAATTGTATCGAATTGTGGAGCAGCCCAGACCATCACGCAAACCTATCTTTCTCCTCTTCACTCCATTTATACCTCACGCTGCCTCGGCAAGGCCAGCAGCATAATCAAGGATGAGTCGCACCCTGGCCACTCCCTCTTCTCCCCTCTCCCCACTCCCATCAGGCAAAAGGTATAGAAGTGTGAAAACACACACCACCAGATTCAGGGACAGTTTCTTCCCAGCTGTTATCAGGCAACTGAATCATCCTACCACAACCAGAAAACAGTGCTGAACTACTATCTACCTCCTCGGGCTATCCTTGATCGGACTTTGCTAGCTTTACCTTGCACTAACCATTATTCCCTTGCATATCTATACACTGTAAATGGATCGATTGTAATCATGTATCGTCTTTCTGCTGACTGGTTAGCACGCAACAAAAGCTTTTTACTGTACCTCTGTAGACATGACAATAAACTAAACTAACTTCCTTTTATTGTGATGTACATTAAACTTTGCTGTATTACAGGTACGTGTATCTTTCCTTAATTATATATTCATACAGCATTTCAGCACAAAGTGAATGGGTGAGGGGGTCAAGAATTGTGGTGCTGAAAGCATTTTTTTATTTAACCATTTCCTTGATTTTAAAAGAGCTCACCTTGGAAGCTGTCAATTGTATTTTTTTCCACTTGTGGAAGTAATGACTATTAACAAAAAGGAATCACATCATTGTTCTTCCATTTACGTTATGTTATCACTAACATTTTTGGATGTGACTTGTTTCTCCTTCCCATTAGCCATCTAATGTTATTGTGATGACTTGTGATAACTACATTTTTTTTGTTGTTCATGCTCGGGGATAAAACCAAACCTCTCTTTAAACCTGAAAAGTGGTTTCTCATCAGGATTGCATTAGAGAATGTTTTGGGAAGCAGTGAAATCAAAAATGCTTTAATTCTGAAATGCTATTTCTCCATTCTATAAATGGACAAAAAGCACCAATTCACACTTTATGTGCATGCAACTATTGTTGTCTGAAGTTGTTTTTTGGCTAATCATTTCAATAACTACTTTCAATGTTCAATTGCTCCTTTATCCTATGTACCAAGGTACAGTGAAATTATTTTTTGCAGACAGATCAGTAAGATTATTGCCATCCATATGAGTGCACTCCCCAGTTGAGTACATAATGCATAGAAACAGCCCACTGAGTATATGCTAGAGTCACCAGGTTTTGGCACCATTTCGTAGTCATAGCTGCAGCTGGCCATCTAGGTTTGTTGGACCCATCACCTCCATCCAGTCAACCCATGAACCATCGTTCCTTGCCCTGCCCAATCTTCTTAAACCTTTGTGCCCTGGGCGTGACTACCACAGCTGACCTTGAGGGTGTGGGGGATACAACCCCCCCCCCCCCCCCCCCCCCCCCGTCACATAGAAACATAGAAAATAGGTGCAGGAGTAGGCCATTCGGCTTTTCGAGCCAGCACTGCCATTCAACATGATCATGGCTGATCATCCAAAGTCGACCCAAAACATCACATCTTCTTTTGCTCCATAGATGCTGTCTCACCCGCTGAGTTTCTCTAGCAATTTTGTCTACATCCAAAATCAGTAACCTGTTCCAGCTTCTCCCCCCCCCCCCCCCCATCCCTTGATTATCTTAGCCCTAAGAGCTAAATCTAACTAACTCTTGACAACAGGGGGACGACAGATGGCACAATGGGCTAAGTGTTCGGCTGGCAACCGGAAGGTAGCTGGTTCGAATCCCGCTTGGAGTGCATACTGTCGTTGTGTCCTTGGGCAAGACACTTCACCCACCTTTGCCTGTGTGTGTCCTTGGGCAAGACACTTCACCCACCTTTGCCTAATTATGTGAAGCACTTTGGGGTCAATGCAAGTTGACTAAAAATGTGCTATATAAATAAAGAAATTTAAATTTAAATTTAATTTAACATGTTCCATTACCCCCTCCCCCAGTTCCCTTTCTTCGGCGGCAAATGGGTGCCAGGCTCAACGGCATTCCTCTCCTGGTTCCATGATGAAGGTCGAGTGTTTTGTTGATAAACGGAACACTCGACCATCAACGGCCATTCGTGGGTCCAGTTGACGTTGACGTTATTAATTTGACGATCATTTGTTTGTAAACTGTCAGCATAGGCAGTCTTTGATTGTGTTAATACTCTATGTTTATTTTTATTTTTTGAATAAAAGTAGTTTCATAATAAAAAAAAATTAAAAATGGTGGGCAAGCCAGGCCGTGGCCCGCCGGGACCTTGTTTGCCTGTTTCCACGATGAGTGACTCTGATTCATAAGCCACCTATTTTTCTCAAAGGCAGGTTTCGATTCGGTGCCGGTGAATTACTTTCAATTTTCGTTCAGTTTCAGTGTTGTTGCAAGGGTAGGCTTTCCATTTCCTGCTGTAGCAGGACATTTGGGAATTGAAGCTGAACACAATAAATCCATTAAAGAAAGCGAGAAACTTGCAGCACTGTCCAAAAATGATTCTTGAAGTGTAGCACTTCAATTAACGATTGACTTTGTATCAATTCATAATCTTGGAACTTGGTCTTTTTTTGCAATCAAGTTGTAGCTGGGGAATTGCCTTCTACTTCCAATCTCATCTAATGGAATTGATCTCTCGCTCTTTGACTCTGATCTTAGCTTCGATCATGATGTCTTTCTGATGTCTGTCCACAGCCACATTCCCTTATTTCCAAAAAAACCCCCACCAATTCTGCTCTGCCTTTGCTCCTGCAGTTCTGAAATTAGACTTCCTAATTCTGATAAATTACACAATCGGTTCACTCTGGCTCAGATATTTAATATGGTCATCTGCTCTTCTGGTCAGCTTACCAATTTGTATGTACCATAAACTTTGCAAAGCCCTGTCCATATGCTAACTTGGCTA
This sequence comes from Amblyraja radiata, assembly GCF_010909765.2. NCBI lineage: Eukaryota > Metazoa > Chordata > Chondrichthyes > Rajiformes > Rajidae > Amblyraja > Amblyraja radiata. Next base: position 46,445,738 of record NC_045967.1, on the reverse strand, counting down.
CTGAAGAATATGCTTCTCGACTGCAATATCGGATTCTTGTACAAGTCTCATTCTTCTCTTCAAATCCACGCATGATCCTTTATCTGCAATCTCCTTTGATTTAGTTTTAGAGATATAGCATGGAAAGGGGCCCCTTCAGACCACTGAGTCTGCGTTGACCATCGATTCTCCTCCCCCCCCCCCCCCCGTACCCTAATTCTACCGTACACTCTAAGGACAATTTATAGAACCCAATTAACCTACAGACCTGCAGATCTTTGGAATGTGGGAGGAAATGGAGCACCCATAGTCAGGATTGAATCTGGGTCTCTGGTGCCGTAAGGCAGTAAGTCTACCACTGCACCACTACTGTGTGGCCCAGCAATGGTCCTCCAATCCTGACCTTTTTGGACATCCCTGAACACAACTCTGCTGGTCAACATCTATTGGATGTAACTCTTGGATTTTTTTTTTTTTCTCCTGTTTGTCCTTCTTTCAAAGTCTTTATGTAATCTTTTTTATTTTGCACAACTCAATGTAAAATCATGCTTAACTCCTGTGAGGTGTCTTGGGGATATAGTAATGCATAAAGGTGATGCATTTGCATTATGCAAATTTTTTTCTAGAGTGGTAAAATGAAAGGAAATGGTTTTGGTTCTGACTTGTGCAGCTTGCAAGTTTTTCTGTTTCTAAAAAAAAACTTACTCCGATCACTGTTTAATTTTGACTGGCTAATGCAAGCTTTGTCTTCCTTTCAAGATCTGATGGCAAAAGCCTTTTGAAGACCTTAAATAATGGATGGGAAAAGGGGCAAACCCTTCTGCATATATTGCCAGAATCTCCAATTTTAAAAAAAAAATGCATGCCTGTATTTGTTTTTTTTGTGTTTTTTTTAACCTCATCATAATGACAGCCTGTTGATCAGTAGCAAAATCCCCTTTTTGATACCGAAGCAGAGATAATTTGGTTCTTGTGCACTATACATTAGACTAATGAGTAACAAATTATCATTGAAGTATCAAACTGGATTTCAAGCACGCGGACTTGCAACATGGCTGTGTTTCATGGATGTGGTTTTTGAAGGCCTGATTACTCATTAATCGATTGTACAGTGTATACTATTTTGTTAAGAAATAACTGCAGATGCTGGAAAAATCAAAGGTAGACAAAAAGCTGGAGAAACTCAGCGGGTGAGGCAGCATCTATGGAGCAAAGGAATGAGTCGTGTTTTGGGTCGAGACCCTCCCCCCCCCCCCCCCCCCCTCCCCCCTCTCACATCAGTCTGAAGAAGGGTCTCGACCCGAAACATCACCCATTTCTTCGCTCTATAGATGCTGCCTCATCCGCTGAGTTTCTCCAGCCTTTTGTCTATACTATTCGGTTGCTCAGTCTGAGAGTAACAATGCTATATTTTATAAGATAAACTTAATTTGTTCCCATCCTGGTGCCAAAAGGGAGAAAGCAGGTGATTAATGTGCATGTTTCTGCGTTAAACAAGCCCAGGCACTAAGTCTGAACATAGTCCCATTCCGTACAGGGAAGGTTCAATTTTATACAATGCTCCAGGCATTTTTCTCTTCTGACGGCACCGTATTATATGCCATGTATCAGAAGACGTGCTCCCAGTACCAGCATATAGATAAGTATAAGCAGGAAAAAGCGTCCCACTTAACTGCTGAAACCATGTATCCAAGTTCCTACATCATCACACTTTCTTACAAGGGACTCGATTGTTAGAACTGCATATGTTGTAATGAATTTGCCATCTGGCTGAAGCAGCTGTTCTGCCATCCAGCAACACATTTTTTGCAACATCCTTGCCTACAGTAACATTGAACTTCCATTTAGATTTTATTTAAACTTTTTGGGTGGATAACTTGGAGTATTTTTTCTCGATTGCCATTTTCGTTTTGTGTTTACTAATTTCTGTACCCATTGTGTGCTTTTATTTTTTGCTGAGCAAGGGTTTAAATTAATGCAAGGATCAACAAATGGAGTTTTATTTTGGAGGAGGTGGGAGAATGTACAGCAGTTCTATTCTTTCGGTGTAGAGATTAGTCCTGAAGTAGTATTAACGGAGTGCCAAGTTGATGGTTTGCATAGTAAGAAGCAGTAATACCACCATACAATGGCAGTTTGGGATTTTAGCAGAAGAACACTATTGCTTAAAGTAAGCTGCTTCTTGGCACATGTAATGAAACTCTAACTCCAGTAGCTGTGGATATTTGCCAACTGTTCATGCAGGGCTTTCAATGCTCTGGTTCTGTGTGCGGTCTATAATTTGCTACTTTATATTGTGTTCACTTTAAAGTGGTCTGATACACCATAACAATGGCTGTTGCTTTGTATACAACAAAGCACTTAAAGGATGCATTTTTAATAGGCAACTCCCATGAAAATGCAAGCACTCCTGAAGGTTTGTTTATAGATTTGCTGTTCAATTTGGGTTATAAATGACCTTTTTAATGAATGTTTTGCATCAAAATGGTACCTTTATACATTTTAACGGTGTGCAATTGGATATTCCTATCCAATTTTTTTCAATAAAGTCACAAAAATAAGAACGTTTAGGTCAATAAATGCCATAATATTTGGCCCAATACATATCAGGCAATCTAGGTAACATATTAAACTCTTCTATTTTCAAACATTCAATGGGCGTGATCGGTTTAATGATCTAACGGGTAACCAAACAGTATTATATGAAGTACAAAGGTACACAAAATTGCTGGAGAAACTCAGCGGGTGCAGCAGCATCTATGGAGCGAAGGAAGAAGAAGGGTTTCGGCCCGAAACGTCGCCTATTTCCTTCGCTCCATAGATGCTGCTGCACCCGCTGAGTTTCTCCAGCAATTTTGTGTACCTTCGATCTTCCAGCATCTGCAGTTCCTTCTTGAAAACATTATATGAAGTACAAACCTGTGTTCTAGATTTTTTTTTTTTTTTACATTGAATTTTTGAATATTATACCTGCTTCCACTACCACCACTGGCAGCATGTTCCAGGCACCTACCCCTCTCTTCAACTTGCCCCCAGCATCTGCATATTTACTTTAAACTTTCCTCCTACAACCATCAATTTGATTATGGCCTGATTTTAAACTGAATGGACCTGGGTCAAATGCTGTTTGTGGAGAATGCGATGCTTCAGGTCAATGATCTTTCCTCGTGGTTTTTTTAATGAATGGTTTTGGTTCATTGACCGGTTGTTATTTTTGCTCTTTCACTCCAACCTGACCTGATTAATTTTCCAGTATGTGTGCAGTATTTAGCTTTTGCAAATTATCTTTCTTGCCTTGCAACCAAAGATAAATTTATCGGCCTCAAATATGTGATCATATCCTTTGCGCATTATCACTAAAGACACAACCTCTTCCCTAGGCCCGCCTGTTGACTGACGTTTCATTGCTTGTAAATATGTTGAGATTATTCATGATATGGAGTAACTTGGCAACAGTATGTCTGTCCCTTCTTTGTTGTTTTATAGTGTGGGGTAAATGTATGTTTTAGTGTTCTTTAGCTTGTTTTGTGTTGGGGGGGGGGGGCTTTTTAATCCCATACCTCGACGGAGATGAAATTCTTCCCCCCCCCCCCCCCCCCCACCCCATATCGTACCTCCGTCCGCACTGTGGCCTAGCGTCGAGGAGTTGACTGCTTTGGGAGCTCCAACCATGGGAGCCTGCTGGACTTAACATCGTGGAGCTCGCGGCCCCTGTTTAGAGACCGACTTCGGGAGCTCCAAGCATTGACCGCCGGCTGCGGGGGCATCGATCATCCCGACTGCGTATGGTTCGACTGCCCCGACCGCGGGAGAATAAAGAGGAAGAAGATTAGACTTTATTGCCTTCCATCACAGAGGAATGTGGGGAATCTGCTGTGGTGGATGTTTATGTCAACTTTTATGTAATTGTGTCTTGTTGCTCTTTTTAAGTATAGTTGTATGGCAATTCGAGTTTCACTGTACCTTAACTAGTGTACGTGACAATAAACAGGCCTTAGAACATTTGACACTCCACCAACACTGTATTTTCCAATGTGCTACTTGGTTCTGTGGCAAACTTTAGCAAGTCATTCAGCAAGGCCCTTTGCCCTTCTGTATCCATGGTAACCATAGGTTACCTCATCCCATTTTCCAGAACAATTCTAACTTTGGAGACACAATGGTTTTTATTAATATTTTTTAAAGATATTTTTAAGGTGGAGATAGACAAATTCTTTATTAGAATGGTGTTAAGGGGAGAAGGCAGGAAAATTGGTTTGGGAGGCAGAGATCAGCCATGATTGAATGGCGGGGTGGACTCGATGGGCTGAACGGCCTAATTCTACTCCTAGAACTTGTGAATGAATGGCAGATGCTGAAATCTTAAGCAAAACACCAAGTGTCTGAAGAAAGGTATCGACCTGAAACGTCACCCATTCCTTCTTTCCAGAGATGGTGACTGTCCCGCTGAGTTACTCAAGAATTTTGTGCCTATCTTTGCTGGATGAAGTTGCAGGCAGCATCTATGGAGGGAATGGGGAGATCGTATTTTGGGTTGGGGGCCCTTGATTCAACATTGATTGGCAATTTTGTTTTTGGAGGATCTGTTAGGATAATTTATTTTTTGGGGCTCACTTTCAGGTAAAGGACCCAAATTTATTTTCTCCCTCTGCCCCAAAAAGTAGAGTTAATAGTTAGCACTATTGATTTTTTTACATATTTCTGAAGAGTAACTTTGTTGGAACCTCATCTACATAGGTAATTAAAACATAGTACTGGAAATACTCGGGGCAGACTGTCAGAATTTATTGTTATTTTGCATGAATATTAACAGCTTTAAATTCCAATCATTGTATGAAGCAAAGCATTTATTGTCACTACTGGGGAAAAGAAGGTCACTGAGTCCGTCTACATTTGAGTACTTTCTGCACAAAAATATGGCGGAGGGAAAATTTTGCATTCTTAATTTCCTTCACAGAACACGCAAGGATAAAACAATTATATTTTTGCTATATATTGCAAATTGAACTTCACACCTGTGGGGGCAACCGATTTGTAGAATAACCGTAACCGAGTCATTCGTCGAGCAAAATACTCTGCATCAGAAGCGAATGGATGTGGAGGAAATCACCTGAGACTGAGCATTTGAGGGACCTTGCAGTCTAAGACTGTGGTCAGTGGCCAACCAAAGCAAGCAAGTAATTATTGAAGCCTCTAGAAAAGCTAATAATACACCCCAAAAGGTTGAACACCAGCGGAGGAGGCTGTGCCCAAAGGTTGCTGTTGTATTTGATTTGTTTTTATCCTTTTACCAAATGGCCTCCTATCTGCTGTCAGAACGTTCCGAAGATAGACACAAAAACCTGGAGTAACTCAGTGGGACAGGCAGCATCTCTGGAGAGAAGGAATGGGTGATGTTTCTTGTCGAGATCCTTCTTCAGAAAAGTCGGGGGGAGGGGAAAAGGGAACCGAGAGCTACAGATGATGTAGAGAGATGAAGAACAATAAATGAAAGATATGCAAAAACAATGTATGATAAAGTAAACCCTATCGGTCTCATTCTCCTACTTATATCTGACACATGCCTTGACTTCGCTGCCACCCACCCATACTAGGAGTACAAGCATGTTAACCTACTGACAAGTCTATTTGAGTTGAGGGGAAACAAGTGTGCTGGAGAAACCCATGTGACTGCTGGGAAAATGTGCAAACTCAATTCATAGCTCGCGAGGTCACAGTTAAACCTTGATGAGTGATGTGTACATGTATCACCCTGATGTATGTGCCATCACCAACATCACAGTATGCGATGGCACATCACCCACTGTGCCAATGTGCTCTGCTGCTTATTCATGCCCCAGTGCACCATTGTGTCACCTAATTTCTGTCGCAGGATACTGCCATTGAAATGGTTGACAAGTACAATGAAGAACAGTTTAAGAAAGAGCTGCAGATGCTGGAAAAATCGAAGGTAGACAAAAATGCTGGAGAAATTCAGCGGGTGAGGCAGCATCTATGGAGCGAAGAAGGGTCTCGACCCGAAACGTCACCTATTCCTTCGCTCCATAGATGCTGCCTCACCCGCTGAGTTTCTGCAGCATTTTTGCCTACAATGAAGAACAGGCTCATTTCAAAAGGACACAATGTGCTGGACTAACTTGACAGGGCAGGCAGCATCTTTGGAGAACATGGATATGTGACATTTCAGGTCAAGACCCTTCAGTCTCTCTGAAGAAGGGTGTTGACCAGAAACGTCGTGTATTCATGTTCTTTAGTGATGCTGCCCAAAGATCATAGAGCTCTCTATGATCTTTGATGCTGCCTGACTCGCTGAGTTACTCCAGTATTTTGTGTATTACCAGCATCTGCAGTTTTTTGCTTCACCCTAATATCAAAAGGATTGGCATTGAAGGACCGTCAACCGCCAACATTCCTAGCCCACCGCCAAAGTTCATAAGTTATAGGTGCAGAATTAGACCATTTGGCCCATCGAGCCTATTCCGCCATTCAATCATGGCTGATCTAGCCCTCTCAACCCCATTCTCCTGGCTTCTCCCCATAAACCCCTGACACCCTTAATAACCAAGTATTTTAGGCCTGGTAATAGGACAACACTGAGCTAGGTGACTTTAAATGGAATGTATAAAGTAAACTAAGGATTTACAATTGAGTGAACTGCAGTCTGGAATTTTGGACCAATACCAGCAGTAAGTTTTCTTTACAGGCTGATCAATATAAATAGAATAGGCTCCAGATTGCAGAGGTTGAAACTGAACTCAAATGAACACTGTGCCATGGATGAATGAATGAATAGACTTGCTTGAATAAAAACCGTAAATATTTAACTTTGAGCCAGGCCCTTTAAGGTGTTGGTAAAACAAAGACTTCTTAACAAAACAAAAGGTACTTGAAGTATGCTTCAAGCAGTGTGGAGTGTTTTTTTTAAAGAAAAGGATGAAACCTACTAAATTCATCAACCAAGATGGTGCTTGATAAGTTCAGGCATTTTTTAAAGCATACCCGGTCAGCTGTGTACAACTCGTCCCGATGTAACATTATATTTTAATCCTAAGAAACGTAATTGTGTCAATGGTATTGGCAAGGGGATGTTAAAGGCTGGTGATTTTCAGACTGAACAACAACGTTTATTTTTCCCACAGGATTTTCAAAAGGTGATTATAATAGCTATGTTTCTTTTATTGCTGCCTTTAACATTGTTCAATAGAGTATGTTTACACAAATATCAATATAAATGACTGCTTTTGTCAATTTCCAAAGTAACACTTAAATAGCATCCTGTTCTTAAGAGGCAATGGTGTCTGATTATTGCATGTATAGATTTTTTTTTTTCTCCTCCAAATCCACTTTTCACTACCTTTTCAATTTCCAAAATAACTTTCACCTCCCATGGTAAAACTGGCAGCCTGTGTCTAATATAGTGTGGGGCTGATTCCCAATCGAAACCTTTAAAAAAAAAAAAAAAAAAAAAAAAAAAACCCCAAAAAAACACATTTTCAGCCCAAGTAACACTGTTCGAGAGTCAAGAGTGGTTTATTGTCTTATGTCCCAGATTGAACAATGAAATTTTTACTTGCAACAGCGCAACTGAATATGTAAACATATACATACATACACATAAAAAACAAACAATAATAGCCTACGTAGTTCAGAGCTTATTTGAGGTTGTAGTGTTTCGTAGCCTAATGGCTGTAGGGAAGAAGCTGTTCCTGAACCTGGACATTACAGTTTTCAGGCTCCTGTACCTTCTTCCAGATGGCAGGAGTGAAATGAGTGTGTGGCCAGCATGGTGCGGGTCTCTGAAGATGCTGGCTACCTTTTTGAGGCAGTGACTCTGGTAAATGGCTTCAATGGTGGGGAGGTCACAGACAGTGATGGACTGGGCAGTGTTCACAACTTTTTTCAATCTTCTTCGCTCCTGGACATTTAGTTTGCTGAATCAGTCAGTATGCTCCCTACTGTACTCCTGTAGAGAGGCAGGTGGGACTGGCGTAGATGGGGGCATCTTGGTCGGCATGGATGAGTTGGGCCAAAGGGCCTGCTTCCATGCTGTAAGACGCGATGTATACTTTGTAGACCAAGGCATTTCACTTCTTGCCTTGTAAGGAAATGCTTTCCACTTCCAGACGTAACATGTGATTTTTAAGCTTTGTGTGATATTTTTCTTCATCTGTACTAGTCGGGATAATACCAAATGCTGGAGTAATTCAGCGGGACAGGCAGCATCTTTGGTGAGATGGAATGGGTGGCGGTTTCGGGTCGAGACCCTTTAGTCTGACGAAGGGTCTCGTCCCAAAACGTAGCCCATTCCTTCTCTCCAGAGATGCTGCATTGTTCTGCTGAGTTACTCCAGCATTTTGTGCCTACGTTTGATTTAAACCGGCATCTGCAGTTCTTTTCTACACAAGATGGAAAACGTTTTGTTTAAACGTTGCTGCTTTCACCTTTCACCTATTATTTCCTCCTGGATTGCTTTCCTGTGACTCCGTTGTTTGCTCCACAAGCTTTGAATATCTGGACTTGGAGTATTATTGAGAACCTTTCCTGAATCCTAGCAGAGAGAAATCAAAACGCATAGTATCTATACTGAAGGCGTATAGTTTTAACGAAGGAGGTTTGTGTCTGGCAGAATCCTTCACTTGATCTGGATTTGTAGGAATGAATAGTTTTTAAATCGAGCCAGAATAGGCATGGCTTTAATTATATGTAATCCTCACAAAAATTGAAAGCTCTTTCATGTGACTTAATTTGAGATTTGAGTTGGTCTACAAGCCTGTGTACTTCTGGAAATAAAAGACCAAGCGTCCCAAGGTTTGGCAGGGTATATATGTCTTGGAACACATTTGCGGAAAAGAAGTGACTATTTTAGTGGCTTTCAGTACTGCCATCTTTGGTAATCAAACACAGCAGTGATGATGGAAAGGGCGGGGGGGGGGGGGGAGAATCGTGGCAGAGACGAGAGTTGAATGTTATATATAGTGGCTTAGTAATTCTTGGCAGAATCAAGCTACTTGGTCTCCCCGCCTTGTCTACTTGCTACATCAGCTTCGATCGTCAATTGACGACTTGCAGAAAGCTGGCTCTAACCTGTTGGCAAGACTCTGTGAGGAGCAACCGTTTCCCGTCATAAACTAGATGGGCCTGAACAAAACCCATCGATAAAAGTTGAGTAAACTTTGATGTTAAGTTGCTTTCAGGCTTAGCCAGCTTTCAAGGATCTTGAACGTTCTTTATATTCACAAACCAGCATTAATAGCAAATTTAATCTCAAGCTATTAAAACAAAACAAATGTGAAGAGTTGTAAAATTCATGTATTTCACTCATTGTGGATCTTTACAGACGCGATCAAACTTAAACTGACACTGGGTTCGGTGACTAAATTCCATAGCTGACCAAAGTGCACGTTTGATGATCCTTTGGCAAGCATCTTCAGAAATTATAGACTGCCCATGGGCTTGCTCTGAGCTTCATGACGCTTGTGTAGAAACTAGTGGCATTTCTCAAACTCTCCATTTGGAAGGGACGTCAAAGCAAGCTGGGCGCTTGATAGCTCTGACCTCAATGTTTCATGAAGAAATGGGGTAAATAAATGGTGGTGTGCACCAGAATAGTCTTGGAAAATGTAATGTGAATAAAGATGAAAAAAATGTAATTTGCATAGAGAAGTCAGACTAATGTTGATAATCTACAGATAAAAATGCAATTAGGAAGTTGGTTAAGGTGTGGAGTGTTTTGGCTGCTGCAAATTTTAATTTTGGTTGGAAGAGTTACTAGGTTGAAGGGAGAGAATTCCTTCCATCAACAGCCAACCAAAATACTTTCTTCTGGAGAAAGTATAGAGCTGCTGAGCTGTTTTTAAAAGTAGAACATTCAAACATTTACAATCGTAACAAAACGCTGTTGGCAAGCTCGACCTTCGAAATGGGTTGGAGAATATTTTTTTTTAAATGGTGTGGAGGATTAAACTCTGATGTCAAATGGATAACATTGATGTACAGTGGTGTTGGAAGCAATGACAAGTCTAATAAATTATTTAACAAAGATTAGAAAAATACACTCCACTCAACACCAGGATGAATAAAGATCTATGTTGAGGAGAAAAGGATAATGAGGGACTGCATGCAAAGACACTACATTATTTTTTGTGATAAAATTGACCTTGAAATATTTTGATGCATTAACATTAGTAAAAACAATGTAAAGATGTAAAAGGCCTATGAAGGGATTGGCATGATAAAATTGCAGGCAAAGTGGCAGAACTATTTGGTAATTAGACAGATCCCCTCAGTGTTCATTTCCAATGGTCCTGTCTATTTCAACCAGTGACGGCTCTTGCAGTCATCGTTTCCTGGTCTATCTGGTTACAGAAATACTGGTTAAACCCACGAATGTGCAGCCGGAATATTGTCATATTAATCATCTGCCAGCTGTAGAAATCTAATTTTCCAAAATAGAAAAAAATAATTTAACAGTTGTTCTAATAACTGCATTGTTTTTAAAAACCCAACTGGATTGCTGATTGTCAAAGAAATGTGCTAACATTGCCAAGTGCAACCTATATGTGACTCCAGACTTTCCAAGAGAGGCACAAAATGCTGGAGTAACTCAGCGGGACAGGCTGAGTAACACGGCGGGACAGGCAGCATCTCTAGGGAGAAGGAATGGGTGACGTTTTGGGTTGCCATGTAGTTGACTATTATTTGCTCCCCCAATTTGGAGGTCAGGGGATAGACAATGAGAATCCACATCTCAAGACCACCGGAGGAAACATCTGGGTATTATTTACACCAGTCACGAGAAAAGTATCCTTTTGAATGAATGAGAGAGTTGCCTGCTGGAGGGAGAAGTACTTCTAACACTGAAACAAAAATCCAAAACTCTAGCATGTGTGAGTAATGTCTAATGTTAAATGTTCCCTTGGAGGCAGCTGTAGTACGGACATTTTGACAGCCACTGGGGCTGTGGTCTTGCCTGGTGTCAGAGTGGTTTTCTGCGCTGTGACAGCCCAGGTGCTGTGGAAGATTAGGACCACTTGCTGGAAGCTGTGGTCTAGAAAGAATGTGCTGGGACCACTAGTAATGATCTAGGATGGACTCAAAAAGTTGGAGTAACTCAGCGGGACGGGCAGCGTCTCTGGAGAGAAGGAATGGCTGACTTTTTATTTCACAGCTTAACAAATGAACTCCACAATTATTATAGATTAGAAATTATAACATTTTAAAATGGCAAATATTTTAATTAAATCATAAATGCACAAAACTAATCCTCTTTTGTGATGTTTACATCAGTGCATTTTGATAGAGAAGTGAAATGGAGAAAATGCTGCCTCACTGTGAAGTCCGATGATACTTTTGTTCATAACCTTATCCAAAAAAAACCTCTGAGCATCTTTTTGAAAGAAGAAAATCCCTGAAAACTGCTCTCTAAAGGTTTATCCATTCTAGCACCATTACATAGAATAGTGATTGTGTTAATTATCACCAGATCTGCAATGTAAAGTGTCAAAGATTGGGTAGTCTTGTACAATAGCAATTAATGCACCTGCATGCTGGGCCCTATTTAAGAATGTACATGCCTCACTTCCACTGGAGCTTCAAAGGCGCCAGTATTGCTCATTTAATAAGTTGGGTGGCTGATTTTCAGCAGAACCTGTGCACGGGCATAATTATCATTAGCTTGGCTAAGTCAGACATACGGCAAGAAAGCAGTCCCATGACTTTATGTCCATGCACCAATCTTCATCATCAGATTTTATTCTTCGACTTTTCCCGTCAACCCTTCTTGATTTGAACATTCACTTGGGGGGGATTGAGTCTCCATTCATTTCAACTGTGTGTCTGTGTACACAATTTTCCCATTTCTGAACATTTCTGAATGGTTGATGGGAACAGTGTTTAATCCATTTGGTGTTACAACAGCAAACATCGTTTCTTGTGGTTCCGTTGTTACTATGGCCCTGTACGGGCGGCATCACATTGAGCAGTAGCTCGACAGTGTGATCAAACACTGGTGATCTGCTATGTTACTGAATTTACTAGGATTAACCACTTCTGACATCCTGTGTGAGGTTATCAGTTCAACCACCTGTGCTCTTATCAGACATTATCTTTATGGAAATGTGCAACAAATTTGTTTCTGAGAGATGGAATATAGAAACATAGAAATTAGGTGCAGGAGTAGGCCATTCGGCCCTTCGAGCCTGCACCGCCATTCAATATGATCATGTCTGATCATCCAACTCAGTATCCCGTACCTGCCTTCTCTCCATACCCTCTGATCCCCTTAGCCACAAGGGCCACATCTAACTCCCTCTTAAATATAGCCAATGAACTGGCCTCAACTACCTTCTATGGCAGAGAATTCCATAGATTCACCACTCTCTGTGTGAAAAAAGTTCTTCTCATCTCGGTTTTAAAGGATTTCCCCCTTATCCTTAAGCTGTGACCCCTTGTCCTGGACTTCCCCAACATCGGGAGCAATCTTCCTGCATCTAGCCTGTACACTTAAAGGGCCGAATGGCCTAATTCTGATCCTATCACTTAGGAAGTTTGTTTCTTGCACCTTTTTTAATCTGGCTTCATGGACAAATGGTGGCATTTCTCAACTTTTTGGTTATGGGTCTGTGTTTTATTAGCAGGAAAGGACACGACTGTGGGGTAAAATTGCTCTTTTTAATTTCAAATATAGGTTTTCGAGATGCTGGAATTTTTTTTTGGGGGGGGGGGGGAGTGTTCTTGGTGTTTCGAGTCTTGGTGTGAGTTCCAATCTCGTGGATCTGGACATAAACGTGACCAGTGTACTAACTCAGTTTCGTGGAGTACTCTAAACTTCCCTTGAACTCTTAAAACTTTTAGGGTAAAGTACGAATAGATGTGAAACTGCAGGTTAATGTTTCAAGATTTTTGAATCTTAATTGGTGGTTTTTATTTCTATGGCATTCTGTAGCTTCAGGCTTGAAGTTTGTCATTCTGTAGCTTCAGGTTTGAAGTTTGTCATTCTTTGGAGATGTGGTATTACATAGAAACATAGAAAATAGGTGCAGGAGTAGGCCATTCGGCCCTTCTAGCCTGCACTGCCATTTAATATGATCATGGCTGATCATCCAACTCAGTATCCTGTACCTGCCTTCTCTCCATACCCTCTGATCCCTTTAGCCACAAGGGCCACATCTAACTCCCTCTTAAATATAGCCAATGAACTGGCCTCAACTACCTTCTGTGGCAGAGAATTCCACAGATTCACCACTCTCTGTGTAAAAAATGATTTTCTCATCTCGGTCCTAAAAGACTTCCCCCTTATCCTTAAACTGTGACCCCTAGTTATTGAATGAGGGTAATCTGTTCACTGCCCTATTACTGAAAATGAACACCACAAAAGGCCAGCCCTTTATTGAAACTAAGTGAAACCATAATTAACTTGACCGGAAGCTGCCTGGGTGTGGTGAAAGAAACACAAGTGAGCTTGCCAGCAGTTCTCTGAAAGTCATTTGAATAACTGATGCCATTGATAGCTGGACCACACTTCACTTACAAAAATACTACACGATTTAGTCATGGATGATTCAAACCTCGAAGGTCCATTTAGTTTCAGTAGATTATTAATGAATTACCATTTAAAATTGAGGCATTGTTTTTCAGTGATTGATCACAAGTAGTCTTTTTTCCTGATTTCTTCACATCCTTTCCTCGGGGCTGCCCTCATTGATTTAGGAGCGTTTACTGCTGAAATATTTTACTCCCAGGCACTACACAGCAACTTGGGTAATTTAATATCAGAATACCGTGGGAGGGATTGACAAGCACTTTATCTATTTTATTATTTTTTTCGAACAGAATAAAAGAATAAAAAGCAAGTGTGAAACAGCATACAAAAAACAAAACAAGAATATTTATAAAGTGTCATAAACAATATCTATAAATATAGCTGATTAAATATGAAATCTCCACTGTAGGTGGATACAGCAGAGTTGTCCCACTGTTGATGTGTTAAAAATGCGCATAGTATTTGAAGCAGGCCTGCAATGGAACAATTTTTGTCACTTCAAATCTGCAACAAAAAAAAACCCTGAGTGCTGCATTTACTTCCTGTTTGAATATAAAGCCGAACAAGTGATTTCCTCAACCTAAATTAAACTTGTCAATAGAAAGGAAACTGTCAAGCTGAGAATGCAAAAGGAAATGGCCACATTTTGGGGTGGAGGAAAAGTCCCCTTTGTGACCTTGCAGGTGTCTGTTGTTTAAGTTAATAATCGTTTTTGTTCTCTATTCTATCGATTCCAAACTATTGTATTGCAATTCCAGAGACCAACCATCCATGAACGCTCAAATTGATCTATTGATTATGGTGGGTTCGCTTCGCTGTCTGATTTGACAGCATTACTTCATTCAAAATGGAAGGGTTTTTTTACGGACCCTACCAAGCAATGTTTACTTTTCCCTCTGACTTGGAGTCTTACTTCTCCATACTTTAGTGAAACATCTAAGACTAGAGTATAGCTTGAGTGAGAGCTCACTATATGAGAGCGCGAAACAAAGTTTAAAGGAGATGTGCGGGGCAAGTTTTTTGTTTTTGTTTCCCCACTGGGTGGTGAGTGTCTGCAATGTACTGCCCCATGCTGATGGTTGTTGAAGCAGATATTTGGAGGTAGTGGTCATAATATGATAGGTTTTAATCAGCAATTTGAGAGGGAGGAGGTAAAATCATAAGTGTCAGTATTACAGTTGAACAAAGGGGACTATGGAGGCATGAGGGAGGAGCTGGCCAAAGTGACTGGAAAGGGACCCTAGCAGGGATGACGGTGGAACAACAATGGCAGGAATTTCTGGGAATAATCTAGAAGATGCAGGACCATTTTCATTCCAAAGAGGAAGAAAGATTCTAAGGGGAGTAAGAGGCGACCGTGGCTGACGAGGGAAGTCAAGGACAGTATAGAACTAAGAGAGAAGACGTATAACATAGCAAAGATGAGCGGGAAGCCAGAGGATTGGGAACATTTTAAAGAACAACAGAAGGTAACTGAAAAGGCAATATGGGGAGAAAAGATGAAATACGAAGGTAAGCTTGCCAAGAATATACAGGAGGATAGTAAAAGCTTCTTTAGGCATGTGAAGAGCAAAAGATTAGTTAAGACAAATGTGGGTCCCTTGAAGACAGGAACAGATGAATTTATTATGGGGAACAAGGAAATGGCAGACGCGTTGATCAGGTCCTTTGTTTGGTTCTGTCTACGTTAAAGAAGACACAATCTCCCAGAAGTACTACAGGACTGAAGACCTAGGGTGATGGAGGAACTGAATGAAATTCACATTAGTCAGGAAATTGTGTTGGGTAGACTGATGGGAGTGAAGGCTGATAAATCCCCAGGGCCTGATGGTCTGCATCCCAGGGTACTCAAGGAGGTGGCCCTAGAAATCATGGACAGTAGGCGGTGAAGAAAGCTAATGGCATGTTGGCCTTCATAACACAAGGATTTGAGTATAGGAGCAAAGAGCAACTTCTGCTGTTGTACAGGGCCCTAGTGAGACCACACCTGGAGTTTTGTGTGCCGTTTTGGTCCCCACATTTGCGGAAGGACATTCTTGCTATGGAGGCAGTGCAGTGTAGGTTTACGAGGTTAATTCCCGGGATGGCGGGATTGTCATATGATGAAAGAATGGAACGTCTTGGCTTGTATTCACTGGAGTTTAGAAGGATGAGAGGGAATCTTATAGAAACATATAAAATTATTACGGGATTTGACACGCTAGATGCAGGAAACATGTTCCCGATGTTGTGAGAGTCCAGAACCAGGGGTCACAGTTTAAGGTTAAGCGGTTGGCCATTTCGAACTGAGATGAGGAAAAACTTTTTCACCCAGAGTTGTTAATTTGTGGAATTCTCTGCCTCAGAAGGCAGTGGAGACCGATTCACTGGATACATTCAAAAGAGAACTAGGTAGAGCTCTTGGGGCTAGATCAAGGGATATGGGGAGAATGCAGGAACGGGGTACTGAACTGATCAGATTTCACATCTACTGATATTGGACTATCAGCCATGAATGGCGGTGCTGGCTCGAAGGGCCAAATGGCCTACTCCTGCACCTATTTTCTATGTGTCTATATGTTAATGGAATTTAGAAGACTTTTGGATATTTAGGGAATAGTGGGCTATGGGTTATGTACAGGTCTTGGCATCCTGTTCGGCACAGACATAATGGGCCGTAAGGCCTGTTTTTATGATGTCACTGCTTGAGATTCTCAGAATTCCTAATGCAATCTCTATACCCTGATGGAATTCTGTATGATTTGTTAGTACCATCATCTTTAAACCAATTAGACTATTGTGGGAAATTGTTTTGAAAATAATTAATTTTGGAGTGGGTGCGTGGACCTGTTTAGTGGAGTGGCAAAGAGCACTCCATTGACAAAAAAAATAGCTAAAATATCCTTTTGCATTTGTAGCTCTGAAAGATGTCGAGTTCGAGCAATTGCTGATTTAATTTTAGTTTCGAGCGACAGCATGAAA
The DNA here is from genome assembly GCF_010909765.2 of Amblyraja radiata. NCBI lineage: Eukaryota > Metazoa > Chordata > Chondrichthyes > Rajiformes > Rajidae > Amblyraja > Amblyraja radiata. The sequence continues at coordinate 46,429,258 of NC_045967.1, read as the reverse complement.
ATGGACCCTTCGGCCCAGCGAGTCCACGCTGACCATCAATCACCTGTTCACATTAGGTCTATGTTACCCCATTTTCGCATCCACTCCCTACACACTTGCGGCCAATTTACAGAGACCAGTTAATCTACAAACCCAGATATCTTTGGGAAGTGGGAGGAAACCAGAGCACCTGGAGGAAACCCACACTGTCACCGGGAGAAAGGCCACCCTGGCAGCCTGAAGTCGGGATTGAGCATGGCTCACTGGCGCTGTGAGACAGCAGCTTTACCAGCTGTGCAAGCCTGCTGCTATGGTGGGGCAATTCAGGACTGGCAATCGGAATTAATCTGTTGTCACGTATGATTTAACATGAAGAATATTAATGCATCGATCATGCCAATTGATTCAATACCTATCGAGAGAACCCTGTTATGATGCTCACTATGTTGAGAACATTGTATAATTTGAAAACCTGATCTTTGCCAACAATTGTTTTTAAACTGGACGTTCATAATCTGTAAATGTCTGATTTGCTGAATTTGCCCAAATTTGTATTGCAAAGTTTGTGAAGCACTTTGAAGTGATTTGATTTGATTCGGTGTAAAGTATCCATTCTTAATTTTTTTTTCCAGTTCATGTTGCGTTTTCTTTGCCCAGTAGGGTTGAGAGGTAAAGATTGATCCGCCATGATTGAATGCGGAGTAGACTCGATGGCCAAATGGCCTAATTCTGCTCCTATAAACTTATGAACATTACTTCCACCAGGTGTTCACTGTAGAAACAATGTCCTGGAGGACAGTCATGAAATGTGTGGGAACTCTGGGGGACCTTCTTTGTCAGCAGTTTGACCAGGAGGGCTAAATTGTAAAATTCCAGTTGAAGGTCAGGGCTTCAGTGCAGTGTGCCCGTTGCTTCAGAGAAGAGATGCCCTAATATTTGGGACTAGGGAAATCATTTTAGGTCGGAGTAGAAATCTGGGCAAAAATTTATGATGATGGTGCTTCTTTGTATTGTAGTGTCCTATGAAGATGTGTAGTGACATTAACTAGTGCACAGCAAGCAATTGGTGCAAAGTATTACCTGCCCTGGCAGGGCCTGCAAGAAAATATAAATTGGGCCGTAATCAGAGATTATCGCCTGCTTTGTTCGTTGGAATGGTTCCTCTGAAAATAAGGGAAGGGATCCCACGGCAGTGGGCCACATGAGTGGCAAGGGTGGGGACAGATTCGTGAAATTTGAGCAATATATATATATAGACTGTATTGAACAATTTGTATAGCCTCCGAAAATGTCGGATGAATTTTTCGCACGGTTCATGTATTGTATATATTTATTACCTGAATAAAGTCTATTTTGAAATAAAATTTAAAAAAATCTCCATTCTTAGTTTTTTTTTCCCAGTCATATTATATTTTCTTTGCACACTAGGGTTGAGAGGTAAAGATAGATCAGCCATTATTGAATGCAGAGTAGACCCATATCAGTCAGGTAGTGTTGTGTGCCCATTTTTCTTTAAAAAAAAAAAAATATATATATTTCTAATGTTACACTTCGCACCTTGAACAACTAATGCTGATGTTATCAGCACGTTTCCCCCTTTCCTGCCCTTCGTCACCTTTTGAAGCCACCACCATTTTATCTCACCATCTCTCTCTCTCCCCCCCCCCCCCCCCCCCCCCATGACTTTACTGCCCAACACAGCCATTTGAGACTCCACAATAAAGGGAGGTTGCAGGGGAGGGCATAAATAATTGCATTGGCTCCTGCATTTATCAGAATATCAACATCTTTTGTACAATCCAGCAGTGTACAAAAACTGCAAAGCTTTGTTCTTTATGTGGTCACTGTTGCCAAATGTGTTCACCAGGCATACATACAGCCTTTACTTTTGTCTCCAATCCCATTAGTAACTATTGGCAGTGTCAACCAGTGCTTTTTAGATTTTTCTTCCCACACTTTATTTAGTATTTGAACCATTTCCAAGGAAGCTGAAATTCCTTGTTAATTGAACTGATCAGATTTCACATACTTGTGGAGATTTGCATAAAAAGATAAGCCCCTTCAGTTTCACGCACTGCGATAGCAAAACTGCAAAAGGCCTAGTCTCAGGCTTTGTGGTAGGAATATGACGGCTTTAATTGACCACTTAAAATGGCAATTCATTTATGAAAAAACTGTCAGCACTAGATTGAACTGTGAGGTAAATTTATATGTGTAGGAAGGAACTGCAGATGCTGGTTTTAACAGAAGATAGACACAAAATGCTGGAGTAATAACTCAGTGGGACAAGCAATATCTCTGGATACATAGAAAATAGTTGCAGGAGTAGGCTATTCGGCCCTTCGAGCCAGCACCGCCATTCAATGTGATCATGGCTAATCATCTACAATCAGTACCCCGTTCCTGCCCTCTACCCATATCCCTCGATTCCGCTAGGCCTAAGAGCTCGATCTAACTCTCCAGTGAATCGGCCTCGACTGCCTTCTGAGGCAGAGAATACCACAAATTCACAACTCTGGGTGAAAAAGTTTTTCCTCATCTCAGTTCTAAATGGCCTACCTCTGATTCTTCAACTGTGGCCCCTGATTCTGGACTCCCCTAACATCGGGAACATGTTTCCTGCATCTAGCGTGTCAAATCCCTTAATAATTTTATATGTTTCTATAAGATATCCTCTCATCCTTCTAAATTCCAGTGTATACAAGCCCAGTCGTTCCATTCTTTCATCATATGACTGCCCCGCCATCCCGGGAATTAACCTCGTGAGCCTACGCTGCACTCCCTTAATAGCAAGAATGTCCTACCTCAAATTAGGAGACCAAAACTCCTGTAGACTCAATGAGTATAGTTTGGATCTTTTTTTTGTATTTTTTCAGTGGGAGACCCTGGGGGTGGGGGGAGAGCGGGGAGGAGAGAGGGTCTCGCCTGAGCTCGGCCTCCTCTGTCCCGGCGCTCGACTGTGCCGTGCTTCGGGCAGCCTTCAGCCACGACCTGGAGTTGCTGGCCCAGACTCTGGGCTTGTGGCTGGACAAGGGATGGAGAGGAGGTTGCTGCTGCCACCAACACCAGGAGCTCCAGTGGGCACCTGGCTTGCCCATGACCGGCAGGAGCCCGTCCGCAGACTCTCTCTGACCAGGGCGACTCCAGGTCACTCGTCTTCGAGCAGGGCCGGCGGGTGCCCATCTTCAGCAGGATCGCGGTGTCGGACTGAGGGGAGGGGGGTGGGGGTGGAGGTGGAGGGCTGCCTGCCAACCCGGCGAGACAGGCAGAACCGAGCTGTAGCCAGCGGCTGCATCTAGGGACGCCCCGCCAGCCCAGGGCCACCCCGGACACCTCCGGACAGGGACGGGACGGGACATGGGGGACTGGGATGGCTCACCAACAACCGAACAGCACCCACAGCAATGGAGAACTGGCCCTGACTACTGACGAAATGCAAGCCTGCACTCAATCCAGCACCACCGTTGCCGAGACCTGTTGTATATCTAGTGATCTATGACCTGGGCATGCGCAGTCGGAATACCGAACTCGCTTATACTCCAGGTGTGGTCTCACCAAGGCCCTGTACAACTGCAGAAGGGCCTCTTTGCTCCTATACTCATCCTTTCGTTATGACGGTCAACATGCCATTAGCTTTCTTCGCTGCCTGCTGCACCTGCATGCTTACTTTCAGTGACTGATGTACAAGGACAACCAGGTCTTGTAGCATTCCCCTTTTTCCTAATCTGACACTATTCAGATAATAATCTGCCTTCTTGTTCTTGCCACCAAAGTGGATAACCTCACATTTATCCACATTATACTGCATCTGCCCACCCACCCAACTGATCAATTCACCCTGCATCCTCATAGCATCCTCTTCACAGTTCTTACTGCCACCCAGCTTTCTGTCATTGGCAAATTTGCTAATGGTACTTTTAATTCCTTCATCTAAATCATTAATATATATTGTGAATAGCTGTGGTCCCAGCACTGAGCTTTGCAGCACCCCACTAGTCACTACCTGCCATTCTGAAAGAAACCTGTTAATTCCTACTCTTTGTTTCATGTCTGCCAACCAATTTTCTATCCATGTCAATACCCTACCCCCAATATCCTGTGTTCTAATTTTGCCCACTAATCTCCAGTGTGGGACCTTATCAAAGGTTTTCTGAAAGTCCAGATACACTGCATCCACTGGCTCTCCCTGATCCATTTTACTTGTTATATCCTCAAAAACATCTAGAAGATTAGTCAAGCAAGATTTCCCCATTGTAAATCTATGCTGACTTGGCGCAATCCTGTTACTGCTATCCAAATACGCTGCTATTACATATTTAATAATTGACTCCAGCATCTTCCCCACCATCGATGTCAGCCTAACTGGTCTATAATTCCCTGCTTTCTCTCTCCCTCCTTTCTTAAAAAGTGGGATAACATTAGTGACCCTCCAATCCACAGGAACTGATCCAGAATCTATAGAACATTGGAAAATGATCACCAATGTGTCCACGATTTCTAGAGCCACCTCATTGAGTACCCTGGGGTGCAGACCATCAGGCCCTGGGGTGCAGACCTTCAGGCCCTGGGGTGCAGACCTTCAGGCCCTGGGGATTTATCATCCTTCAGTCCCAACGGTCTACCCAACACCATTTCCACACTAATGTGGAAGTGGCGGCGCTGCCTTGCAGCTGCGGCTTGCCTGCAGTCCGTTTGTCTTCTCTGTTTTTTGTTTTCTTTTGTCCTGTTTTTACAGTTTATTTCGGTTTATTTAGCTGTGTATGTGTGGGAGGGTGGGTGTAACATGTTTTTTGACTCTTCCTTCGGGGGGATGCGACCTTTCCTGCCGTATCCCCGTCTCCGTGTCCGTCTGCGCTGAGGCCTATCGCGGAGCTGGCGGCCTCCAACTGCGACCGACCTCGAGGCTGTGGAGGCAGAGCCAGGACTTACCAACGCGAGGCTGGCCGACTTCGGGGCTGAGGTTGCGGGGCGACACAGCTTCCGACCCGACTTTGGAGCCTCGGAGGCTCGGCCGCGGGCCAGTGGACGACATCATCGGGAGCTCGAGTTCTGTTTTCCGGAGCTCCCGCAGCTACAGCTGCGTCCGCTGGACTGGAGGACGGCAGCTTCGACCGCCCCGGGCCGCGGAGTTTGAACCGGCCCATTTGCGGAGCTCGGATTCAGCCGCGGGACTTACCTACCATCATCCGGCAGGGTCACAACATCGGAGGCTTGGATTGCCTCAGCGCAGAGGGAGAGCAAGGAGGGAAGAGACAATGACTTTGGGACTTTAAACTGTGTTGAATGTTTGTTATTTATTCTATGTTATGACTGCAGGCTAAACCATATTGTTTGTTTTGTTTTGTTTTGTTTTTGTCTCTTTTCTTATTGATTGATTGTGTTGTGTGATGTGTTTATCTTGTTTACCAGAGGGACTAAAGATGGAAATTAGCTACTGGCTACAATCTTGCGTATTACATGTAAATGTTTATTAATATGCACTGTCCATATACAAATAAATCAATTACCAATTACCAATTCAGTTCCTCCGTCACCCTAGATCCTTTGTCCCCTAGTACATCTGGGAGATTGTTTGTCTCTTCCTTACTGAAGACAGAACCAAAGTACCTGTTCATTTTGTCTGCAATTTCCTTGTTCCCTGTAATAAATTCACCTGTTTCTGTCTTCAAGAAATGTTTCTGACCCATATTTGTCTAGACTAATCTTTTCGTTTTTGCATACCTAAAGAAGCTTTTACTATCCTATATATCCTTGGCTAACTTACCTCCGTACTTCATCTTTTCTCCCCATATTGCCATTTTAGTTACCTTCTGTTTTTCTTTAAAAGTTTCCTAAATCCTCTGGCTTCCCACTCATCTTTGCTATGTTATACATCTTCTCTTTTGGATTTATATACTGTCCTTGACTTCCCTTGTCAGCCTGGTTGCCTCTTACTCCCCATAAAATCTTCCTCTTTGGAATGAAATGATCCTGTATCTTCTGGATTATTCCTAAAGAAATTTCTGCCATTGCTGTTCCACCGTCATCCCTGCTAGGGTCCCTATCCCGTCAACTTTGGCCAACTCCTCCCTCATGCCTCCATAGTCCCCTTTGTTCAACTGCAATACTGACACTTCTGATTTTACCTTCTCCCTCTCAAATTCCAGATTAAAACTAATGGCCCCTTTACCTTTAGTTCCCTTATCAAATCCGGTTCATTACACAATTGTAAATCCAGACTTGCCTTCTCCCTGGTTGGCTACAATACAAGCTGCTCTAAGAATCCATCTAGGAGGCACTCTCCAAACTCCCTTTTTGGGGGTCCACTCCCAACCTGATTTCCCCAGTCTACCTGCATAATGAATTCTCCCATAACCACCTAAGCTTTACCTTTGTTACATGCCAATTTAAACTCCTGATGCAACTTGCACCCTATATCCAGGTTACTGTTTGGGGGCCTATAGATAACTCTCATTAGGGTCTTTTTGCCCCTACAGTTTCTCAGTTCTATCCACAATGATTCTACATCTTCTGATTCTGTCACCTATCGCAAAGGACTGAATTACATTCCTCACCAACAGAGCCCCCACCCCAAGTTTGTTGTAAAGGAGAATGATTTAAGTGACATCACCTGGGAAGGGGGCAGGTGAAGGAGCTGATAAATGATGACTGTCAGGGTGATTATAATTTATTTGTTAAAGGGCAACAATTTGCGTTTGAACAGTAATTTCGGCACCATATAGAATAGATTGTTGTGGAAAGATTTCACTAATGTCTTGTAAAATAACTTGGATGTGGGATCTACATTGTGAATTGCAAGCACTTTTAACCATTTTAAATTGCACTGTAGTTCATATCCTACAGGTTAATTGGTTAGGACCTAATTTATCCCTGTCCTTTTAAAAAAAAAAAGACACAAGGTGCTGGAGTAACGGCACGTCATATAGCATCTCTGGAGAATGTAAATAGGTGACATTTTGGGTTGGATCCCTTCTTCTGGCTGAAGAGTCCCAACCCAAAACATCGCCTATCCATGTCCTCCAGAACTGCTGAGTTACTCTACCACTTTGTGCCATTTTGTGTAAACCAGCTTCTGCAGTTCCTCATGTCTACCTTTTCCCTGTGCTTGGCAGGCTGGCTATTACTACTGATTTTCTATCAAGTTAAATTGTTTAACAGATTACTAATATCTGTGGAGAGCCTCTGTATTTCGAAAGACATTTTTGTGCCAAAAACTGACTGACAAAATGCAGACAGGAAGACCTGCCGATGCTGATTTACAGACTTAAAAATAAACGTGCAAAGTATGGCAGGCGTGCAGGTTCAATGTATAAAAATCCTAGCCATGAGTGACCATTTTTCATGCAGGAGTCTAAGACAACACCAGTAATTGTATTTCCACACCTGGATCATGAATGTTGACCTCCCCAAGATCGAAGGGATCTACAGGAAATGCTGCCTCAAGGTAGCTAAAATTAATGAAGACCCACAACAGCCTGGCCACTCTCGCAACCAAGAGCAGAAACCTGGGAGCCATGATTTCTAGGTTTAAGAACAGCTAGTTCCCATCGGCTATCAGGCTTGTGTACCAAACTGCATCACCCTACCTCCAAAACTACCTAGTATGGACTTTATTTTGGTTGCAATATGTGCTTTGTCTCGCACTATTATGGGCTGGTTCCCTAGTATTCCTGACCATTTATTATATTATTGATTTTTGTATATTTATTTGCTGTGTTATTTAATGTGCTTGTAATGCTGCAGCAAGATTTCTCAGATTGTTCTCTCATTTCAAGTAACTCCTGCATTCTTTCCCCACCCCAGTCTGCCTACTGTTAGCATCCTTGTATCCCTGTTGATATCACATCTTACCCAGACATCAATGCACCATTATGGACTCTACCCTTCCTGAGATCATCTGTTGTCAGCCCTGTTTAGTTCTGGCATTCTATATCTTTCAGTCTGAAGAAGGGTTCCAACCCAAAACGTCACCTATTCCTTTTCTGCAGAGATGCTGCCTGACCTGCTGAGTTACTCCAGCATTTTGTATCTATCTTGGGTCTAAACAAGCATCTCCTGTTCCTTCCTACGTAAGAAAGAATTTCATTGTTTGTTTCCTGGTGGACATGTCAATGAAATACTCTTGAATCTGCAGAGGGTGCCTGCTCAAGTATTTACAGCAATTTAAACTGATTTACAGCATCAGAAATATCTTGTTGTATAACTTGACATGTTGGCTAGCAAAACAGAGACAAAAGAACTGGAGTAAAGGGCATATCCTACTTTGTGATTTTTTTCGGCAACTGCCGGTGTCATTGACTGATGCCGAAAAACCGTCTAGTTGTACGATAAGCTACGACACAGTTGACGACAAGCTGCAACAATTTACGTCAACTGACGTCATCATTTTTCGGGACCCGGGACGACCACAACAGCGACAACATATGACACCTACGACATCATGCGACCACACAGACATCAAACAATGACAACCGAGGTCAACATACGTCCACCCGCGACACGATTCGGCAAGATACCACACCGTCTGCGACATCTGAAGCCAAGTAACATCATTGTGATCCGTATCTTGACACGGGAACTGTCGCCGGTTGACGTATGATGACGCAGGTTGCCGCAAAGGGAATTCGCCGAGGTCATGACCTTGCGACATCGTACGTCATCTGACATCACCTAGCGCCATCCTGGCAACAGCCTACGACAGCACCTACAACAGGAGGCGACAGGCAACATTAAGCCCACTGTCGCTGCAAGGTTTTGAACATTTCAAAATCCAGCAGCGAGCAGAAAACAGTGACGACACTTGCGGAGACAGCTCACGACAACACGGGCGTCAGCTCGGGTGATGCCGCGACCATGAGGCGACAGCCTATGTTTCGGCTGTTGCTGAAAAAAGTCGCCAAGTGGGACAGGGGCTTAACTCAGTGGGTCCAGCAGCTTCTCTGAAGAGCATGGACAGGTGACGTTTTGGGTCTGGGCCCATCATCAGACTTCAGAGCGTCACCTATCCATGTTCTCCAGAGATGCTGCCTGAACCGCTGAATTACTCCACTGTATATTTTTTCCAACTAGCACATGCAGTTCCTTTCTATGTTGGCGAGTAAGACAACTTTAATTTGGTGATTCCATCTATTGAAACCTGATCCTATGCAGGAGGTTTTATAGAATACATTAAATGTTAGCTTACTAGGGCCTTGGCAGTATGACATTTATTGATGATTTCTGTTTGATAACCCTGTTTCTCTTTTTGGGAATTAAACAAGTCTCTCTTATTTCAACAGATTAATGTTCGGGTTACCACTATGGATGCAGAGCTGGAGTTTGCAATTCAGCCCAACACCACTGGCAAGCAGCTGTTTGACCAGGTATGTTGAACTTTGCACCTTGTTCTGCTTGGATAACCTGTCCTGTATCCGAGAACATTGTCTGAGGACATTGGTGCATTTCACTATTTGTATTCATTCTACCGAGGCAGAATCAAAATGGTTTGAAGTTCCGAACTATATCATCCCAGTTTCCCCTGAATTCAAACCCACCTTTGCTGTTTCCACCTTGTACTCCCTCCATGCTTTGAACCACTAAACTTGCAATACATGGCGTGTCTCATAATTGAATGTGGCTGACCTTCCAAACTTTGACAGTTATCAATCACTTTTTGGTGTACAAATTAATTTTTCAATTCAAAATCAATATATTTGATAAGCTGTTGTGCAAAAATGTATCTGATTTTTCTTTGACAGCAAAGTTACTTGATGCACAAGATTGCATTATGACTGGGAGTAGAGGTGAGATTTTGTATAAGAAAAGTAAAAAATGTTTGACATGTATTCTGACAACAGAACAATGAGATTCTTGCAGCAGCATAACTGGCCTGTAACACGATACACAGATAATATTTAATGTTAAAAAAAATCTGTAAATTAATAATCCCGATACTAGCGCATTGAATCAGTATTCAAAGTGAGTCAACACCATCTCTTTGAGCCTAAAGACCTAGACAGTTTTTGAGTCATCATGTTAGTTACCTTTTCTGAGTCCGGTGATAGGGATTTGGGGATTTTTAAAGTGGAGAACAATACATTTAAAAGTTCTTAATTTCTAATGCTGGAAATGACAAGGTATACAATTTGTCTCCAAAGCAATTGTCTAAATAATATCGGGTAAGCTGAATGTGTTGATTTCCTTGGTATAGTTTATTAACATTGCTTCTGGACTACTGCTTTCAAATAGCTGCTTTTATGGCACCTTTACTGCTTTTGTGGCACTTTATGTTTCAAAATTGGTTAGGTTAACTTTAAAAAGGATTTTTAAAAAAATCTTAATTCTGAAGCTGTGTAAAAAAAAAAATCATCATGGTTCAGGTACGACACTTAATTGTTCGATTATGCCATTATGCTCTTGCTTTTTCTAAATTGGGGTGGGATAAGCTAAATACTAAGTGTGCCAGTGGCCTGTACATTTGACAATTAATCTGATGCAACGTTAACTCATGTGGTAGTTTAAGGTTGCAATGGGGTTTCCCTCTTGCCTCTCAGTCAAGGGCAGGATGTGAGGATTTCCGGTGTATTAGGACTGAGTGGGGCCACGTTCATGCTAATTGTTGTTATCTTGTGTTAATAAGTTTAACATCCTGTTCTATTACAGAAACACTCGCGTTGTTCAACACATCTTTGTTCGTGGAAGATGGGGGATCTGTTACAGAAATTGGCCAGGACACCAAGTTCCTTGCACTGCACTTGAGAGAGTCAGAGTACTATTATCAACATTTAAAGCAGGTTGCATGCTGATCTGAAGAAGGGTCTTGGGCCAAAACATCAATCATTCCCTCTCTCCAGAGATGCTGCCCATCTTTGTACCAATTCAACTTTTTTTTCCCCTCACTATGTCTCCCATTTCTAGGATCCAAATCAAATGCTCTTTTTTAAAACTCTTTTGTCTCCAATAATATCTATTTTACATTTTTGTCTCTGGCTTGGTGGCCTCAATAACTTTTGGCATTTTGGAACAGTTGGGTGGAAGACATAATTATCAAATGCAGTCATACACACGATCTTTTGTCCCAATTTCTTCAGCCAATCTGTTCTCCCTGTATGTATTCAGGATGTCCATTTAATTGAAAATTACAAGTATCTGCACATTGGATTTTGATGGTGTCCTATCGGCATATTTGTCAATTCCAACACGGTGAAAATCACTCTGAACAATTTGGTTAACTTTTCTCCCTTGGCTCATTGAGAAATTAAATTTTCCGTTCACCATAGTTTTAATTTGGTTATTTAAAATCCTCTTTGGAACTGGCACAATGCCTGCCTGTCCTAAGAGTGAAGATCAAGTCTGGATTATCTAAAACAATGCTAGATTCTGCTGTTGCCAAGGACACGGATAGGCAATCTACAGCTGGCACCCTGGGGTCTGGCCAAGACATTTTCTACCAGTGCAAGGGACTGTCCATGGCTATTTCTGAGATCCATTGTTATATGCCGAAGAACATGCTGAAGCCTTAGTTTTGCAACCACAAAAGCTTATTGGGAAAGTGCACTGTTCAGGGCCCTCTTGTTGGAATTTGAGGTTCTCGAGAGGATGCTTTCCATTTTAATCTTTTATTTTACTTACGTATTCTCCCCTAGTCCCATATACCTGCGCTCAGACCATAACCCTCCATTCCTTTCCCGCCCATATAACTATCCAATTTATTTTTAAATGATAAAAACGAACCTGCCTCCACCACCTTCGCTGGAAGCTCATTCCACACAGCCACCACTCTCTGAGTAAAGAAGTTCCCCCTCATGTTACCCCTAAACTACTGTCCCTTAATTCTCAAGTCATGTCCCCTTGTTTGAATCTTCCCTACTCTCAGTGGGAAAAGCTTATCCACGTCAACTCTGTCTATCCCTCTCATCATTTTAAAGACCTCTATCAAGTCCCCCCTTAACCTTCTGCGCTCCAAAGAATAAAGCCCTAACTTGTTCAACCTTTCTCTGTAACTTAGTTGCTGAAACCCAGGCAACATTCTAGTAAATCTCCTCTGTACTCTCTCTATTTTGTTGACATCCTTCCTATAATTAGGCGACCAAAATTGTACCCCATACTCCAGAATTGGCCTCACCAATGCCTTGTACAATTTTAACATTACATCCCAACTTCTATACTCAATGCTCTGATTTATAAAGGCCAGCACACCAAAAGCTTTCTTTATCACCCTATCTACATGAGATTCCACTTTCAGGGAACTGTGCACAGTTATTCCCAGATCCCTCTGTTCACCTGCATTCTTCAATTCCCTACCATTTACCATGTACGTCCTATTTTGATTTGTCCTGCCAAGATGTAGCACCTCACACTTATCAGCATTAAACTCCATCTCCATCTTTCAGTCCACTCTTCCAACTGGCATAAATCTCTCTGTAGACTTTGAAAATCTACTTCATTATCCACAACCCCACCTATTTTAGTATCATCTGCATACTTACTAATCCAATTTACCACACCATAATCCAGATCATTGATGTACATGACAAACAACAGTGGACCCAACACAGATCCCTGTGGCACCCCACTAGTCACTGGCCTCCAACCTGACAAACAACCATCCACCATTACTCTCTGGCATCTCCCATTCAGCCATTGTTGAATCCATCTTGCTACTCCACCATTAATACCCAACCATTGAACCTTCTTGACCAACCTTCCATGAGGAACCTTGTCAAAGGCCTTACTGAAGTCCATATATACAACATCCACTGCTTTACCCTCATCAATTTCCCGAGTAACCTCTTCAAAAAATTCAAGAAGATTAGTCAAACATGACCTTCCAGGCACAAATCCATGTTGACTGTTCCTAATCAGACCCTGTTTATCCAGATGCTTATATATATTATCTCTAAGTATCCTTTCCATTAATTTGCCCACCACTGACGTCAAACTAACAGGTCTATAATTGCTAGGTTTACTCTTAGACCCCCTTTTAAACAATTGAGAATGTTCAGTGTCAGTGAGATCCTCAATATGCATGGATTTAAAAACCCCTTGAATGTAACGAGCAATATGTAATTTATTTAATCATGTACAAAGTTGACACGGATACCAATCTGAACCAAGGCAGCTCAGATGGTTTAGTGGTTCTTCATGTCAATGGGTGGAGGGATATGGATCAGGTGCAGGCACATGAGATTAAAATGTATCATATTATGGTCACTACCTCTTAATGGTTCCTTTACCTTGAGTTCCCTTATCAAATCCAGTTCATTACACAGCACTAAATCCAGACTTGCCTTCTCCCTGGTAGGCTCCAATACAAGCTGCTCTAATAATCCATCTCGGAGGCGCTCTCCAAACTCCCTTTTTTGGGGTCCAATCCCAACCTGATTTCCCCAGTCTACCTGCACATTGAATTCTCCCATAACCACCTTAGCTTTACCTTTGTTACATGCCCATTTTAACTCCTGATGCAACTTGCACCCTATATCCAGGCTACTGTTTGGGGGCCTATAGATAACTCCCATTACGGTCTTTTTGCCCTTACAGTTCCTCAGTTCTATCTACAATGACTCTACATCTTCTGATTCTGTCGCCCCTCGCAAAGGACTGAATTTCATTCCTTACCAACAGAGTTACCCCACCCCCTCTGCCCACCCGTCTATCTTTTCAATAGGACAGATTTCTCCATTTAGAAGGAATGGGTGACGTTTCGGGTCAAGACCCTTCTTCAGACCAGATTTGTATCTTGTGTCCAATATGCATTGTGACAGCAGTATAGGATGGTCAAGTTTGTTGTAAAGGAGAATGATTTCAGTGGGATCACCTGGGAATGGGGCAGGTGAAGGAGCTGATAAATGATGACTGTCGGGGTGATTATAATGTATTTGTTAAACACCAACAATTTGAGTTTGAACATTATTTTCTGCACCAAATCGAATAGGTTGTTGTGGAAAGATTTCACTAATGTCTTGTAAAGCTGAGGTTGTGGAGAGGATGGTTTCCTTTTAAATCTTTCATTGAACATTCTCAATACAAGTAAAATGTCGGTGAGATCCTCAGTATGCATGGATTAAAACCCCTTGAATGTAATGAGCAATATGTAATCAAACATATTTAATCATGTACAAAGTTGACGTGGATACTAATCTGAACCAAGGCAGCTCAGATGGTTCAGTGGTTCTTTATGTCAGTGGGTGGAGGGATATGGATCAGGTGCAGGCACATGAGATTAGTTTATCTTGGCAGCATGTTCAGCACAGACATTGTGGGCCGAAGGGCCTGTTCTATGCTGGAGTGTTCTATGTTCTGAACTGTTCTGCGACACTTTGCCTATTGCAGGGTATCTTTACGAACTTTTCTCGACAGTTGAAATGTGGGAAATTCCCTTTTAAAATTGCTACAGAAAATTTTAAATATTTGGGAATTGACATTACTAGAAAATATAAATCTTTATTTAATGCAAACTATATGCCCCTACTTAATAAATTAAACGCCCTGATTAAATTTTGGAAAACTCTTCCGTTGTCTTTAATAGGCCGAATAAATGCTATAAAAATGACCTTTCTACCACAAATTTTATATCTATTCCAATCAATACCAATATACTTACCAAAAACGTTTTTAAAAAACTGGATTCCGATATCACAAACTTTATATGGGACTATAAATCCCATAGAATTCAAAGAAGACATTTGTGCAAACCTAAAGAATTTTGTGGATTAACACTCCCTAATTTTTTGTATTATTATTGGGCAGCAAATGTCAAAAATGTGATTCACCTGTTGGACAACTCTGCCCAGCAGGTGGATTGGATAGTAATGGAGAGAGAGAATTGCTCCCCTTTTAATATAGGAGTGATCCTTCTCTCACCAATAAAATTGAATAATACAAAATACAGTAAAAATCCAATTATTCATAGTACAATTAGAATTTGGAAACAAATAAAATTAACCTTAAAATTAGGAAACCTATCGCTTCTTTCTCCAATAGTTAATAATCCGTCGTTTAAACCATCTATTATAGATAAATCATTTACATGCTGGGAAAGAGTAGGAATTAAAACGTGGACACTGTGGAAGGCATTTGACAAAGTCCTTCAAGGTAGGCTGGTTCAGAATGTTAAGGACATGAGAACATGAGCACATAGTGACAGGAGGTAGGTGGTAGTGGTCGAAGATTGCTCTTCTAATTGGAAGTCTGGTATTAGTGATGTACTGTTGAGATTGTGCCGGAGCTTTTGCTGTTCATGATATTAATGAATCCGATCTGAATGTAGGAGGTCTAATTTGGTGAATTTGTAGATGACCCAAAGGTTAGTAGTGTGGGTAGTGAGGAAGATGGTCTTAGAGCTACAGCAGATAGAAATCTGAAGTCAGGCGGAGCACTGACAAGTGGGAGTTTCTAACTGACACAAGGCGATATATTTTGTAAAGTCAAATAGAACGTACAATAAATGATGGGGCACTAAGGAATGTTGAAGAACAGCGGGACCATGGGGTTGAAGTGTGTGGCTCCCTAAAACTGCAACACAATAGGTAAATAGGGTATTGAAGAAAGCATATGGCATTATAGGCTTCATAACTTGTGCATAGAATGTAAAGGTTTACATTCCCATGTTACAACTTTATATAGCACTGGTTAGATCCATTTTGAGTAGTGTCGGCAGTTTTGATTGCTACCAATAGAAAGATTGAGTAACCTGGAAAGAGTGCAGAGGAGATCCGCAGGGCTGTAGCCTGGTTTGGAGGACTTCAGTTAAGCAGGAACGGGGTACTGATTGTGGATGATCAGCCATGATCATATTGAATGACGGTGCTGGCTCGAAGAGCCCAATGGCCTACTTCTGCACCTATTGTCTATGTTTCTATGTTATAGAGAGGGATTGGATAGGCTTGCTTTGTTTTCCTTGGACGAAAGGAGGCTGAGAGTTCTTGTTAGAAGTATATACATTTATACACAAGACCGATCGGGTTAATAGAAACTATTTCTCATGGTAGGAGTATCAAACATTTCTTCCATCGAACGTGTCCAAAGACAGGCAGCTCGATTTGTTACTAACACCTATGAGAGAGAAGCGAGTGTCACCAAACTTCTGAATTCTCTGGGGTGGAACCCTCTCCAAGACAGACGTGAAGCTCACCGTTTGGACCTGTTTTTACAAAATGTTAAGTGGTCCGCTCGACATAGATTACAAGACCTACAACAAACCCAAACCAATTAGGAGCAGACGAGGGCATTCGATCCAATTTGTGATCCCAGCTACAAAGACAGATGTGTACAGCAATTCGTTCTTCCCCCGTACAATTAAAGCATGGAATAATCTCCACCCTACTATAGTTACCCAACCAGATGCAACTAAATTTAAAGTAGCTCTTTCTTCCCAATAACCCTTTCTGGCTTAAGTCCTCCCTTCACCACCTCCAGTTTAAATTCCATTTGGAATATTTTGGAGGACCAAGAAACCAAGAACCAAGAAAACACAAGAGGGAATGGGTTGATGGTGAGAGGAAGAAGTTGTTTTATAAGGGAGTTAAGGGGAAAGTTTTATTATACAGAGTGATTGGCATCTGGAATTAATAGGAAAGACTGGTGGGGTTGTAAAATAAAAATCTAATTTGAGACATTTTAGAAGGGCACATGAATGAGTAAGACATTGAAGAATACTGAAGATAGACCAGGTGCTGGAGTATCTCAGCAGATCAGGCAGCATCTTTGGAGAAAAAGGATTTGTGACGTTTTGGGTCAGGATCCTTCCGACCCAAAACGCCACCATCCTTTTTATCTGGAGATGCTGCCTGATCTGTCAAGATACACGTTGTGTATTTTTTCAGTATAAACCAGCATCTCCAGTTCCTTTCTACACATTGAAGGATACTGACCAAGTATGGGCAAATGGTGGTAGTGCAGATGAGCAAAATAAGGTCAGCATGGACATGGTGGGCTGAAGGGCCCATTTCTGAGCTGTTCCAACCTTAACTTGACTTTCATGCAGTTGGGCGTGCCTGACACCAAATGACTGAAATGGGCTCTGTCTGTATTCGGACCGGCTCCATCATGGAAAGGGAGAACCAAGAAGATTGTGAATTTATGGAATTCCCTGCCACAGAGGGCAGTGGAGGCCAAATCACTGGATGGATTTAAGAGAGAGTTAGATAGAGCTCTAGGGGCTAGTGGAGTCAAGGGATATGGGGAGAAGGCAGGCACGGGTTATTGATAGGGGACGATCAGCCATGATCACAATGAATGGCGGTGCTGGCTCGAAGGGCCGAATGGCCTCCTCCTGCACCTATTTTCTATGTTTTTATTTAAGCCTGTGCTCAAAAACGTTTTGAGTGGTGGCGGGATGCAATATCCCCTCTGCCTTGAGAATCCCTGGCCCATGATTGTTGAAGGTGGAGGATGAGAATTTGGGATGGTATTGTCAGCTTCTATTCCATGTGTTAGGATCACATGGAGCCCTGTGTCAACAGCAGAAAGAGCACTCCTGCCTGTGTAATCAGTGAAAGAGCCTGTGATCCCCACAATGGCCTCATCAGTCAGCTCACAACCCACACAAACCAGAGTAGAAGCAAGTTGTCCTCTATACTGAAAGACTGGCTTCACCCCTCTGGTTTAGAGGTAGATAGAATTACTTCAGACTATCCTCCATTTAATCGAAAATGCAGTTAGAACTGTGCACATGAGTTACTTGGTTGCAATGGTATTGTGACTGGGAGTTATTTGTATACTTCCCTATGCCAATTGAGAACAACTTTGTGTTTCTTGCATGTTAAAATCTACTGAAAAAATGGGATGAGACATAGAGAGCCTGCCCCTAATGAATATTCAGTTTAGTTTATTATTGTCACGTGTACCGAGGTACAGTAGTGTAAAGCTTTTCTTTGCGTGCTATCCAGTCAAAGAAAAGATTAGTAGTCTGAAGAAGGGTTTCGGCTCGAAACGTTGCCTATTTCCTTCGCTCCATAGATGCTGCTGCACCCGCTGAGTTTCTCCAGCACTTTTGTCTACCAAAGAAAAGACTATATTTGAATACAGTCAAGCCGTCCACAGTACACAGATAAAGGGAACAACATTTAGTGCAAAGATATAACATTGATATTATAATACATCTACTCAATAACATTACCATTTAAACATAATCAACAGGGTTCTTAAGGCGCACTGAAGCTAGAATGTGTTTATTTTTCACCCTTACATTGGCATTGAATGTTCAGGAGGATGTGGTGTTGGGGGTGGAGGTGGTGTGTCAAAATATCAATTTAACAATGAGTTGGTGATTTTACACCTTTTTTTTACATTGGGTGTAATTAGATTTGTAGCAACAGTTATTCAATGTTCTATAAATGTAGACCATGGGTCAAGTCAAAAGGGAATGGTGGGGATGGCTTGGTGTTGAAGAATGGTTTAAAAGCATTGCACAATACATTGCATTTTATGAAACCATTGGTGCTGGCATCTATTGAATAAAATGAAAACTCTATATTGGTTGGGAAACTTGTGCGAATTTATATGCTGCTTTTTGACAGCAAGACTCAAATCTCCCACTGTTTGCTGCTTGTATTAGCATTTTACACAAGTCTGGGCATGCTATGCCTTGTTCAGCTGGCAAGTGTCCTTCAATCACCTTGATAAGGACAGCATTGTTACCTGGGCTTTGATCTGAGCTTCCAAGTTTCTGGATCAATGCAAGTGTGATGTTGCTAACTGAAAGTTATTAAACAGATGCATATAGTCAAGAATTGTGCATCTACCTTGTGCAAGCTAGCTGGCGTCCAAAAAGTGATATTTTTGCAAAGCAGCCAAGCATTTCCTGCCTTTGTGCTTTTGGAGTGCCTTGCAAGCTCACAATCTGTCTGGCCATATATGGCCTTGTACTTGTTGACTACCTCGGCCAAGAATATTAATGTGGTGCCAAAGTGACCACAGACATTCCAGTCTCTTCTGTTATGTCTGAATGGAAGTCCTGTGCAGATCGTTGGACTTTAGATTGCAGCAAAACAGTGTGAATGAATGACTTTTTACAAGATGACCACTTTGAGAACAATCTAAACCATATTACACTTAACCCCTTCTGAAATGTGTAGGAAGGAATTGGGGATGCTGATTTAAACCGAAGATGGACACAAAATGTTGGAGTAACTCAGCAGGACAAGCAGTATCTCTGGAGAGAAGGAATGGGTCTGAAGAAGGGTCTCTATTGAAACGTCACCATTCCATGTCTCCATAGATACTGCATGTCCCGCTGAGTTACTCCAGCATTTTGTGTCTCCCTTCTGAAACCTATTGTGAAAAGTGCTGATCAAAATCTATAATTGGTTAATTTTTAACTTTTTTTGAAAACAGTTTGGTTATTCTGATGTGTTTTCCACAGTTAACAGTGCCTCTCCCGTACCTCTTGTGTGAACTTGGGCAGTGAATGTATTCAGTGGGTGGGAGGGAAGGATCATGAACTCGTGATGTCGGCTGATATTTAAAAAAAAAAAGATACACTCTTCAAAAGAACTATGCTGCAAATGCACTGCAGATCAGTTGACATCTGTGGGGAGCAAGAGCGTGGGTGAGGAACTTCTTGATCGGAATCACTTTCAAACATTAATGTTTCCGCAGACACGTCTATAATGTGCTGTGTTTTTTAGCATTTTTCTGCTTTGTGGATTTCTGGTATCTACAGTAAATTGTTTGCTGTTGCAGTCACTTTATGTTTAGTGGGATTTTGAATGATTGGCTATTAAAAAAAAATTTTTTTTTAAAATTATTATAATGGCATGGTAAAAAGATCTGTACGAGAAAGATTTTCCAAAGTACCAGTGCAGTGAGGCCACCATTCTGGCCTCCTTATAAAAAGAAAAGGATATAATTGCATTGAGCACAGTCCATAAGCAAATAGTTCCTGGGTTCTGTCACAAGCAGTGGAAGAAATTAAATCTCCATACTTAAGAGTTTGGAAGAGTGAGGGGCGGGCTTATTAGAAACATAGAAACATAGAAAATAGGTGCAGGAGTAGGCCATTCGGCCCTTCGAGCCTGCACCGCCATTTGATATGATCATGGCTGATCATCCAACTCAGTATCCTGTACCTGCCTTCTCTCCATACCCCCTGATCCCTTTAGCCACAAGGGCCACATCTAACTCCCTCTTAAATATAGCCAATGAACTGGCCTCAACTACCTTCTGTGGCAGAGAATTCCACAGATTCACCACTCTCTGTGTAAAAAATGATTTCCTCATCTCGGTCCTAAAAGTCTTCCCTCTTATCCTTAAACTGTGACCCCTAGTTCTGGACTTCCCCAACATCGGGAATAATCTTCCTGCATCTAGCCTGTCCAACCCCTTAAGAATTTTGTAAGTTTCTATAAGATCCCCCCCTCAGTCTTCTGAATTCCAACGTGTACAAGCCGAGTCTATCCAGTCTTTCCTCATATGAAAGCCCTGCCATCCCAGGAATCAGTTTGGTGAACCTTCTCTGTACTCCCTCTATGGCAAGAATGTCTTTCCTCAGATTAGGAGACCAAAACTGTACGCAATACCTCAGGTGTGGTCTCACCAAGACCCTGTACAACTGCAGTAGAACCTCCCTGCTCTTATACTCAAATCCTTTTGCTATGAATACAAGATTCCTAGCAGATGTGAGTGGGTAGATATTGAGATGTTTTCACCAGTAGGGAAAATCTCAAACCCAGAGTGCTTTTTAAGGCTTGTTTAATAGGGTTTTTGTTTAAAGCAAGAAGATCTTCTTCTTTCGTGTCCATGTTTCAAATGTTGACATCGCTGTCATCGTCCGTCCTGAAAAGGACACAAGCTTCCGGCGACAATCAGTGGGAGCCATCACTTGTTGCAGTAGATGACGTTGGTAGCAGAATTAGCTCGGGGTGCTTCCAGTTTCCTGCCTCACGACGTGGATGCTTCTGCTATGGGGGATGCATAGATATGATGCGTTTTGTTTTTGAAAGATTGAGGTATTGAGCCTGTGAGGCTTGGGGCAGATCAGATTCAGATTCAGATTCAAACTTTATTGTCATTGTGCAGTGTACAGTACAGAGACAACGAAAAGCAGTTAGCTTCTCCCTAGAAGAGCGACAAAGAATATGAGCAATAAATAAATATATTTACGTGCATACAGTCATAGTGGTGCAATTATTTTTTTCCTGGTGGAAGGAGTGTCCGGTGGGGGGGGTGATTGGCAATCACCGAGGTACAGTGTTGAGTAATGTAACAGCCGCAGGGAAGAAGCTGTTCCTGGACCTGCTGGTCCGGCAACGGAGAGACCTGTAGCGCCTCCCGGATGGTAGGAGGGTAAACAGTCTGTGGTTGGGGTGAGAGCAGTGCTTGACGATGCTGAGCGCCCTTCGCAGCCAACGCTTGCTTTGGACAGACTCAATGGAGGGGAGTGAGGAACCGGTGATGCGTGGGCAATATTCACCACCCTCTGCAGTGCTTTCCGGTCGGAGACAGAGCAGTTGTTATACCATACTGTGATACAGTTGGTAAGGATGCTCTCGATGGTGCAGCGGTAGAAGTTCACCAGAATCTGAGGAGACAGATGACCTTCTTTAGTCTCCCCAGGAAGAAGAGACGCTGGCGAGCCTTCTTATCAGCCATGATATTGATTGCAGGCTAGGCTGGAGTGGCTTATCCCTGCTCCAGGTTTCAGGTGTGTTGAGCAGGGCAGACTGGGCAATGGTTGTCATTTGAACAATTAATATCATGGCTTACAACAAATGTAAATATTCCTTGGAGCACAGAAATCCAACTGGAAAAGTGGTCAGTCCGTGGCAAAGTTATGATCGTATAGGAGGATTAAAAATAAAATGCTCCCTTTGACGACAATAAACCTGAGGTTTGAAGATAATTAGCGATTTCATCAAAGGCCAAAGAAAGAATGGGATCTGGAGAAACCTCTTTTAGTAATGTTTCTATAGAAGAGTGAAAGGGTAAAATGTGTAGGAAGGAACTGCAGATGCTGGTTTTCACTGAAGATAGACACAAAATGCTGGAGTAACTCAGCGGGACATGGCACCCATTCCTTCTCTCCACAGATGCTGCCTGTCCTGTTGAGTTACTCCAACATTTTGTGTTTATATTCAGTGAAAAGGTAAAGACAAGCAATTGCTCAAGAGTTTCTTGCAGACTGTGACAGGAGTGATTTATTGGGGAATAAAAATTAATTTATAATTCCATTTAAGTAATTTAATTTATTTATTTAATTAATTCTATAAGATTAATTTAATCTTATAGAAACGTACAAAATTCTTAAGGGGTTGGACAGGCTAGATGCAGGAAGATTTTTCCCGATGTTGGGGAAGTCCAGAACAAGGGGTCACAGTTTAAGGATAAGGGGGGAAATCTTTTAGGACCGAGATGAGGAAAACATTTTTCACACAGAGAGTGATGAATCTCTGGAATTCTCTGCCACAGAAGGTAGTTGAGGCCAGTTCATTGGCTATATTTAAGAGGGAGTTAGATGTGGCCCTTGTGGCTAAAGGGATCAGGGGGTATGGAGAGAAGGCAGGTACAGGATACTGAGTTGGATGATCAGCCATGATCATATTGAAGGGCCGAATGGCCTACTCCTGCACCTATTTTCTATGTTTCTAATTCTTCTGACTGCATAAGAAACCTTCCTAAAAATGGAGAATGCGGGACAGGAGTGAACGAATTGAGGCGAGTATTAGAGAAAGGGTGGCGCAGCGGTAGAGTTGCTGCCTTGCCACAGCGACCCGAGTTCAATCCTGACTCCGGGTGCTGGCTGTACAGAGTTTGTACGTTCTCCCTGTGACTGCATGGGTTTTGTCCAGGTGCTCTAGTTTCCTCCCACACTCCCAAGACATACACTCTCGTAGATTAATTGGCTTTGGTAAAATTGGCTCTATTCATCATCGTTGAAAACATTAGCGACGCAGTGGTGCTGGTTTCCAATGGGAACGGTGACAGACGCACCACACATCTCTGTCCTCCAGTTCCTGTGGACTTCCGCCGCTGGAAGTATAGGATTTTGGTCATCACTCCTTACAATGCTATGTACGACAGTGATCGCAACTTCTACTGAAGTGTGGATGGCCGTTGGCTAGCTAGGAGCTCATCCGCCCTTTGACAGGTCTTGCTTTTGGTCCTGCTGGGGGTCTACAGTCCCCTCCTCACCTGGCAAACCAGGTGGAGGAGACGGTTTAGCCGCCGACTACCCGACCATGGAGCAGGTAGCACTGGATTACATGGTACCTGTGGTGGGGGGAACTCCCCCCGACCTGACCTGAAAAGGTTTTGAAAATTATTGCTATGACAATATTGGTGGCATTAGAAAGTGGTGAAATCATTGGACAAAGTCAGCATGGATTTACAAAAGGTAAATCATGTCTGACGAATCTTATAGAATTTTTCGAGGATGTAACTAGTAGCGTGGATAGGGGAGAACCAGTGGATGTGGTGTATCTAGACTTCCAGAAGGCTTTCGACAAGGTCCCACATAAGAGATTAGTATACAAACTTAAAGCACACGGCATTGGGGGTTCAGTATTGATGTGGATAGAGAACTGGCTGGCAAACACGAATCAAAGAGTAGGAGTAAACGGGTCCTTTTCACAATGGCGGGCAGTGACTAGTGGGGTACCGCAAGGCTCAGTGCTGGGACCCCAGCTATTTACAATATATATTAATGATCTGGATGAGGGAATTGAAGGCAATATCTCCAAGTTTGCGGATGACACTAAGCTGGGGGGCAGTGTTAGCTGTGAGGAGGATGCTAGGAGACTGCAAGGTGACTTGGATAGGCTGGGTGAGTGGGCAAATGTTTGGCAGATGCAGTATAATGTGGATAAATGTGAGGTTATCCATTTTGGTGGCAAAAACAGGAAAGCAGACTATTATCTAAATGGTGGCCGACTAGGAAAAGGGGAGATGCAGCGAGACCTGGGTGTCATGGTACACCAGTCATTGAAAGTAGGCATGCAGGTGCAGCAGGCAGTGAAGAAAGCGAATGGTATGTTAGCTTTCATAGCAAAAGGATTTGAGTATAGGAGCAGGGAGGTTCTACTGCAGTTGTACAGGGTCTTGGTGAGACCACACCTGGAGTATTGCGTACAGTTTTGGTCTCCAAATCTGAGGAAGGACATTATTGCCATAGAGGGAGTGCAGAGAAGGTTCACCAGACTGATTCCTGGGATGTCAGGACTGTCTTATGAAGAAAGACTGGATAGACTTGGTTTATACTCTCTACAATTTAGGAGATTGAGAGGAGATCTTATAGAAACTTACAAAATTCTTAAGGGGTTGGACAGGCTAGATGCAGGAAGATTGTTCCCGATGTTGGGGAAGTCCAGAACAAGGGGTCACAGCTTAAGGATAAGGGGGAAATCCTTTAAAACCGAGATGAGAAAAACTTTTTTCACACAGAGAGTGGTGAATCTCTGGAACTCTCTGCCACAGAGGGTAGTTGAGGCCAGTTCATTGGCTATATTTAAGAGGGAGTTAGATGTGGCCCTTGTGGCTAAGGGGATCAGAGGGTATGGAGAGAAGGCAGGTACGGGATACTGAGTTGGATGATCAGCCATGATCATATTGAATGGCGGTGCAGGCTCGAAGGGCCGAATGGCCTACTCCTGCACCTAATTTCTATGTTTCTATTAGTGGTCACTTTCCAAAATCGCATGATTTTGACTTCCGCAGATTGAAAGGCAGTGAATGTAATCCCCCAAACAGAAAAGTGATTGCCATAGATCTGTTAGCCTGAGGTTGAAATTATTACAATTTTGGGTGCTAAGCTTAAGAAAAAACTGCAGATGCTGGAAAAATCGAAGGTAGACAAAAAAGCCGGAGAAACTCAGTGGATGAGGCAGCATCTATGGAGCGAAGGAATAGGTGACGTTTCGGATCCGGTCCCTTCTTTAGACTGAAGAAGGGTCTCGACCCGAAACGTCGCCTATTCCTTCACTCCATAGATGCTGCGTCACCCGCTGAGTTTCTCTGGCTTTTTTTGTCTACCAGGCACTTGGAATTGGTAGTCACCATGGATTTGTAAAGACATATTATGTTTGATAAATCAAATGTTTTTAAGGGTGTAACCACGCGAATTGAAAGGAGACAATTATTGGTTGTGGACTTTCTGGACTTTCTGAAGTCTGCTGAATGAAATTGGAGCACATGGAATTAGGCACAATATTAGTACGAGTTTAGAAGATTGGTTCATAGACCAAACAGAAGGAATAAACGGGTGATTATTTTGGTGAGAGGCTGTGATTACTGAGTACATTGGGGATACTTGCAAGGATCCCTGATGTTCATCTAAATTACCAAATCTCTGTAGGGTGGATTATAGGTGGTCTGAATTAACGGGTGAGAATGTGACAAATGAAATATTAAGGAGGGGGGGAGGAATATGTCAAAAATCAAGAGTGTTTTATTGTCATATGTCCCAGATAGACAATTAAATTCTTAATTACAGCAATATGATGTGCACCAATTAAAGGTGTAGTAGTTACATGTTAGGATTGAAGATATTGGTGTTCAGAGGGAGTTGGGTGCCTTTAAACATCAATTAGTTGACATTCACACAATTGTACAAACGGTATGTTGGATCAATTAATTGGTTTAAAGTGAGGGGGGACAGATTTAATTGGAACCTGAGGGGTAACTTTTTATACATAAGGGTTGGTGGGAGTATGGAATGAGCTGCTGGAGGAGGTAGTTGAGGCAGGTGCTATCGCACCATTTAAGAAACATTAAGACGGGTACATGGATAGGTTTAGAGGGTCATGGGCCAAACGCAGGCAGGTGGGCTTAGTGAAAATGGGGCATGTTGGTCGGCATAGGCAAGTTGGCCCAAATGCCTGTTTCCACACTGTATGAATCTATGGTCATTATTACAAGAGAATCAGAGTACCAAAGTAAAGATGTCTCGGCAGTAGGGATATAATGTGACCATCTCTGGCATCCCACCTGAAAGGAAGATGTACTCGTGATAGGAACTCCCAAGATTTCCAGATTATCCTTGCATAGGAGATGTTAATTATGAAGGAAATTGAGGCTTTGGGCTTAATAGAGGAATGTAGTGTTGTGAAAGTATGGTGAGGTTATTGAATGGTGGAAGAGCCCTTCGGGGCTAAATGGCCTACTGCGGCTTCTATGTATGTACCTTTTAATTGTGTTTGGGCTACAATGGTAAAAGGAGCAATGTCAAAACAGACACTGTAAGAATAATATTGCAAGGGACTGGCTTTACATGGGCGGTATATCGGTACTCCTAAACTTGTGCAAAAGGTGACTTGTGTAAACTCTCATTTGTGCAAAACATTCTTTAAGCCCACTGACGCCCCCTGGTCTCTGCCTCAGTGCTCCCCCATGGTCTCTGAGTCGAATAGTAAATTTATGCGTGCGCAGTAGCACTTCTGTTTTCGACTTGTGTAGCATCGGACTTGCGCAAGGGTTTGTGGGACATCTGTGTAAGAGTTACTATCTCTCAGTATAGAGTGCAAAGAGTCAGAGATTAGAGTGCATTATGCATGTAACAGTACATGTGATACAGCACAGAAACGGGTCCAACTCATGCATGCTGTCTAAAATGTCCCATCTAAACTGGTCCATTTTGGCCCTTATCTTCATAATCTTTCCTATCCATTTAACTGTCCAAGTGTTTTTTTTAATTGTTATTATTACTACCTCGACCACCTCTTCTGGTAGCTCATTCCATATATCCACTATCCTCTATGTGGGGGAAAACTTGCTCCTCGTGTTCCTATTAAAACTTTCCCCTCTCACTTTTTTAACTTGTGTCCTCTGGACCCCTTATGTTCCCCTACCCTAGGTAAAAGGCTCTGTGCATTCATCTGATCAATTCCCCTCATGAATTTATACACCTCTACAAGAGCATCATTTTGATTCTTGTGCTCCAAGCAATAAAGTCTTCACCCATTCTCTCCCTATAGCTTGGGCCCTCGGGTTCATTATCTGGGTACAACTACACTCTGAAATCCGTGCTCCACTGCTGCTAGCCTTTGTTCGTTGAGGCTAACTATGTTCTAGTTTTTTTTTTAATATTTTACTACATTTGTGTTGCAATTAGGAGAGCAATGCCAATCATTTGGGGGCTTTCTCCTAAAAACATCTTGGAAGTTTCAGATTATATATTGGGTTTAATCCCCTTTGCTTTTGCAGAAGAACACTTCATTGCAGGTCTGTAGTTTCTCAGACGCCTCAATCCTTTGTGGGTCTGACAGTTCTGGGCAGGCAGTCTTCAACTCTGGGTAGTTTGGAATGTTACTAATATATGTGCATGAATTCTGCCTACTCCTGTCAGCGACTTGGTGATACTAAAATTTGAGCAGTCACCGCCACATAAATGCCCAACTAGACACAAATGCCAGAAATAGTTGTGTCCAGTAAAAGAAAGCATTCAATGTTTTCTGTAAATCATTTTCTTTTAAGACAGCTAGGTGAAAGATTAACTTTCCCTTTACAAGGATGCTGCTGGAGCATTTAAAGGATCAATTAACTGCATTCTTCTTTGGTTATGTGAATAGGTTCTTGTTGCTTATCACAATCTCTACAACCCTTTTATGCCTGCAGGTTGTGAAGACTATTGGACTGCGTGAGGTCTGGTTCTTTGGGCTTCAGTACCAAGACACAAAAGGTTTCTCCACCTGGTTGAAACTCAACAAAAAGGTATGTAGCTATGAAATATTCCAGGTAACACGCATATTAATGTGTTGCCAGTGTTTAATATATATTTGAGCAAAAAAGTTTTCATTGTCTCTAATGTTTATCAAGTTTGGCATTCTAACATGGATCAAAGTGGAGCATCACATGGCATGTGTATTTTAAAGCATGTGGGGTCGGGCATGATCTTCATCTGGACCCCAGGGGAAAGATTTTAAAAGGAAATGAGGGGCATTTTTCCCCCCACACAAGATGATGCGTACACAGAAAGAGCTGTCAGAGGGAGTGGTAGGTACAGGTATAACTATAGTATTTAAATGGCACTTGGACCGATACATGGATCAGAAAGTTGTTGGAGGGATATGGGCCAAGCATGGGCAAGTGGAACCAGCTCAACTAACTTGATTATTATGGACGAGTTGGGCTGCAGAGCCTGTTTCCATGTTTGTATTTGGACTCTTACATTCTAAATACTTCCAGAAAGTCACTGGTAAATTTTCTAAAATGCATATGAAATTGTGTATTTAAAACAAAATCAGCCAACCCTTTTCAGCAGTAACCCATGAGATGCCTAAAAGTTCTACAGATTGGACGGACCATTTGATCTAATTTTGCAATGATTTGAATTGGAAGTTATTCTGTGGTATAATTGAACCTACATAGAATAAAAATACCAGGCTTACTGGTGCTTTCATTTAGACGGGCTGTTTAGCACTTTCCTACAAGTGCTTATCCTTGCAGTCCTGATGGAACTGAGCTGATCGCACTTGTTGTTTGGGAGGGGGCGGTGAGGAGAGAAACGACCGTGCTTAGTAATGGAGAATTTCCAAGCTTGACATCTCCCAGTCATTTTTTATTTTTGCTTGACCTGGTTGTCTTGCTGTTTCAGCATTGTGCCTCCTGAGCCATCGATTGGCAATTCCTCTGGGTTTCTTACTTGCTGGTCTGCTGAGCAGGATGCTTGTTCAGTGTATGTCTGGCTGGTTAAATAATTGACTTGCTTATCTTTAGAAAATCTACCATTGGCATGTAATATAAAAATGGATGTACAGACTGAACAAAGACTTGCATATAAATATTTTCTCATGAATCACATGAATAAGCCAAAGATTTAAAGCTTCAAAGATTCGTTCTTCTTCTGAATTGAGATGTAGGCATCGCTGATCTCTGATTCACCAATAAAGTATTCTGAAGATCCATGCTTAGCACTGAAGGGGTAAATATGATGGTTGGCAGAGTAGTCATACAGTGTGAAAGCAGGCCCACTTGCCTGTATTTGCCCCATTAGAGGCTAGCGGAATCAAGGGATATGGGGAGAAGGCAGGCACGCGTTACTGATTGTGGATGATCAGGCGGTGCTGGCTCGAAGGGCCAAATGGCCGCCTCCTGCACTTATTTTCTATGTTTCTGTATCTCTCTAAACCTGTCCCATGCACATACCTGTCTAAATGTTTCCTCAACTTTGTGACGGTACCTGCCTCAACGACTTCCATAGCTCTTTCCATACAATCACCATCTATTGTATGAAAAGGTTACCCCTCAAGTTCCTATTAAATCTTCCTTCCCCCCCATCCCCCCCTTCACCCTTAAACCTATGTCCTCTGGTTCTTGAATCACCTACTCCAGGCAATAGACTGTGTGCATCTACCTGATCTATTCCTCCTCTATAAGATCACCCCTCATCCTCCTGAGCTTAAAAGAAAATAGTCCTAGCCTGCTCAACCACTCCCTATAGCATAGGCCCTTGATTTCTGGCAACATCTTTGTAAATGATGGCAGAATGGCCAACTATTGAACCTTGTATTTATTAAAGAGTTACATTTTAAACTTGTCTGACTTCTGCAAGTTATCTGAACTGACAGGTAATTCCTTTGAACCATGAGCCAATGTTTTGAAGCATTTCCTTTGTAACTTTTTTTCCCTTAGTAAACAAGTCAATCTATTACTGTTTGCTAAGACCTAATAAATGGAAATCCAGCCATGCTCTGTAATGGCAACAGCTGGTAATGGCATGTTGCCCTGCAATAACTGGCAGACAGTCAGGAAGGTATCTCATTTTAATCACGCCCAGCACATTAGCAATGACTTTATTGAACAAATAGAGTAAGAACTCAATGGAACATTCTTCTATTAAAGTATTTTCACGAATCTCATGGTATTTTAAGTTCGGCGGTGAAATGGGCAAAATATTATTATTTGAGAAATATGTTCTAACAAAGTGGTGTTTGCCCCAGTTCCAGCATGTCTCAGTTGGGTGGATGCTAAGATTCCATGTTGTCATTTTTTTTTAAAAAGCAGGAAATGTGCCCTTTACCTTGGCCAAGATACAGTTATCACATTGCTATTTTGGGTGTATTACTCACATTGAACGATTGCTATATTTGCAGAAATAATTCATTCACTTTAAGAGTTTCGTATTTTACACTACTTGTAATCGGGTATAAAACAATTGTGTCATTTTGTGTCACTTCCAAAACAATTATGGATAATAAAAAATCATCTATTGAAATGAGTCAGGTTTAAAATGGAGGGGAAAAGATGGGTGACTGAGTCAAATTAAATGCAAATAATGGATGATCCAAAAGTGTACAGATATTAACTGGTATAAGCAGTAGTTTCACCTCAAATCTTACACCTAATTTTCTGGTTTTGAAAGAATAGTTCCAGATTTATTTGTGAATAGACTGCTGGAGTTGGGAAGGTTCTTGGTGTGTGGGAGGTTGGGTGAATTTGATGTTTTTAAATCAATGGAGGGTTTAGCTTGGATGATTAAACTGTTTCCAAAACCCAAGTATGCACATTTTAATTGACTGGCATAAGAACCAGAGGCAGCATAAGGATAGTGCTTTGTGTAGTAATAGGTTTGGGTATCAAGGGCATTTCATGATCAGGTAATGGAAATTGGCAGTGGCCTTCAAAAGGAGTGGGGAGGGGAGGGGAGGGGGGGGTTTATAGGGGTCTTTCAGTTGACAAAGATGGGAGAGTGATTTTCAAGTCAGTAATGGCATGATGTGTAATTCAACAGCAAAGCACTAGAGCCTATTTTTTTTTTTTTCTTATTGAGCATATCCTGGTTACTTTCAAGGGCATGAACGGCACTTCCATACAATTCAAAGTACATCCAAGGTGATAGTGCTCAGATTTGTACTGTATTTGCCAATAGGCCATTATGATAGCGCTGACCTTTCACTGGCTTGTGGTGCTCCTGCCACACTATTTATTGCAGTTCTATTGCGTACACTTCCTGTAATTATTTTGCCAAGAAAATTAACTTATCCCAGATTAGTTTTTTATTGGACAATTGAGCTAGGATCTCTAATCCTCGTGTGATCTTGCACAAGTTATGATTAGGACATTAGTGTCCAAACAGGGACTGAGAAAATACTTAGTGAAATTATTCACTGGAATTTAGAAGGATGAGAGGATATCTTTTAGAAACATATAAAATTCTTAGAGGATTGGACAGGATAGATGAAGGAAAAATGTTACCGATGTTGGGGGAGTCAAGAACCAGGGGAAACAGTTTAAGAATAAGGGGTAGGCTATTTAGGACTGAGATGAGGAAAAACGTTTACACCCAGAGAGTTGTGAATCTGTGGAATTCTCTGCCACAGAAGGCAGTGGAGGCCAATTCACTGGATGTTTTCAAGAGAGAGTTGTATTTGGCTCTTGGGGCTAAAGGAATCAAGAGATATGGGGTAGAAGCCAGAACAGGGTACTAATTTTAGATGATCAGCCATTATCATATGGAATGGTGGAACTGGCTCAAAGGGCTGAATTGCCTACTCCTGCACCTGTTTTTTCTATGTTTCTATGTGACTTCTCTTTAAAATTACTTTTTGCTTCTTCCAGGTAACTCAGCAGGATGTCCGTAAGGAAAGCCCACTTCTTTTCAAGTTCAGAGCAAAGTTTTTTCCAGAAGACGTCTCTGAAGAACTGATTCAGGAGATCACCCAGCGCCTATTCTTCCTCCAAGTAAAAGAGGGTATTCTGAATGATGACATCTACTGTCCCCCAGAGACGGCTGTGCTGTTGGCCTCTTATGCTGTACAGGTCAAATATGGGGATTTCAATAAAGAGTCCCACAAGACTGGCTACCTGTCAAATGACCACCTACTACCACAGCGGTGGGTACCTGTGTTTCTAAAATAACCATGCTTTGAATTTGCTTCACATCAATGTGTGCTGCCTCATTTACTTCTGTCAAAGAAGCAAGATTGTAAAATCTATATTTCTAACGTGTGATCTAAATGTTCTTATTTTGCATCACATCTCAGCACAAATTTTTTTTTTTCGGGTACCAAAATAGTTCTGGCGATGTCTGGAGAGGCAAAGGTAAAAATACAGCTTTTGGAACTTTAAGTTTTGAGAATTTGCTTTGTTACCAATTTCACAATCAATCTGGTCAGTATTCAGATGAAATGAGATTATTACTTTAAAGTGTTCAATGGTCTAAGTCGCTCTTTAGACTTTAGAGATACAGCGTGGAAACAGGCCCTTTGGCCCACCGAGTCCATGCCGACCAGCGATCACCCCGTAACTAGCACTATCCTACACACTGGGGACAATTTACCATTTTTACCGAAGTCAATTCACCTACAAATCTGTATGTCTTTGGAATGTCGGAGGAGAACGTACAAACTCCGCACAGAGAGAACCCATAGTCAGGACCGAACCCGGATCTCTGGCATTGTAAGGCAGCAGCTCTACTGCTGTGCCACTGTGCTGCCAATCTATTGAGAACAGTGAACCGTGAAACCTCAACCTATGCAAACTAAAGGTCAAGTTATGTTTTTTTTTGTAATTTGCTGGCTGTGAAATTAATGGTCATCCATCAAGGCAAACAATGAAAGATTGTGTACCAGCATCAGTAACGGTTCTTGATCTGTAGTTACCAATCCATCCCTGACTAGGTAATAGTTGGGCACACGAGTTGGTCTTGGTGGATTTGCTTTCTTTAGAGGAACAACCTGCTGCACACAGCAAGAAATGAAGAATAGCTCCGTTAGTGCAGATGATATACACCATAGAGTTGAGGAGATCAGTTTTGCACAAATGACCATTTGAATTTCAAATTTAAGATTTGATATTATGTTGAAATGCATTTTAAATTGTTTAAAAATCTGAATCAGTTTAATGTAATATTGATGTAATTTCTTGTGCTAGTCCTTTGTTCATGATCGATGTCACACATCTATGTTTATTTTTTTAAACGTCCTATCGTAACCATCCATATCCCTATTTCATGTTGGTTAATGGTTTATTTTAGCTGGCTTTTGTGTGCTTGTTAGGATGCCTTTCTCTTGTTCATGCAGGCAAATCTCCATTTTTCTCTTGGACATTTTTTTTTGAAATTTTTCCTCTTTGTTAGTCTTGTTACAGCTGGTCTGTTGCCTTTGTTTTTGATTGCAGTTAATTATTGAAAAAGTTATATCTCTGTAAACCCAGATTGCTGCTCTGATTTATAATAAAGTTGAATGTTTAACTCTTTTTCAGTGCCAAGAGAAAGAGGTGACTTTTTTTCCCCCCCCTAAACTTTTACCCTCTATTGCCGTAGAGTAGGTCACTTCCCAAGGACACAGGTCCTGGTTCTCCATAGCTCTATATTCTCTACCAAAAAGTGGTTCTTAATTCCAAATCTTGGTGCGTAATGTGTAGGAAGGAACTGCAGATGCTGGTTCATACCGAAGATAGAAACAAAATGCTGGAGTAACTCGCCAGCTCGGGGAGTATCTCTGGAGAAAAGGAATAGGTGCCATTTCTGAAGAAGAGTTTTGACCTGAAACTTCACCTATTCCTTTTCTCCGCAGATGCTGTCTGACTCACTGAGTTGCTCCAGCATTGTGTGTCTATCTGTAGTGCTCTATGCTGTACTATTCTGCATAATCAAAAGGGGAGGTCTGGCATTTACCACTTAACGACTTTTAATGTTATTAGCCCATAGTTGCCTAGAACTGGAAACAAATTCCTTGGAACCTATTCTCCAAAACAAAAGATGCTGCTCTGAGAATGAAGCTATTCATTTTCATTATCCCAGCTGGGACAATGTAGAGCACCGTGAAATAGAAACTTGAAGTGAATTCCAGAGTTGGTACCTTGGAAGATAGCACCGCAAATGAACTTAGATTTGGATGTACATGAAGGGAGGAGTAGAGAATAATACAGGTGAGGACTGGAAGGCCAGATGTGGAGCAAATTAAGGTAGAGATTTGTGAGGTTAATACCTAGGGTTTTGTAAATGATACGTTAGTTCAAGTAATACATATTTTAAAATGGTAATCCTGGTGAATGGGTTTGGTGTCATTTGAGATTTAAGCAACAGATTTGGGTGATCTCAAACAGGGGCAGCCTGAGGGAGAACAGCTGAGATTTTTTTTATCAAAATAGTCAAGCTTATAGGTAACAAGGTAAGGATGAGAATTTTGATAGAAGACTAGCAGGGTGAGGGAAGACACTAAAGAAATGGAAATAGCTGGTATACTGTGATATATGGCACTAAGTGGCCCTAGGTGGCACAGTAGTAGAGTTGCTGCCTTGCGGAGCCAGAGGCACGGTTTCAGTTCCGACTACAGGTGCTGTTTGTACGGAGTTTAAGTATGTAGGAAGAAACTGCAGATGGTGGATGGACACAAATTACTGGAGTAACTCAGCGGGACAGGCAGCATCTCTGGGGGAAGGAATGGGTGATGTTTCAAGTCGAGACCCGTCTTCAGACTATAGTCAGGGGAAAGGAAAACGAGGTGTAGACGGAAATGTAGAGACATATAGAACAAATAAAAGAAAGATGTGCAAAAAAGTAATGATGATAACGGAAACAGTCCGCTGTTTGCTAGGTGAGAAAGAGAAGCTGGTGCGACTTGATTGGGGGAGGGATGGAGAGAGAGAGACTACAGGGGTTACTTTAAGTTAGAGAAATCAATATTCGTACCACTGGGTTGTAAACTGCCCAAGCTTGGCAGGAACAGCATCTCATATTTCACTTGGGCAGCTTACAACCCAAAAGATGGTAGATTGTCCCTGGTGTGTAGGATAGTGTTAGTGTGCGGTGATCACTGGTCAGCACAGATTTGGTGGTCTGAAGGGCCTGTTTCTGTGCTGTCTCTCTAAACTAAACTAAGTTAAA
The DNA here is from genome assembly GCF_010909765.2 of Amblyraja radiata. NCBI lineage: Eukaryota > Metazoa > Chordata > Chondrichthyes > Rajiformes > Rajidae > Amblyraja > Amblyraja radiata. The sequence goes on along the minus strand of NC_045967.1, from coordinate 46,394,538 downwards.
GGAAGTGGATTGCAAGTAGTTTGTTTTGATTTCTCAATTTTGAAGGAGATTTAGAGATGGCTGTGGAATGAATTAAATTTCATTTATGGAGGACATGTTTGTCCATCCAAAAGGGAATGCCAGATTTGGAGAAGGAGAAATCAAGGGAAGATAAAGAAAAGGCAGAGCCAAAAGTCTTCCATTTGGCCAAACAGTTAAATTGAGGTCAACTTCATACTTTGGGATTTAGGAGTTGAGATTACACATTCGAGGTCACTAATCAGTCGTTATGATATATTAATTTTAAACTGGATGCAGGAAGTTAATAGGTCACCCTGGACACTTTTGTCTTTGCTTTTCCAATGCAATCATTCAAGGTTTTAGCTTGTGTCTTCGTAATTGTCCAGACATCTTTTGTTCGGCTAATTTGTTATGATTCATTGAATAAGAATAATGGGTGAGCTGTACCACACCTTAAGTAGTGCCTTTCTTGGTTCCCTCCATTTGTCTATCTTTGTGTTTGTAAGTACCCCCTTTTCATTGTCCACCCAGATTTTTTTTAATGGTTCCTCATCCTCAAAAGGAAGGCAAATCCTCCCACTTCTTTTAGAAAGGAGATGAGGAGAAATTTATTTAGTCAGAGGGTGAATCTGTGGAATGTTTTTGCAGAGGCCAAGTCGGTGGATATTTTTAAGGCAGAGATAGATTGATTAGTACAGGTGTCAGAGGTTATGGGGAGAAGGCAGGAGAATGGGGTTAGGAGGGAGAGATAGATCCGCTATGATTGAATGGCGGAGTAGACTTGATGGCCTAATTCTACTCCTATTTCTTATGACATTATGACTTGGGGCATTGTCTTGTTTATCCTGCCACGTGGGGACATTCAGCTGCAGCTTGGCTGTGATGATTACTCCCTTTTGTCTGTCTCTGACTCACCCACAGGTTTGTCAAAGGTCTCCCTTCAGGGGAAACTCCACGATCCTGCTGCATGAAGTCTTTCTTCATGCACTTAAAACTTTTCAAAAGATTGTATCATAATCTAAGCACCACCTATGTTTATTCTTCAAATTTGGCATCCTTAGCAGAATTGGCTCATTAATTGTCATTGTGGATTTGGCATGTGGTAAATTGGTGGTTCAATTGTCAGTCAACAGCTGCTGCATTGTTGCTCCATTCATTGGGAAGAATAGGAACATTGCGAGCTGGCACCTGCCCCACCCCATACGAATTACTGGAGCTCCTGCTAATTAAGATGTATCCCAAATGCGATCTGTTTGTGCACATGAAATCCAATGCAGACTGACTCCTGAAACTCTTGTACAATTTGTGTGTGGGATTCTTTAATTGTTTGCGTGTGATAACTGTGTGAACCATTTGCCTCTCCTTTTCAGTGTCCTCGAACAACACAAGTTGAACAAAGAACAGTGGGAGGATCGAATCCAAATCTGGCACGAGGAACACCGAGGAATGATCAGGTCTTTATTTAACCTTTTTTAATTTAAATCCAAAATTATATAACTTGCATATTTACCAGAAGCGTTGAAATCGCTAACATTCAGTCGTTAGTCTTTCCCTCCTGATTTCCATCATTAGCATAGAAATGGGGTTTCCTACTTTACCTGAAGTGCCTTGTTTAAATCTAAAATAGTAACCCTGTATATTGATGCCAATGTTAATAACGGCACGGAATGTCAATACTGTAATTTTAGGATTTTAAATTTCGGGATGAGATAAGAGTGCACGTTTTGTGATGTACTAATATATGACGGGTTGTACAGGGTCTTGGTGAGACCACACCTGGAGTATTGCGTACAGTTTTGGTCTCCTAATATGAGGAAAGACATTCTTGCCATAGAGGGAGTACAGAGAAGGTTCACCAGACTGATGGCAGGACTTTCATATGAAGAAAGACTGGATAGACTCGGCTTGTACACGCTAGAATTTAGAAGGTTGAGGGGGGATCTTATAGAAACGTACAAAATTCTTAAGTGGTTGGACAGGCTAGATGCAGGAAGATTATTCACGATGTTGGGGAAGTCCAGAACAAGGGGTCACAGTTTAAGGATAAGAGGGAAGTCTTTTAGGACCGAGATGAGAAAATCATTTTTTACACAGAGAGTGGTGAATCTGTGGAATTCTCTGCCACAGAAGGTAGTTGAGGTCAGTTCATTGACTATATTTAAGAGGGAGTTAGATGTGGCCCTTGTGGCTAAAGGGATCAGGGGGTATGGAGAGAAGGCAGGTACAGGATACTGAGTTGGATGATCAGCCATGATCATATTGAATGGCGGTGCAGGCTCGAAAGGCCGAATGGCCTACTCCTGCACCTATTTTCTATGTTTCTAAGTCTTGCTGTGGAGTCATAGGCATCGTAATCATATAGCATGGAAACAAGCCCTTCGGCCCAACTTGCCCATGCCAACCAAGATGACCCATCTACACTAGTCCCACCTGCCCGCAATTGACCCATATCGCTCAAACATTTTCCTATTGTGTGTTCTTTATTATTGTATCGCTGCAGACAACCCAAATTTCCACCAGCCTGGCTGTGTGGCAATAAATTATATCTAATCTAATCTAATCTACCTGTCTAAATGTTGCTATAGCAACTGCCTCCTCTAGCAGCTCATTCCATGTATGGACCACCCTTTGAGTGAAAAGGTGGCCTCTCAGGTGCCTATTAAATCTTTTACCTCTCATCTTAAACCTCAGTCCCCTGGTTCTTAATTTCCCCTATTCCGAATTTACCCCATCTATTCTCCTCATGATTTTGTACAACTCTATAAGATCATGCTTTGGCCTCCCGCGTACAAGGAATAAAGTCCTAGCCTGCCCAATCTCTCCCTACAGCTCAGTACCTCATGTCCTGGCAACATCCTTGTAAATCTTCTCTGCACTTGCCACTGCAAACCTGTGCCCAATGCAATGCTCTTTGTGTTTTACTGCCCGCTCACTCCCCACAGCTGCCTTTCAGCTGCTCTGCATGCTAACCATAATATAGAGGTCCATAATTGCGAGGGTTTGCTGTATGAACAGAAATCTTATGATAGGAATTAAATCCATAAATCCTAAAATAAAACTGAAGTTATTTATACTTGAAGTAAAATGGTTCAACTCTACGCTACTTAATGCATTCATATTGATGTTTGTGGTTGCAATATTGTTTTTTTTCCATGTTTTGAATCTATTAAAAATAAGGCTATATGTAGGGATGTTATTATTATTTTTTTTTTTTTGCCCTAGCCAATTTCATTGCTCAATGCTGAACTAAAGCTCTTGCACAATTTTTTTTTGTTCCAGATTTAATGTTGCACACTAGTCCTTTGGAAAAGTTAAACCAAGTGCCAGGCACTTTGCCACGAATAGATTGTGTACCAGGCTCAATGAAGCAAACCTATTGTGAAAATTATCCTGGTAACTTTTTGTTTTCAGTCCGCAGTATAATTTTCCATTCTCTGATTTGCTTTTCAACAAGGTTTTATAAAGGACTGTAGCAATGTTATAGCAGAAAATATTTAAAGTTCTACCTCTGACCATGGGTCCTCCACCTGAAGCACAAGCTCTGTTCCTTATTCCACAGATGTGGAGTATTCTCAGCACTTCTAGCTATTTTTTTTTTCTCATATTTTCAGCATCTGAAGTTATTTGATCTTCTGCCCCTGCTGTGAATTTGTCGATCTTTTAAACATTATTATTGACTCTGGATTTTCTTCAACAGAGAGGATGCCATGATGGAATATCTGAAGATTGCCCAAGATCTTGAAATGTATGGAGTTAACTACTTCAGTATCAAAAACAAAAAAGGCTCTGAGCTCTGGCTTGGCGTTGATGCTCTTGGATTGAACATCTATGAACATGAAGACCGGTAACTTTGTCAAGAGATTGCACCTGTACTGTATGAGAGAGATATTTTGAAGGAACCTTTTAACAACCTTGTTTTTCCCTGATGGCCTTAACATAATTTGCCTTTTGTAGCAAAGAAAGGAGGGAGAGAGAAAACTGGGAATTATAAACTAGTTCGCCTGACATCGGTAGTGGGCAATAATGGCAGTACATTTGGAAAGCAGTGACAGGAACGGTCAAAGTCAGCATGGATTTATGAAGTGGAAATCATGCTTGACTAATCTGACATTTTTTGAGAATGTAACAAGTAGAATGGATAAGGGAGAGCCAGTGGATGTGTATCTAGACTTTCAAAAAGCCTGACACGGTCCCACACAAGAGATTAGTGTGCAAAATTAAAGCACATAGTATTGGGGGTAGGGTACTGACATGGATAGAGAGCTGGTCGGCAAAGAATAGGAATTAACGGGTCCCTTTTCAGAATGGCAGGCAGTGACTAGTGGGGTGCCGCAAGGCTCAGTGCTTGGACCCCAGTTATTTACAATATATATTAACGATTTAGACAAAGGAACATCTCTAGGTCTGCGGATGACACAGAGCTGGGTGGCAGGGTGAACTGGGAGGAGGATGCTATGAGGCTGCAGGGTGACTTGGGATAGGTTGGGTGAGTGGGCAGAAGCATGGCAGATGCAGTATAATGTGGATAAATGTGAGGTTATCCACTTTGGTGGCAAGAACAAGAAAGCAGATTATTTATGTGTCTCTTCGGTTTAACCCAGCATCTGCAGTTCTTTCTTACACATTATCTGAATTATGTCAGATTAGGAAAAGGGGAGGTGCAATAGCGAAAGGATTAGAGTATAGGAGCAAGGAAATCCTACTGCAGTTGTACAGGGCCCTGGTGAGACCACACCTGGAGTATTGTTTGCAGTTTTGGTCTCCTAATTTGAGGAAGGACTTTCTTGCTATTGAAGGAGTGCAGCGTATGTTCACCAGGTTAATTCCCGGGATGATGGGACTGACATATGATGAAAGAATGGATCGACTGGGCTTATATTCACTGAAATTTAGGATGAGAGGGGACTTATAGAGACATATAAAATTCTTAAGGGATTGGACAGGCTAAACCAGGGGTCACAGTGTAAGAATAAGGAGTAGGCCATTTAGGACTGAGATGAGGAAAAACTTTTTCACCTAGAGAGCTGTGAATCTGTAGAAATCTCTGCCACAGAAGACAGTGGAGGCCAATTCACTGGATGTTTTCATGAGGGTTGGATATAGTTCTTGGGGCTAACGGAATCAAGGGATATGTGGAGAAAGCAGGAACAAGGTACTGATTTTGGATGATCAGTCATGATCATTATGAATGGCGGTGCTGTCTCGAAGGGCTGAATGGCCTACTTCTGCACCTATTTTCTATGTTTCTATTGACACACAGTGCAGGAGTATATGCAGTCATTCAGCTGGTGAAAAATGGCCAGCAATATTTGAATGGGAATGTGGAACTATTACTATGGTTGGTTTGATTGGAATAAAATTCCCAAGACAGCTGTAATCAGTCTGGCCTGTAATGAGAGCAACCCGAACTGGGCATGTCATGGCAAAGGGCAAGCACGCAAGCAGTGGGGTTCTTGGCTTTCATAATGGTTGGACAAATGCCCAATTTTACATGAAAATGTACCTTTTGATTTTAATCAATATTTCACTATTGATTATTGGGGAGTCACCCCTCGGGTAGATGTTTGTGCATGTTTACACATGTTGAAAGTTTAGTGTTTTGTAATCGAGGAGATTGCATTTGGCTTCCGCTGCAGTGGTTGGTCATCAACTTCCATAAGACAAGAGGGGCATAGAGATGTATGCTGGGTTTTTTAAACCAGGAATTAATATCAAAACAAAAAGTCCACTCTTGCCCTTGCTTGGCCTCTCCATTCACTTCATAGTACCTTACTTTTAAGATACAGATACAGCGCGGAAACAGGCCCTTCGGCCCACTGAGCCCGTGCCGACCAGAGATCACCCCGTGCACTAGCACTATCCTACATACTAAGGATAATTTACAATTTTACAGAGACCAATTAACCGACAAATCTGTCTTTTGGAGTGTGGGAGGAAACAGAGCAGCCGTTGAAAACCCACGTAGATCACGGGGAGAATGACAACAAATATAATATAATATAATCTAATGTATAAACTCCATACTGACTGCACACGTGGTCAGGATCGAACCTGGGTCTCTGGCACTGTAAGGCAGCAACTCTTCCCTTTGCGTTACTGAGCCGCCCTGAGTTCTGAGTTAAACAATTTACCCTGCTCAGTCTGACGTTTTGCTTTAGACTCTCAATGGTTCTATTCCATAAGAGGAAACCAATGATCTGGTTATTTGGGGAAAAGCTTCACTTTTCCTTTTAGGATTTGAAACTAAATCTTCTGTTATTCCTTGTGTGGACTTGCTTCATAATATGGTTTCCTAACAGGTAGGGGAGAAAGTTGGTTAAAATCAATGTTGGATGCAGAATGTGGAATTGGAGTCGTTATCTATTTGGCTCAAATCTCTCTCCTTGTTTCAAGGTTGACACCCAAGATTGGATTCCCCTGGAGTGAAATCCGAAACATTTCATTTAACGACAAAAAGTTTATCATCAAACCAATTGATAAAAAAGCACCAGTAAGTACTAATGATATATGCAGATTGTTTTACAGTGGGTATGAATATGATGCATATTAGCATATGATGAGCATTTGACAGCACTGGGCCTCTACTCACTGGAGTTTAGAAGGTCGAGGGGGGACCTCATTGAAACTAACAGAATAATGAAAGGCATAGATAGAGTGGATGTGGGGAGGAACATCTTTAGTCAGAGGGTAGTTAATCTGTGGAGCTCATTGCCACAGAGGGCTGTGGAGGCCAAGTCAGTGGATATTTTTTAAGGCAGAGATAGATTCTTTATTTGAATGGGTGTCAAAGGTTATGGGGAGATGGCAAGAAAATGGGATTAGGAGTTAGAGCTCAGCCATGATTGAATGGCGGAGTAGACTCGATGAGCCGAATGGCCTAATTCTACTCCTATAACTTGTGAACGTGAATGGGGAGGACCTATACCATTATTGAGCTTTGCCTGAATACCAATCCTACCATTTCTTTGCAGCATTTAGTCTGTATCCACCACACTATTCCAGTGGTCCTGATCTAGCCTGAACAGAGCTTTCTTTGGATTACTGTGTCTGCTGAGGAGCTCAACTTTTTTTTGATTTGGTAATGCAATCCCCGTACTTGTTTTTCTTAAGAATGGAAAGGAGCTTCTGTTCCAAATTGGTCAGCATGGTGGTGATATGTCTTTATATTTTACTGTTGACATGATTACATGTCACACAGAATTTAACCCTGATTGTGACCAGGATTCTAAACTCAAACATGCGAACTGCACTTAAATCCATTTTCTGGATTTAAAAAAATCAAAAAAATCCTGATATTTGAGACTACCCACTGCATGTGGACTTTTTGTGCATAATGTGAAGATGGACATGAATTTGACACAATTGTTTTCCCAGTCCTCCCATGAATGTAGTGGCAATCAATTTTATTGCTTTTCACAGTCCTTCCTACCCATGGAAGCACTGGTATTGCATCCACCCAGGGTTCACCTGTGGAAGTTTCTCCAGTCTGTGCTGAATGCGGGGCATTGCCTGCAATAATTTATGTAACAGAGTCTTGTGCTTGCTCATTATAACGTTCATAGCTAAAAGGCGCAGGGAGATAGATGCTTGAAAAGCAAGAGATATAATCGTGTGGGAAGGGGAAATGTTGATGGTTTCTGTTCATAATGATGCGGTCACCCTTTGCATGATGCTGCCTGCAGAATGCATCTGTTTTCCTTATTGGAATTTAAAATACTGTATTTAAAATACTGAAATATGCCAAGCCCGCTTCTCTTTATTTTCATAGGATTTTGTATTCTACGCACCTCGTCTCCGCATAAACAAACGCATCCTAGCGCTGTGTATGGGGAACCATGAACTGTACATGCGTCGGCGTAAGCCTGATACAATTGAAGTCCAGCAGATGAAGGCCCAGGCTAGAGAGGAGAAGCACCAGAAACAGCTAGAAAGGTAAGGAATATTTTATGTGTAGGAAAGGACTGCAGATGCTGGTCTCAACCAAAGATTAGACACAACATGCTGGAGTAACTCAGCGGGACAGGCAGCATCTCTGGAGAGAAGGAATGGGTGACTTTTCGGGTCGAGACGTTTCTTCAGCCTAAGGAATATTTTGTTTTAGTTTAGAGTCCGCACCGACCAGCGATCCCCACACATTAACACTACCCTACGCACACACAAGGGACAATTTTACATTGGTACCAAGCCAATTAACCTACAAACCTGTCCGTCGTTTGAGTGTGGGAGGAAGCCGAAGATCTCAGAGAAATCCCACGCAGGTCATGGGGAGAACATGACTATGTTGCCTTGGGATAGTCTCTGCTGAGGCCTTTCTAGGTGAATTTATAACAGCATCCTTTTTTACACATTACAGCATGAACTCTGTTAATTTTTTGTATGTGTGGTTTGAAGAATGCTGATGCGCATTTGTTGGGGTCGGGGAAGTATGTCCAGTCATGATGATACTATTCAGACTTAGGACCATAAAGAAGGGTCTCGACCCAAAGTCAGCCATTCCTTTTCTCTCGAGATGCTGCCTGTCCTGAGTTAACTCCAGCATTTTGTGTTAATCTACGATTTAAACCACCATCTGCAGTTCCTTCCTACACTTGATGTATTAGAAGGATGATCTTATAGAAACATATAAAATTATTAAGGGATTGGTCAAGCTAAATGCAGGAAACATATTCCTGATGTTGGAGGAGTCCAGAACCAAGGGCCACAGTTTGAATAAGAGGTTGGCCATTTAGAACTGAGATGAGGAAAATCGTTTTCACCCAGAGAGTTGCGTATTTGTGGAATTCTCTGCCTCAGCAGGCAGTGGAGGCCGATTCACTGGATGCATCAAAAAGAGAGTTAAGGCCCTGTCCCACTTACGTGTCCTTGGCACGCAAATTACGCGACCTCGCCATTGCTTGGAGGTGCACGGGCATCGTGTGGCCGCACGGGGCTGGTCCCACTGAGCAGCGCGGAGGGTTATGGAGAGAAGGAATGGATGACGTTTCGGGCCAAGACGCTTCTTTCAGACTGAAGAAGGGTCTCGAACCGAAACATCATCCATTCCTTCTCTCCAGAGATGCCACTGGTCCCGCTGAGTTACTCCTGCATTTCATGTCTATCTTCAAATGACGTCACGCGCTCCAGACGGCTGTGCGGATGCATGATGACGCGCGTGACTCTCGCAGGACCGTTGCTCCTCAACGCGATGACGTGGTCGCGTAATTAACGTGCCAAGGACACGCAAGTGGGACAGGGGCTTTAGATAGAGCTCTTAGGGCTAGCGGAATCGAGGGCTATGGGGAGAAGGCTGAAATGGGGTCCTGATTGTGGATGATCAGCCATTGAATGATGGTGCTGGCTCGAGGGGCCGAAGGGTCTACTCCGGCAACTATTTTCTATGTTTCTATGATAATATTTTCTGTGTGTGTAATTGGTAAAATTCACCCATCCTAACCAATTCCAGTGTAAATTCCCACAAGTGTGTTGGTGCAGAAACGTGCAGGTTTGCATGCAAAAGAGAACATTTATGGTTGGGTTTGATGAAATACTATTCATAAGTTGTAGGAGCATAACTAGGCCATTCGACCCTTCAAGTCTATTCTGCCATTCAATCATGGTTGATCCATCTTTCCCCCAACCCCATTCTCCTGCCTTCTCCCCATAACCCGTGACACCCGCACTAGAAACATAGAAAATAGGTGCAGGAGTAGGCCATTTGGCCCTTCGAGCCATTCAATATGATCATGGCTGATCATCCAAAATCAGTATCCCATTTTTGCTTTTCCCCCCACATCCCTTGATTCCGTTAGCCCTGCACGTTTCTATACCAAATTGTTAATATATATTGTAAATAACTGGGATAGGAATAATGTGCTGTTTCTCGGAATGATGTGTATTGGTACATTATGGCCATTATTCTTCCCTAAGTTGCTGTTGAGGAATCATCAGATTCTGCATTTGCCCTTACATAACATATTCCAACGTAATTTTATTTGTGGGGACATGTTATAGATTATAGACAATAGGTGCAGGAATAGGCCATTCGGCCCTTCGAGCCAGCACTGCCATTCAGTGTGATCATGGCTGATCATCCACATTCAGTACCCCGTTCCTGCCTTCTCCCCATATCCCCTTGACTCCGCTATCTTTAAGTGCTCTATTTAACTCTCTCTTGAAAGCATCCAGAGAATTGTCCTCCACTGCTTTCTGAGGCAGAGAATGCCACAGACTCGCAACTCTCTGGGTTGTGCACTTCAGCTGAAAGTATAAGTGCAAATGTTGAGGTGATTTCTAATGGTGACTTTTGTTTAATGGTCTCCAGGGCACAGTTGGAAAATGAGAGAAAGAAGAGAGAACAAGCAGAAAAAGAGCGTGAAAATATTGAGCTGGAGAAGGAGGAATTGCTGGGAAGATTGAAACAAATTGAAGAGCAGACTCAAAAAGCTCAAAGAGGTAACGCTGGGAGGCAAAACACCACCAGTGGCAAACTTGTTCATAAGACATAGGAGCAGAATTAGGCCATCCCACCCATTGAATCTGTACCTCATTTCAGTCACGGCTGATCTATTTTTCCCTCTCAGCCCCATTCTTCTGCATTCTCCCTGTAACCATTGACACCCTTACTAATCATTAACCTCAGTCTCTGCTTTAAAAATACCCAAAAGCATGGTCTCCAAAGACGCATGTGGCAATGAATTCCACAAATTCACCATCCTCTCACTAAAGAAATTCCTCCCCAACTCCTTTCTAAAGATATGTTTTAGATGAGGCAGAAGTGGACAGATGGAAGACCATGGAACAAAATATTAGCTGAGGTTTAGTTTGGTGGGAAGAATTTGTCGATGCAGGTTCAATGTAGAGTGATGGGGACACAAGGGAATGTCCTGTCCTTGAGAATTTCTAAGATGAATGGGTATCATTCTACTATGTTAACAGCCTATGAAAAGACTGGTACATCAAACCTTCGCTGCATCACAACCACTCCTTTTTTTAAAACAATTTTAAAAAATCGTTTAGACTTTAGTGATACAACGTGAAAATAGGCCCATTGACCCACCAAGTCCACGCCAGCGACCACTCCATACACTAGCACTATCCTACACACTAGGGACAATTTACAATTTAAAGAAGCTAATTAACCTACAAACCTGCAGGTCTTTGGAGTGTGTGAAGAATCCGGAACATTCTGAGGAAACCCGCGCGGTCAAAGGGAGATCGTACAAACTCCACGCAGACAGCGCCAGTAATTGGGATTGAACCTGCGTACCTGGCGATGGAAGCCCACATTCTACCGCTGCGCCACCGTGCTGCCCAATGAGCCGACCAGTTCATGTTTGGGAAAAGTGAGCCTGCAGATGAATTTCCCAAGGTTGTCACTAGAGAGTAGCTAGAACACTTCGAGGACAGAGCTGAAATTGGTTAAAGCGACCCCTTGAATTTGCTTTCAATAGACAATAGGTACAGGAGTAGGCCATTTGGCCCTACGAGCCAGCACCGCCATTCAATGTGATCATGGCTGATCATCCCCAATCAGTACCCCGTTCCTGCCTTCTCCCCATATCCCCTGACTCCGATATTTTTAAAAGCCCTATCTAGCTCTCTCTTGAAAGCATCCAGAGAACCTGCCTCCACCACAACGTTAGCTTTGATTCGACCTACCACCTACTGCATTTATTCTCTACAGGGTCAGGTGGACAGGAGCAGGACAGTGGCCATACCAGTCAGAATACTTCCTATCGTGTCAAAGGAAGGTCAACAGTAATACATCTGTCACTGCACTGACAATACATAACTCATTTGATAACAGGATGGTACTGCCTTCCTTCCCTGCCATCACAAACCAGGGTCATGCTGTATTGTTTAGCACATTGGGCTAGGAAGGTTAGACCCCACTGAAGCTACAGCTTGCAGTCCATTTTAAATTCCACAAATCAGAACCTCAGAATGATGAGCAACATGATTAGGGGGGGCACAGTGGCGCAGCGGTAGAGTTGGGGCCTTGCAGCACCAGAGACCCAGGTTCGATTCTGACTGCAGGTGCTGTCTGTACGGAGTTTGTATTTTCCCCACTGTGACTGCGTGGATTTTCTCATGTTTCCTCCCACACTCCAAAGACGTACAGGTTTGTAGATTAATTGGCTATGGTAAAATTGTAAATTGTCCCTCGTGTGTAGGATACCGCTGGTGTATGGCGTGACCGCTGGTGTATGGCGTCGACTCGATGGGCCAAAGGGCCTGTTTCTGCGCTGTATCTCTAAGGTCTAAAGTAAAGTGTTGGTAGGCATCAATGCTATAGTTTGTTTTTGCAGTTAGACACGGAAGTGGTAACAGTGCCAATGTTACCCCTTTTGCCAAAGATGCATGGATTTTTGCTATTCATTTTCTTTTTAAAGGATAGCACATTTTCTGTTTATTTTAAATTTACCCTAACTCCCATGGCAGGGCTGAACCGCCCAGGGACTTGAGCGCTGGCAGCATAGTGTTATTTTTCCAAGAGCAAAACAGGGAACAGGATGATCATGGATTTAAAATAAACCAAAGTGTTGGAGGAACTTGGCAGATCAGGCAGCATCTATGGAAGGAATGGGCAGACGATGATTTTGCTGGGACCCCACAGATTGGAGAAAAGGTTTAAATCCATTCCGTTTGTAACGGCTTTGTAAAATTCCATTCCCTCCCTAGATGCTGCAGAACCAGCTAAGTTCCTCCAGCATTGTTTGTGCTCAAGATTCCAACGCCTGCAGCTTCTTAAAGGGCCTGCCCCACTAGCATGCGACTCCATGCGGCAAGTGCGACCTAAGTGACTCCATGCGGCAAGCGCTACCTAACGTGGTCGCTTGAGCCGTACGGCCTCGCGGGGCCGGTCCCACTTCGATCGCCGGAGCCGTATGGAGTTGTACGGAACTGGTCCCGACATCGCTTGGGGCTCCGAAAAACTGACCGTGTTCAAAAATTCTGAACGCCAACGGCCTGCCGGCCCGCAGCTGCCCCGACACCGTACGTCACACGCGAACTTCCCGCGGACTTCGCTCGCACTTCATGTCACTCACTCGACCTCCGCGCAGCCCCCGCTTCTGGTTAGGTTGCGCTTGCCGCATGGAGTCGCATGCTCGTGGGACAGGCCCTTAAGTCTCTATGGATTTAAAATGACGGGGTTGCTGATTGTGGAATGACGTAAATGGACCAGATATAATCAGTGCTGCAGGAAAGATGGGATGTGGAATAGAGCCCTACAGTGAACTCCGTCTATCAGAGACTTTACCGACCCAGACATTTCCCACTCTCACTGCAGTGTTACAGATGTCTTTCCTCTCCTTCCTAGTTCTGACCAAGGGTCTTTGGCCTGAAATGTTAACTCTGCTTCTCTTCCCGCAGACATGGCCTGATCTACTGAGCACTTTCAGCATTTCCTCATGTTAGATTTCCAACATAAAAGCAACACTAGCAAATTTGCAGATGACACAAAGCTGGGTGGCAGTGTGAGCTGTGAAGAGGATGCTAGGAAGTTGCAGGGTGACTTGGACAGGTTGAGTGAGTGGGTAGATGCATGGCAGATGCAGTATAATGTAGATAAATGTGAGGTTATCCACTTTGGCGGCAAGAACAAGGAGGCAGATTATTATCTCAACTGTGTCAGATTAGGAAAAAGGGAAGTGCAATGAGACCTGGGTGTCCTTGTACACCAGTCACTGAAAGTAAACATGCAGGTACAGCAGACGGTGAAGAAAGCTATTGTTCGCCTTCATAATGAGAGGATTTGAGTAAAGGAGTAAAGAGGTCCTTCTGCAATTGTACAGGGCCATGGTGAGACCACATCTGGAGTATTGTGTGCAGTTTTGGCCTCCTAATTTGAGGAAGGACATCCTTCCTATTGAGGCTGTGCAGCGTAGGTTCACGAGGTTATTCCCCGGGATGGCAGGACTGTTATACGAGGAAAGATTGGAAAGACTGGGCTTGTATTCACTGGAATTTTGAAGGATGAGAGGGTATCTTATAGAAACGTCTAACATTATAAAAGGACTGGACAAGTCTGAAGAAGGGCTTCGGCCCGAAACGTTGCCTATTTCCTTTGCTCCATTGATGCTGCTGCACCCGCTGAGTTTCTCCAGCATTTTTGTGTACCTCTGGACAAGCTAAAAGCAGGAAAATTGTTCCCAATGTTGGGAGAGTCCAGAACCAGGGGCCACAGTCTAAGAATAAAGGGGAGGCCATTTAAAACAGAGATGAGAAAAAACTGTTTCACCCAGAGAGTTGTGAATTTGTGGCATTCTCTGCCACAGAAGGCAGTAGAGGCCTATTCACTGGATGAATTTAAAAGAGAGTTAGATAGAGTTCTAGGGGCTAGCGGAATAAAGAGATATGGGGAGAAGGCGGGCACGGGTTACTGATTGTGGGTGATCAGCCATGATCACAATAAATGGCGGTGCTGGCTCGAAGGGCTAAATGGCCTCCTGCACCTATTTTCTGTGTTCCTACAGTGCATTCAGAAAGTATTCAGACCCCTTCACTTTTTCCATATTTTGTTACAGCTTTATTCTAAAATGGATTACATTCATTTTTTATCATTAATCTACAAACAACATAATAACAAAGCGAAAACAGGTGTTTAGAACTTTTTGCAAAGTGATTAAAAAGAAATAACTGAAATATCACATTTACATAAGTATTCAGACCGTTTACTCAGTACTTTATTGAGGCACCTTTGGCAGCGATTACAGCCTCAAGTCTTCTTGGGTATGATGCTACAAGCTTGGCACACCTGTATGGGCCATTCAAGGACATTCACAGACTTGTCATGAACCCACTCCTGCGTTGTCTTGACTGTGCTTAGGGTCATTGTCCTGTTGGAACGTGAACCTCCGCCCCAATCTGAGCTCCAGAATGCTCTGGAGCAGGTTTTCATCGAGGATCTCTCTGTACTTTGTTCCGTTCATCTTTCTCTCGATCCTGACTCATCTCCCAGTTTCTGCCACTGACAAACATCCCCACAGCATGATGCTGCCACCACCATGCTTCACCGTAGGTATGGTATTGGCCAGGTGATGAGCAGTGCCTGGTTTCCTCCAGCCCTGACGCTTG
Organism: Amblyraja radiata; assembly: GCF_010909765.2. Taxonomy (NCBI): domain Eukaryota; kingdom Metazoa; phylum Chordata; class Chondrichthyes; order Rajiformes; family Rajidae; genus Amblyraja; species Amblyraja radiata. The sequence goes on along the minus strand of NC_045967.1, from coordinate 46,379,481 downwards.
CCATTCAGGCCAAAGAGTTCAATCTTGGTTTCATCAGACCAGAGAAAAGAACTCTTTTGGCAAATTCCAAGCGGGCTGTCATGTGCCTTTTACTGAGGAGTGGCTTTCGTCTGGCCACTCTACCATAAAGGCCTGATTGGTGGAGTGCCGCAGATATAGAACCTTCCGGAAGGTTCTCCCATCTCTACAGAATCCTGGAGCTCTGTTAGAGTGACCATCAGGTTCTTGGTCACCTCCCTGACCAAGTCCCTTCACCCCCGATTGTTCAGTTTGGCCGGGCGGCCAGCTCTATGAAGAGTCCTGGGGGTTCCAAAGTTCTTCCATTTAAGAATTACGGAGGCCACTGTGCTCTTCGGGACCTGCAATGCTGCAGAAATTGTTTTATACCCTTCCCCAGATCTGTATCTCAACACAATCCTGTCTCGGAGGTCTACGGACAATTCCTTAGTCTTCATGGCTTTGTTTTTGCTCCTGACATGTACTGTCAACTGCTGGACCTTATATAGACAGGTGTGTGCCTTTCCAAATGATGCCCAATCAATTTAATTTTCCACTTGTGGACTCAAATCAAGTTGTAGAAACATCTCGAGGATAATCAATAGAAACAGGATGAACCTAAGCTCAATTCTGAGTGTCATAGCAAAAGGTCTGAATACTAGTGTAGATGTGATATTTCAGTTATTTCTTTTTAATTACTTTGCAAAAAAATCTTTGCTTCTTCATTCTGGGGTATTGTGTGTAGATTGATGATTAAAAAAATGAATTTAATCCATTTTAAAATAAGGCTATAATGTAACAAAATGTGGAAAAAGTGAAGGGGTCTGAATACTTTCTGAATGCACTATGTTTCTATCTGCATTTTTTGTTGATGTTTTACTTGAGTTCAGCACTTCAGCAGTTGTACCTTGTTTTGTTTTTGTCAGTGGGTTCTCATTGAACTGGAAAGGCTAAAGTAGGTCTTTTGGATTGTGTGGGAGAAGCTTGGGTCATTTTTTAAACAAGCCCGAAACATGGCAGTTTTTTTGATGGGGTCTGCAATTTATATTGTAGCTGACGTAATTGACATAATAGTAGAGGTTGAGAAGCATAAAAACCATCGAATATGGAAGATAGACACAAAATGCTGGAGTAATTCAGTGCGTCTCAGGAGAATAGACAATAGGTGCAGGAGTAGGCCATTCGGCCCTTTGAGCCAGCACCGCCATTTAATGTGATCATGGTTGATCATCCCCAATCAGTACCCCGTTCCTGCCTTCTCCCCATATCCCCTGACTCCGCTATTTTTAAGAGCCCTATCTAGTTCTCTCTTGAAAGCATCCAGAGAACCCGCCTCCACTGCCCTCTGAGGCAGAGAATTCCACAGACTCACCACTCTCTGTGAGAAAAAGTGTTTCCTCGTCTCCGTTCTAAATGGCTTACCCCTTATTCTTAAACTGTGGCCCCTGGTTCTGGACTCCCCCAACATCGGGAATATGTTACCTGCTTCTAGCATGTCCAAACCCTTAACTATCTTATATGTTTCAATGAGATCCCCTCTCATCCATCTAAACTCCAGAGTGTACAAGCCCAGCTGCTCCATTCTTTCAGCATATGACAGTCCCGCCATCCCGGGAATTAACCTTGTAAACCTACGTTGCACTCCCTCAATAGCAAGAATGTCCTTCCTCAAATTAGGGGACTAAAACTGCACACAATACTCCAGGTGTGGTCTCACTAGGGCTCTGTACAACTGCAGAAGGACCTCTTTGCTCCTATATTTGATTCCTGTGTTATAAAGGCCAACATGCCATTCGCTTTCTTCACTGCCTGCTGTACCTGCATGCTTACTTTCATAGACTGATGTACAAGGACCCCCAGATCCCGTTGTACTTCCCCTTTTCCCAACTTGACGCCATTTAGATAGTAATAGGTGACGTTTCGGGTAAAAACCCTCCATCAGTCTGGTCTTCTGTGTAAACCAGCACCTGCAGTTCCTTCCAACACATTTAATATATAGAGCTGTAACTAGAAATGGCAATGTGTTGTTCACTTTTTCTCCTTGCTGGTGTGACTGGGGAAAATGTAGCAGAGTAACAAACGTTTTTGTGTTCTGTGCATGCAATGCATGAGTTATGATGCAGTGTTTCTGACAAGAAAACCCCTTGTCACCTTCAGAACTGGAAGAACAAACTCGCAAAGCATTAGAGCTGGACCAGGAGAGGAAATCTGCCCAGGATGAGGCTGAGCGACTGGATCATGAGCGCAGGTCTGCCGAGGAGACCAAATTGGCCTTGATCGAACAATCCCAAAACCAGATGAAAAATCAAGAGCACCTGGTAAATAGCATCACATGACTTTTGTCCTCTGTAATAGTTCTGGATATCGTGCACAGGGTATTCAACCCAATAGGTGAATGGTTTATCCTGTTTCAAATTCTGGCCTGCCCACAAGGGGGGCTCACATTGGGGAGCAGGGCCACCACACCTGTTTATTGGGTGAGTTGCCTGGCAACCAACTTGCCGTGATACATTACTCAGCACATTAGAGGTGGCGCAGAGGGAGAGTTACTGCCTTACAGCGCCAGTGACCTGGGTTCGATCCTGACCGTGGCATGCTGCTATCTGTGCGGAGTTTGTACGTTCTCCCTGTGAACTGTGTGGGTTTTCTCTGGGATCTACGGTTTCCTCCCACACTCCATAGACGTACAGGTTTGTAGGCTAATTAGCGTGGTAGAATTATAATTTGTCCCTTGTGCGTGTGGGATACTGTTTGTGCGCGGGGATCGCTGGTTGGCACGGACTGGGTGGCCTGAAGGTCCTGTTTCCGTGCTGTATCTCTAAACTAAACTAGGCTAAACCAAAGAGGCTTAGAGCATCCTCTGAACATAATGTGTGTGATTTATACTGCCCCTTCTATAATATAGAGTCATACAGAACAAAAACTGGCTTTTTAGCCCACTAGTCCAAGCCAACCAAGATGCTCTATCTAAGCTAGTCCCATGTGGCTGCATTTGGCTCGTATCCCTCTCAACCTTTCATATAATTATACTTGGCCAAATGTCTTTTTTATGTTGTTATTGTTCCTGTCGCAACAACCTGCTCTGGCATTTTGTTCCATATACCCATCACTATCTGACTGAAATAAATTGTCTCTGTGGTTTATTTTAAATCTTGCCCCTCTCGCCTTAAAGCTATGTCCTCTGGTTCTTGATTCCCTTACCTTTGGTAAAAGACTCTGCATTCACCCAATCAATTCCCTCGTGATTTTATACACCTCTATAAGATCTCCCTTCGGTCTCCTGTGCCCCAAGGAATACATTTCTCCCTTGAGTTCAGGGCCTCAAGTCCTGATAATATCCTTGTAAATCTTCTCTGTGCTCTTTCCAGCTTAAGGACATCCTGCCAATAGCAGGGTGACCAAAACTGAGCACTGGACTCCAAATGCAGCCTTGCCAACATCTTGTATAATGCCTGATATAATGTCCCAACTTCTAGACTCTACCCTGATTGACGAAGGCCAATGTGCCAATGGCCACCTTTACCAGCCTATTTACCTCTGGAGCCATTTTCAGGGAACTGTGTACCCAATTCTCCTAAAACCCTCTGCCCTACAACATGCCCCAGGACCCCACCCATTCATCGTGAAGGTACTGCGCGGGTTTAACCTCCTGAAGTGTAACACCTTGTACCTATCTACATTAAGCTCCCATTGGCCGTTCTTCAGCCCACTTGCTCAGCTGATCAATATCCACATCTACGGCCTTGCCCTTGTTAACCTTCTTGATAACTTCATTAAAAAAACTCAATCAAATTCACGAGACATGATATCCTAAGTACAAAACCATGCTGACTATCACTAATCAACCTCTACCCAAATATGTTGTCCTTCAAAATCCACTCCAGTAACTTTTCCACAGATGTTGGGCTCACTGGTCTACAGTTCCCAGGCTTTGCCTTGCAGCCCTTACATAGAGGCACAACATTAGCCACCCCTCCAGTCATCCGGCACCTGACCAATGTGATGATTTGTATCATTTTGTGGGGCATTAGTTTTATGCTCTGTTCTTGAGGGCTTTGAACACTCTTGTGGGCAGGCAGGCATATCTGGACTTAGAAAACTGATCTCTATTGCTCTAAATATCAATGTTTACACTCACTTGTTTGTGACTTATTATTTCTTTGGTTATATTGCAGTTGATCCAAAATGGTGCACGAGGATTTGTTTACAAATGCATTTAATTGGTTTAAACCAATTTTTTTTAATGAAAAATAATGTGTGGCACATTGGTGCAGCTACTGCCTCACAGTGCCAGAGATCTGGGTTACACCCCGACCTCGGGTTAAATACAGTCCGTGTGGAGTCTGCGTGTTCTCACTGTGACCGCATGGGTTTCCTCCCACATCCCAAAGACGTGCAGATTGTAGGTCAATTGGCCTCTGTAATTTGCCCCTAGAATGTAGGGAGTGGATGTGACAACAGCATGACATTGAACTAGTTTACAATGAAGATAGACACAAAGTGCTGGAGTAACTCAGTGGGTCAGGCAGCATCTCTGGAGAAAAGGTGACGTGTCTGGTCATGGGCATGCAGGTGCAGCAGGCAGTGAAGAAAGCGAATGGTATGTTAGCTTTCATAGCAAAAGGATTTGAGTATAGGAGCAGGGAGGTTCTACTGCAGTTGTACAGGGTCTTGGTGAGACCACACCTGGAGTATTGCGTACAGTTTTGGTCTCCAAATCTGAGGAAGGACATTATTGCCATAGAGGGAGTGCAGAGAAGGTTCACCAGACTGATTCCTGGGATGTCAGGACTGTCTTATGAAGAAAGACTGGATAGACTTGGTTTATACTCTCTAGAATTTAGGAGATTGAGAGGGGATCTTATAGAAACTTACAAAATTCTTAAGGGGTTGGACAGGCTAGATGCAGGAAGATTGCTCCCGAAGTCCAGGACAAGGGGTCACAGCTTAAGGATAAGGGGGAAATCCTTTAAAACTGAGATGAGAAGAACTTTTTTCACACAGAGAGTGGTGAATCTCTGGAACTCCCTGCCACAGAGGGTAGTCGAGGCCAGTTCATTGGCTATATTTAAGAGGGAGTTAGATGTGGCCCTTGTGGCTAAGGGGATCAGAGGGTATGGAGAGAAGGCAGGTACGGGATACTGAGTTGGATGATCAGCCATGATCATATTGAATGGCGGTGCAGGCTCGAAGGGCCGAATGGCCTACTCCTGCACCTAATTTCTATGTTTCTATGTCTGGTCAAAACCCTTCTTCAGACTGAGTGTACATGGGTGATCCATGGTCAGTGTGGACTGAAATGCCCGTTTCATTGCTGTATGATTAAATCAATCAAAATATGAAGACTGAAATCCAGGGGAGAGCCATTGCTTCTTAAAGCTAGTGGAATTTTCATTGGTTTGCTGACATAAGCCAAAACTGAAACTGTTTTAAATATTGCTATGTAGTTTCCCGATTATCTGTTAGTCATCATTGTGCCTTTTCCTTTCAAGAATCGTGAGACAATGTTAATTCCTGGGAATGTTTTTTTACTCTTTGGAAAGAAATGGGTAATTGGTGGGAAAGTAACACTGTGAACATTCACTTGTAGGCTGCCGAGCTCACGGAACTCACTTCCAAAATAAATGTATTGGAGGAAACAAAGAAAAAGAAGGAGGATGAGGCTACTGAATGGCAGCAGAAGGTAAGGCTTTGGCATCTCCAAGTCAATTAATAAAGCTTTCCTTTCCTGAACGATATCTTGAGATTCAGTTCTGTGAGATGTTTATGTCAGGAGCAGAATTAGACCCTTCTGCCCATTGAGTCTATTCCACCATTCAATATTGGCCGATCTAGCTTTCTCACTCAACCACATTCTCCTGCCTTCTCCGTGTAAGGTTTTACATCCTTACTAATCAAGAACCTATGATTCTCTGCTTTTAAAATACCCAAATACTTGGCCTCCACAGCCGTCTGTGGCCATGAATTCCACAAATTCGCCACCCTCTGGCTAACGTAATTCCCCCATATCTCCTTTCTAAATATGTGTCCTTTTTATTCTGAGGCTGTGCCCTCCATTCCTAGACCCTCCCACTGGTGGAAACATCTCCACATCCACTCTATCCAGTCCATTTGCTATTTGGTAAGTTTCAATGAGATCCTCCTAAACTCCTGCAAGTACAGGCCCTGAGCCGTCAAACACATAATATGTTATCCCAATCATCCCCAGGATCATTCTTGCAAGCCTCCTCTAAACCCTCTCCAAAGCCAGCAAATCTCTCCTCAGATAGACACAAAAAGCTGGAGTAACTCAGCGGGTCAGATAGCATCTCTGCAGAAAAGAAACGGATGACGTTTTGGGTCAAGACCCTCCTTTCTACACATCCCTCTTCAGATATGGGTCCAAAACTGCTCAGGGTCCAAGCAGTGCCTTTATAAAGTCTTGGCATTACTTCTGAAGAAGTGCCTCGACCCGAAACGTCACCCATTCCTTCTCTCCAGAGATGCTGCCTGTCCCACTGAGTTACTCCAGCATTTTGTGTCTACCCTTGGCATTATTTTGCTGCTTTTGTTTTCTTGTCCTCTTATTACTGATTTGCCTTCCTTAGTACTGATTCCACCTGCTAATTAACATTTTGGGAATCATGCACCAGCATTCCCAAATCCCTTTGAACCTCCGATTTCTGAATCCTCTCCCCATACAGGAGCTCTTGCTCAGATATATTTCTTGATGACAGCAGATGACGGATACCAGAAGACTATGGACTACGTCACTGAGTAATTTTCTCCTTTCACAATGTGTACACGTTATCTAGTTTCCAACAGAATGTTTTCCTCCACAATCGTGTGGAATGTTGATCAAATAGTTGGCACGGATAACTTCATTATTAGTCATCTCAATACTCATGACTAGAAATGCATTGTAAGTTGTGAACAAAACCCGATTTAAAATGCGAATGTTCAAAGCAAATACTTAAGGATAAGCCTAGTTGTCTCTTTGTTGTTGTTGCTGTATCTGATGGAACATTACCTTTTTTTTTGTATGTTTAGCTGTACGTTTGCCTGTGTGTGAATGTGTGTGAGTGATTGGTGGTGGTCGGAGGGGCGGTAGGCGCAGATTGGCAGCCACGCTTCCGTCAGTCTGCCCCAGGGCAGCTGTGGCTACAGAAGTAGCTTACCACCACCGAGTGTGACTGAGGAGTGAATGAATAATGCGATGTAAAGCGCCTTGAGTATTAGAAAGGCGCTATATAAATCCCATCCATTATTATTATTATTACGTTTTAACACAAGATCTGTGGTTGTCACAAGTAACAAAGTTGCCGTGAGCGATTGAGATTTTGCCTTTTCAAAGAGTAGAAGGAGCAAAGGTTCCCTGCTTTTCTCCTGACACTATACTTGAGGATGGACGGGTGGCACAGCTTGTAGACCCGCTGCTTCACAGCGCCAGAGACCCCCGTTCAATCCTAACTTCTGATGCTGTCTGTGTGGAGTTTGCACGTTCTCCACATGACCTCGTAGGTTTCCTCCGGGTGTTCGGATGTCCTCTCCCACCCCAAAGACGTGCGGGTTTGCAGGTTAATTAGCCTCTAAATTGACCCCATTGAGTAGGGGAAGATCATCATAAGTGATAGGAGTAGAATTGGGCTATTCGGCCCATCAAACCTACTCCTCCACTCAACCAAGGCTGATCTATCTCTCCCTCCTAACCCCATTCTCCTGCCTTCTCCCTATAACCTCTGCCACTCGTACTAATCAATGATGAGAAAGTGGGTTAACATAGAACTAGTTTGAATGGGTGGATGATGGTCGGTGTGGGCCAAAGGATCTGTTTCCATGCTTTATCTCTAAACTAAAAACCATTTTCTGGAAGTTTTTTGAAAGAGTCTAGTGCTTGCCCCTTGGCCAGCGCAGCCTGCCAGGACTTGGTCTGCTATGCAATTCAGCTTTAAGGCTTCATTCAGAACTATAACCTAGAAGAGCACACTACTTGGTCGTATGAGGGTATAGTGTAGAATCTGTCCACACAGACCATGGCGTTATTCCCATTTACCATCACTTGTTCCATAGCCTTCATTGTTGTTCAAGTGATGGTCCGAATACTAAAATGTTGAGGGTATTTGCCCTTTCCTCTCACTCCAGTTACTTCCAGGTTCTAACCACCGGCTGGGTGGAGAAAGTTATACCTCAGAACCCCTCTCGTTCCCTTGCTTCAAACGTGTGCCCTCTTGTTTATGTTACCACTGTTGTGGAGAAATGTTGTATGACCAATGCTATCTCTGCTCTCAATGTTCTATACCTTGATTTGGGTATTCTCTCACTGCCTCTAATCCAAGGAAAACAAACCCACCTCATCGTCCTCCATTCATATGTGAAACGTTTCAGCCCAGGCCACACCCTCTATCTTCTCGAGTCCATATAATGGAGTGATTCCAGCTGTGCTCAGTTCTCCAGCAGTACCCACCTAATGTTATATGAAGTTGTAACATCTCTGCTCTTGCACTCTTTTCCCCGGCTAAGGATGGCCACTATCCTGTAAGCTTTCTTGACCACTTTACCTGCCTGTGCTACCACTTTCAGAGATGATATTTGTCCCACCATTCCTTGGTATTTGCCAGGATCCTATCGTTAATAGGCAGAATGGTGGTGCAGTGGTAGAGTTGCTGGCCTTGCAGTGCCAGAGACCCGGGTTCAATCCTGACTACGGATGCTGTGTGTGTGTGTGAAGTTTGTGCGTTCTCTCCGTGACCGTGTGGGCTTTCTCCAGGTGCTCCGGTTTCATCCCACGTTCCAGAGACAGACAGGTTTGTAGGTTAATTGGCTTCTGTAAAATTATAAGCTGTTGCTAGTGTGCACGATAGTGCAAGTGTACAGGGTGGTTGCTGGTTGGGGTGGACTTAGTGGGCCGAGGTGCCCGTTTCCGAACTGTATCTCAAGTCGAAACTGTGTGATTCTCAGTCCCTATTGATCTCTGGATAGCCTTCATACCAGGAGTAGAAGAATCCCAGAAACATGTTCTATTTTAACTACTGCAGTACCAGGTGTGCCCTGGTGATGCACAAAGGTTCTTCTGATAGTCATACAGTGTGGAAACGGGCCCTTTGTCCCAACTTGCCCATAGCGACCAACATGTCCCATCTACACTAGTCCCACCTGCCTGCGTTTGGCCCATATCCCTCTAAACCTGTCCTATCCATTGACTTGTCCAAATGTTTCTTAAAGGTTGTGATACTACTGGCCTCGACTACCTCCTCCAGCAGTTTGTTCCAACTGTGTATGTGTGTGATGTTGTCTGGGTTTTCGAATGAGATATTAAAATAAGGCTGTCTACTGTCCCTGTGAATATATGATTCCATGATTTGAGAATGCAGGGAATGTTGTCCCTTTGTCCTCGCCTATCATTACTCCACGCAACTCCACCAGTCGTCACATTGCTGTTTGTGGGTCCTTGCAAATGATCACATTTCCTTCACAACAGCAATTACCACTTTATTAGCTATAAAGTTCGAAGGCATTAAAATTACAACAAAGCCCAGAGGTTATGTAAATGCACCCAGTTAGATGCCATTGGGCCCAGTTGGTCGATACAATTTGACCTTTTGAGCAATATTAGTACCACATTAATGATGTTCAATATCTTGCACTGCAGTATATCATAGCTGGTAGTTGGACAAGTACATGGATAGTCAAACAGTTTATCTTCATGTACTTGAGTCGTTTAGGTTGTTAACTTGAAATGTGTGCGTGGAAAACATGCCTCTTCCTAAGCGGTTGCAGTTCTGCTGCATCATAATGCATGTTAGAGTTAACAAGCCTGGCCACTCTGGATGGCAAGTGGTCTGCTCATTGTTCTGTCACTAGCCATACCTTTCCTCCATTTACTGCCAAAACACTTAACTTATATTGGTAAATGCTGCCACAATCATTTTTTTTTATTAAACTGAAAACCATCAGCAACTTGTTATTGTGGTATTATTTTCATTGGCCTGTTGGCAAATTTGCTCATCAGGGGAAACAGTTGCACGTTTATGATCAAATAATCAAGCCCAGATTGATTCTGCTATATCTGGGCTGGAGGCCGAGTAAATAAAACCTCACTGGGTTACACTTTCTGTTACCACACAGAGCCAGAAATAGTTTTGTTGCAACTTCTATATTGCAAATTTGCAAGTCTTATAATTTCTCTGGGTTAGGAAAATGGTATGTGGCTGAAGGATCTGCAGTTGCTGGTTTAAACCGAAGATAGACACAAAATGCTGGAGTAACTCAGCGGGACAGGTAGCATCTCTGGATAGAAGGAATGGTTTGAGACCCTTTTTCCGACTCAGTCAGGGGAGAGGGAGATACAGAGGTAAGGAAGCGTAAGGTGTGAAAATGAGGCAAAGGGGATGGAGAACAAGGAAAATGTAGAATAGATCATTGTTAGCAGGGAGAAGAATACAACAAAGCAAACGGAGATAAAATGTAAATGAGGAAAGTCAGACTGGTTGGAGAACTGGGAAGAGGGGGAAGGATGGAGAGAGAGAGGGAAAGCAAGGGTTACTTGAAGTTAGAGAAGTCAATATTCATACCACTGGGGTTTAAGCTGCCCAAGCGAAATATGAGGCACTGCTCCTCCAATTTGCATTTGGCCTCACTCTAACAATGGAGGAGGCCCAGGACAGAAAAGGTCAGTGTGTGAATGGGAGGGGGAGTTTAACTGTGTTTAGCAACCGGGAGGTCAGGTAGGTTTAGGCAGACTGTGCGGTTCAGCCAAATGGTCTGTGAATCTTGCTGTTGAATTTGAGGTGGATGAAGTTCATCGTTTCTGTGGTATTAGCTGCAATAACTTGGGGTGGCACAGCAGTAGAGTTGCTGCCCTACAGCTCCAGGGACCAGGGTACGATGCTGACTTTGGATGCTGTTGGTTTGGAGTTAATACATGCTCCCTGTGACTGCGTGGGTTTTCTCTGGGGCTCCAGTTTCTTCCCACACTCCAAAAACGTACAGAGGAGTAGGTTAATTGTCTTTGGTAAAATTGTAAATTGCCCCTAGTGTGTAGGATAGCACTAGAGTACGGTGTGATTGCTGATCGGGGCCGAACGGCCTGTTTCCACGCTGTATCACTAGTCTAAGTTGTGTGACTCTCAATACCTACTGATCTTTAGATACCCTTCATACCAGGAATATAAGAATCCAGAAGCATGGTCCATTTTAACTATTGCAGTACCAGGTTACAGAGGTGCACAAAGTCCTTGATTTCAAATGAGATATTAAAGTAATGGTGTCCACCATCCTGTGAACATGTGACTCCATGTTTTGTGAAGTTGCAGGAAATGCTGTCCCGATTGTCCTCACTTAACATCATTCCATGCAATATGACCGAAGTCTAAACTAAAATATCTAACCTTGTTGTCTGGCAGGCTGCAGTGGCCCAGCGAGATCTGGAAAAGACCAAAGAGGAGCTGAAAGTGGCCACGGCTTCCCCTCCCATCCCACAAGCTGAAGACGAGCGTGCAGATGAACACGACGAGAACGACGCAGAGGCTAGTGCGGAGCTGAGCTCGGAGGGGACTGTGCAAGATCGCAGCGAGGAGGAGCGGCTAACTGAGGCAGAGAAAAACCAGCGCGTGCAGAAGCAACTGCAGGTAGGCCAGAACATTGTCCTTATTTACCCATTTTATGACTGAATCCTTCCATTTGTCTCTGTACCGAAAATATCCTGTTCAAACCAAAATTCGAAATGGTGGGATAGGGGAGAATAATGAAGGGCATGGTTAATGAAGAGGAGATTGATGCATTTTGGAGGGAAGAAAAGTTTCAGAATCGAGCAGCAGGACATGATATTTGTTGAAGTCAGTGATTTGAGTTGCTCAGTTAAATATCTTTCAGTACAGCTCTGGTATCAATAACCACAAGCTCCCTAACGTAACCTAACACACCCCTCAACATCAGTGGCACCACGGTGGAGAGCATAAAGTTCCTCGGAGTGCAAATTACAGACAGTCTCACCTGGTCCAGGAACAACACTGGGATTGTCAAACGGGCCCATCAGCGACTGCACTTCCTGAGGAAACTCAAACAGGCCTCACTTCCCACCAACATCCTCAGGACCTTTTACAGGGGCACGGTGGAGTCTGTACTCACGTACTGCATAAACACGTGGTACTCCAGCTGCAACTGCTCAGACAGGAAGGCTCTGCAGAGGGTAGTGAGGGGAGCAGAGAGGATCATTGGCGTCTCCCTACCCTCGGTACAAGAACTGTTCCAGAGCCGCTGTCTGAAAAAAGTTCTGAGAATAGCAAAGGACAAACTGCACCCCCTCCACATACACCTGGATCTCCTGCCATCAGGCAAGAGATACCGTAGCATCAAAGCCCGGACTACCAGACTGCTAAACAGCTTCCTGCCACAGGCTGTGAGGCTGCTAAACAGTCACTCCACCTGATTCTGCGGCTTTGCACTGACATGTTAATAACTCTGGCACTGGCCACTCAAATCAGCTGCCCTGGACATTTTAATGACTGTTTTTACTGTATTTTAATGTTGCTGTTTTACCTGCTTTTAACTATTTATACTGTTTCATCAGGGACTGGATTGTTTTTACTGTTATTATGTGTGAAATGTTTTAAGTTTCATGTGCGATGCTCCGGTATTCCCTGGGAAACGTCTTGTCATTTTGCACTGTACAATTGTTGCTTTGCAAGATGACAATAAAGGTTGATTGATTGATTATTAAGTTGGCACTTGGAGATGTCTGGAAGTACATTTTGGAAGTCATCAGATATAACGCCACAGGAGATCCTTCTAACCTGTGGCTATCAAACTGCAACTACTTCCCCCTTCAGTCGTGGAGTAGTCCTTTGCACATCCCCAATCCTTTCCACTCATCACTTTAATTTCTTGTGTTTTTATGACTGTTGACAGATCAATTTCCCTCCTGGGATAAATAAAGTTCTATCGTATCGTATACATATATGATGTTGGCTGATGAAAGTGTTTTTTTCTTTCTCCAAGGCATTAACTTCGGAGCTGGCCCAGGCACGGGACGAGACCAAGAAAACACGGAATGACATGTTACACGCAGAGAACATGAAGGCAGGACGAGACAAGTACAAGACTCTGAGGCAGATTCGGCAGGGCAACACCAAGCAGCGGATAGACGAGTTTGAATCCATGTAAATCCTCATTTCCTGTGACCTGCAAAGTCACTGTAAGGGAATGAATCTGGTTTCATTAGGAGTTACCGAGAAGCCCTTGCTTTTCTATTTAATATCTGGCTTGTGCAAATCGGCAATAGAGATGTATTAAATTGTTCCTGTGTAGCACAAAAGTCTTTGGCTATGAAGTTTGGAAAATTGTTTGTTCTATTTGTGATTACACCCATCAGATTTCTATAAAAGCCATGCTCTATTCATCTGGTTTGTTTTAAACCATCTTTTTTTCAGCTTTAGCTAAAATTAATATTGTGGCCCACTTTTAAAATGTCCATGTCCTAAGTTGTATATTTAATTAAACTTTTTTTTAATAAATCAAATTGGGTATGAAGCTAGGGGAAAATAATCCATTGTAACAAATCAATGTTAAATTTGAAATTAACACTTTTTAATTTACAATTGTAATCTCATTGGTGCCTTGTTTTCATTTTTGTTTTTTGTTGTAGTCTGAATATTAGTCTGAATATTGTTTTTTTTGTAGTCTGAATAACCCTTCACCAAATTACCCTCTGCTGCATAACTAATTCAGAAATGGTTGTAAATTCATGGAAGATCACTTAATGAATTTGTGACTGATTATTTGGGATATTTATTTTTTGCGTTATTTCCGCTGGAGGTATTACATGCACATATTTTGACTCTAGGTCGTGTGGCTTTTAAAGGAATCTGTTTTGAATTCAGCTGTGTAAACTTGTTCTGACTTGAGTATGTTGCACTAAAATTTTAAACGTGTAAAAAAAAAACCATTTGCTAAATTTGTAGAGGTCCTTGTTTGTAACCCTGTGGTACCTGGAAGGTGCCACCACTCGAGTGCAATGGCACTTTGTTAATAGGAAGAGTCAATTTGGAAGAATCTTGGCAATTTTGTAAATTGCAGCTCCACTAACCTCTGGATTTGAAGGTGCATGTCAGGGTTTGGCATGCAGTCTGCTACTGCAATGAAAATTGTGCAAGTTGTATATTAAAGTGTTATAAATGCAGATACTTATGAGCTTTATATTTCTAATTGAACATCTGTTGCCAAGAGCTACTGTTTGGTGCTGATTCTCATTCTTTTTTATTATATGTAGAAGTGCCAAAAGTCCTTTCAGTGTTACAGTGCATATGCTTGCGGCCAGGGTCATTCCTTGTGAAATTGGTTGCTCTATTTTCATAAATAGCGTTATGTACTTGATGGTAGTTACTTTGAAATAACTATGCAAAATAGGAAGAGCAGAATTATTGTGTTATAACTGGTTTATTGATTTGCAAACTATCATGTAACCTTTTGTATTTTGCAGGATAATGATAAGAAATATGCAGTATTATATCAAGGAGCCAACTGTTCATTTAGAACCCATTGGTTGATTTTTTTTTTTACGATGATTTATATTGCAATGACTTTGTAAAGTAGGCAATGCCATTTGGTAATTATTAACAGGGCTCTTCAGCTCATTGACAAAAGCTGCTTAATCTTCAGTGGTTGGAATTTTCTGTACATTGAAAATTGGCCAGTGTAAATTTTTTTTTTCTACAGTGAAATCTGCTTCCTATTTAACAATTATCAAAGGGTTCTCGGTAACAAACTATTTGCTGATTTTTGGGAGGTTGTACTCAATTTGTCCTTTCTGCTCTAATAAATTTTCACATTTTCTGCACTGATCTTGATCATTTTTCCCTTTTTGTTGATCCTTTAGTTTGGATAGGGTTTGTACTTTACTGAAATGAAGCTTGTTATGTGTGGGGGAATTTTCCGCTAATATTGACACAATGCGTTGACTCACTTCTCTGCTAAAGAGAGGATAAGTATCCGAAAGAAAGTTGCTAAAATACTGCTATTGTCATATTGCCTAATTAAACTCTGAGGATTGGGTAGGAAGGAACTGCAGATGCTGGTTTAACACAATAAAACTAACATAGAAACATAGAAAATAAGTGCAGGAGAAGACCATTCTGCCCATCGAGCCAGCACCGCCATTCATCGTGATCATGGCTGATCGTCCCCCATCAATAACCCGTGCCTGCCTTCTCCCCATATCCCTTGACTCCACTAGCCCTTAAAGCTCGATCTAACTCTCTCTTATATCCATCCAGTGACTTGGCCTCCACTGCCCTCTGTGGCAGGGAAGTCCATAAATTCACAACTCTCTGGGTGAAAAAGTTTTTTCTCACCTCAGTCTTAAATGACCTCCCCTTTATTCTAAGACTGTGGCCCCCTGGTTCTGGACTCGCCCAACATTGGGAACATTTTTCCTGAATCTAGCTTGTCCAGTCCTTTTATAATTTTATGTTTCTATAAGATTCCCCCTCATCCTTCTAAACTCCAGTGAATACAAGCCTAGTCTTTTCAATCTTTCCTTATATGACAGTCCCGCCATCCCAGGGATCAATCTCGTGAACCTACGCTGCACTGCCTCAATCACAAGGATGTCCTTCCTCAAATTAGGAGACCAAAACTGTACACAATACTCCAGATGTGGTCTCACCGGAGCCCTATACAACAATTAACATAAGATAAGCACAAAAAGCTGGAGTAAGCAAGGCAGGCAGCATCTCTGGAGAAAAGGAATAGGTGACGTTTTGGGACGAGACCCTTATTCAGACTGAAACGCAACCTATTCCTTTTCTCCAGAAATGCTGCCTGGCCTGTTGAGTTTCTCCAGCATTTGGTGTCTATCAAAGGAATTGGGACTTGGAAATACCCCTAAGATCACATGGTTCTTTTTTGTTTTTAAAGTGTGTGAGCTCTCTTTATAATCAATTTGGGGAAATAAATAGATGATTATGTTTCCTTGCTCTTTTTAGTAGAGTGTTGCAGTAAATACTGAATCTGTGAAGTCAATGACACTGATCTTCTGTCACTGGCCCCAGGGTCCTTCCAACCTCTCTCGCATGTCTACAATGAAACTCGGGACATGGAGGGTATCCCAGGGAAAGCCCATGCAGGTCATGGGGAGAACGTACAAACTCTTTACGGACAGCACCTGTAGTCTGGATCGAACCCGGGTCTCTGGTGCTGTCGGGCTGCAACTCCACAGCTGTGCCACCCTGGTAAAATACACTTCATAGAGATTCTGTAGGGCATCTTATGATCTATTGCAGCCAAGTCTTGAGCCAGGCTGCTTTGCCTGTAATGATCACTAGTTGTTAAGAACATCGCCTCTGGCTTTTTCTGCTGTAATGATTAGTCATTTTAGGTGCCCAATAGAATCTTCTACAGAAAATGAGCAGTTATAAATCTTGAGTAATTTGACCCTTTTTTTTTGGGAGAGTAAGTAGAGTTCTTTTGGAATTGGATAACTGACAGATTGGATGCAATTTGTAGCCACCTAGAGTATGTGATGCAACCAGTGATGCCTACAGAATATCCATTTAGTAATGCAGTCATTGCACTTCACTCCTTCAGCTGTCACAGAGGCACAGTCAAACAATGTAGAAACAGGCCCCTCGGCCCAACCTGATCATGCCGACCAATATGCCCCGGTAACCAATGGGATCATGTCAGGATCTGATGTGTCATTTCCTCCCGATATTAGCATTTGTTGCAGTTTGACCCTCGCAGTTCATAAGCTCTAGGAGCAGAATTAGGCCATTCGGCCCATCAAGTCTACTCCGCCATTCAATCATGACTGATCTGTCTTGCCCTCTCAACCCCATTCTCTTGCCTTCTCCCCATAACCCCTGACATCCGTACTAATCAACAATCTGTCAATCTCTGTTGTAAAAATAGCAATTGACTAGGCCTCCACAGCCTTCCGTGGCAATGAATTCCACAGATTCACCACCCTCTGACTAAAGGAATTCCTCCTCGTCTCCTTTCTAAAGATACGTCCTTGTATTCTGAGGCTATGGCCTCTGGTTCTACACTCTCCCAATAGTGGAAACATCCTCTCCACATCCACTCAATCCAGGCCGTTCACTATTCGGTGGCCAATTTGGCCAAGAGAATTACACCCAGCCTTATAGATAGAATATGTTTATTGTCATTGCACAAAACTGAGCAACGAAATTCCATTTGCTTCTCCTCCGTTAAAAGAAATACAACACGACAACCAATACACATATGTACAGTTAATAGTAAAATAATAAATACATTTTTAAAAGAATTTAGCGGTATTCCTCGAAGTTACTTCTTGCTTCCCAGTGTTCACTATTGGAGTTAAGCTCTTATCGCACATGGGTAGAAACTATTTTTTAGTCTACCGGTGCGAGCCTGCAGAGACCCTAGTCGCCTCCCAGAGGGTAGCAGAGTAAAAAGGTGGTTGGCAGGGTGGGATGTGTCCTTCTTGATATTTATGGCCCTGCGCAAGCATCGGGCCTTGTATATGTCATCCAAGGAGGGCAGGTTAGCGTTTGTAATGCGCTGCGCAGTTTTATAATTCCCTGCAGCGCCCTCCTCTCAGCCACAGTACAGCTGGCAAACCACACCAGGATTCCATAGGAGAGGATACTTTCCACGGCGCATCGATAGAAGGACAGCAGCAGCGGCTGTGAGACGTTAGCTCTTCGTAGAGACCTCAGGAAATACAGCCGCTGATGAGACTTCTTCAAGAGAGTGACGGTGTTCATTTGCCATTTGAGGTCCTGGGAGATGTTTATTCCCAGGAACTTAAAGTCGTTGACTCTCTCCACCATGTCTCCTTTGATGTATAAGGGAGCAGGTTCCTCTCTCCTCTTCCTCCTGAAGTCAACGACAAGTTCTTTTGTCTTTGATGGGTTTAGTACCAGGTTGTTTTTGGTACACCAGACGGTCAGTTTTTGGACTTCATCCCTGTAGGCAGACTCGTCATCGTTGTTTATCAGTCCCACCACAGTCGTGTCGTCCGCAAACTTGATGATCCTGTTTGTACTGTGTGTTGGTATACAGTCGTAAGTGTATATTGTATACAAGATTGGACTCAGCACACATCCTTGTGGCGCTCCTGTGCTAAGCGTCAGGACTGGGGAGTAATTGGACCCCATCCTGACAGTCTGTGGGCGGTCTGTTAAAAAGTCCTTAATCCATCCACATGTGTTTGCATTAACACCTAGATCAGACAGTTTGTCCACCATTCTGCTGGGGATGATAGTATTAAATGCAGAACTAAAATCTACAAATAACATCCGCACATATGAGCCAGGACGCTCCAGATGTGCCAGTGCAGAATGTAGAGCTGTGTTGATGGCATCTTCCGTTGACCTATATAACCATATAACAATTACAGCACGGAAACAGGCCATCTCGACCCTTCTAGTCCGTGCCGAACACGTATTCTCCCCTAGTCCCATATACCTGCGCTCAGACCATAACCCTCCATTCCTTTCCCGTCCATATAACTATCCAATTTATTTTTAAATGATAAAAACGAACCTGCCTCCACCACCTTCCCTGGAAGCTCATTCCACACAGTCACCACTCTCTGAGTAAAGAAGTTCCCCCTCATGTTACCCCTAAACTTCTGTCCCTTAATTCTCAAGTCATGTCCCCTTGTTTGAATCTTCCCTACTCTCAGTGGGAAAAGCTTATCCACGTCAACTCTGTCTATCCCTCTCATCATTTTAAAGACCTCTATCAAGTCCCCCCTTAACCTTCTGCGCTCCAAAGAATAAAGCCTTAACTTGTTCAACCTTTCTCTGTAACTTAGTTGCTGAAACCCAAACAACATTCTAGTAAATCTCCTCTGTACTCTCTCTCTATTTTGTTGACATCCTTCCTATATTAGGCGACCAAAATTGTACCCCATACTCCAGAATTGGTCTCACCAATGCCTTGTACAATTTTAACATTACATCCCAACTTCTATACTCAATGCTCTGATTTATAAAGGCCAGCACACCAAAAGCTTTCTTTACCAGCCTATCTACATGAGATTCCACTTTCAGGGAACTGTGCACAGTTATTCCCAGATCCCTCTGTTCACCTGCATTCTTCAATTCCCTACCATTTACCATGTACGTCCTATTTTGATTTGTCCTGCCAAGATGTAGCACCTCACACTTATCAGCATTAAACTCCATCTGCCATCTTTCAGCCCACTCTTCCAACTGGCATAAATCTCTGTAGACTTTGAAAATCTACTTCATTATCCACAACCCCACCTATCTTAGTATCATCTGCATACTTACTAATCCAATTTACCACACCATCATCCAGATCATTGATGTACATGACAAACAACAGTGGACCCAACACAGATCCCTGTGGCACCCCACTAGTCACTGGCCTCCAACCTGACAAACAACCATCCACCATTACTCTCTGGCATCTCCCATTCAGCCACTGTTGAATCCATCTTGCTACTCCACCATTAATACCCAACCATTGAACCTTCTTAACCAACCTTCCATGAGGAACCTTGTCAAAGGCCTTACTGAAGTCCATATATACAACATCCACTGCTTTACCCTCATCAATTTCCCGAGTAACCTCTTCACAAAATTCAAGAAGATTAGTCAAACATGACCTTCCAGGCACAAATCCATGTTGACTGTTCCTAATCAGACCCTGTTTATCCAGATGCTTATATATATTATCTCTAAGTAACCTTTCCATTAATTTGCCCACCACTGACGTCAAACTAACAGGTCTATAATTGCTAGGTTTACTCTTAGACCCCTTTTTAAACAATGGAACAACATGCGCAGTACGCCAATCCTCCGGCACTATTCCCGTTACTAATGACATTTGAAATATTTCTGTCATAGCCCCTGCTATTTCTACACTAACTTCCCTCAATGTCCTAGGGAATATCCTATCCGGACCTGGAGACTTATCCACTTTTATATTTCTCAAAAGTGTCAGTACTTCCTCTTCTTTGAATCTCATAGTTTCCATAGCTACTCTACTTGTTTCCCTTACCTCACATAATTCGATATCCTTCTCCTTGGTGAATACCGAAGAAAAGAAATTGTTCAATATCTCCCCCATCTCTTTTGGCTCTGCAGATAGCTGTCCACTCTGACTCTCTAATGGACCAATTTTATCCCTCGTTATCCTTTTGCTATTAATATAGCTGTAGAAATCCTTTGGGTTTACTTTCACCTTACTTGTCAAAGCAACCTCATATCTTTTAGCTTTTCTAATTTCTTTCTTAAGATTCTTTTTACATTCTTTATACTCCTCAAGCACCTCATTTACTCCATGCTGCCTATAATTATTGTAGATCTCCCTCTTTTTCCGAACCAAGTGTCCAATTTCCCTTGAAAACCAGGGCTCTTTCCTGATTTTTACTATTTCCTTTCAACCGAACAGGGACATAAAGATTCTGTACTCTTAAAATTTCACCTTTAAATGTACTCCATTTCTCTTCCACATCTTTCCCATAAAACAAAATGTCCCAATTTACTCCTTTTAAATCCTTTCGCATCTCCTCAAAGTTAGCCTTTCTCCAATCAAAAATCACAACCTTAGGTCCGGTTCTGACCTTCTCCATAATTATATTGAAACTAATGGTATTGTGATCACTGGTCCCGAACTGTTCCCCAACGCATACCTCTGCCACCTGACCCGTCTCATTTCCTAACAGGAGGTCCAGCACCGCTCCTTCTCTAGTAGGTACTTCTATGTATTGCTGCAAAAAACTATCCTGCACACATTTTACAAACTCCAACCCATCCAGCCCATTTACAGAATGTGTTTCCAGTCTATGTGTGGAAAATTGAAATCTCCCACAATCACTACCTAGTGCTTACTACTAATATCTGCAATCTCCTTACATATTTGCTCTTCCAATTCTCGCTCCCCATTTGGCGGTCTATAATACACCCCTATAAGTGTTGCTACCCCTTTCCCATTTCTCAGTTCCACCCAAATAGCCTCCCTAGATGAGCCCTCTAATCTATCCTGCCAAAGCACTGCTGTAATATCTTCCCTGATAAGCAATGCAACACCTCCACCTCTTGCCCCTCCAATTCTATCACACCTGAAGCAACGAAATCCTGGAATATTTAGTTTCCAATCACAGCCCTCCTGCAACCATGTTTCACTAATCGCCACAACATCATACTTCCAGGTGTCAATCCAGGCTCTGAGTTCATCCACCTTTCTTACAATGCTCCTAGCATTAAAATATACACATTTAAGAAACCCACCCTCTCTTATTCTCTGTTTATTGTCTTTTTCTTCTCTCTCCCCTACATTTTGGGTCGGAGTGCTACCATTCTCTGCCTCCTGCCTCACACACTGACTGCTAGCTTTCCCAATTTGAGTCCCTCCCCCCAACCATACTAGTTTAAAGTCTCCCCAGTAGCCTTTGCAAATCTCCCCGCCAGGATATTGGTCCCCCTCGAGTTCAAGTGCAACCCGTCCTTTCTGTACAGGTCACACCTTCCCCAAAAGAGGTCCCAATGATCCAGAAACTTGAATCCATACCCACTGCACCAGTCCCTCATCCACTCATTTATCCTCCACCTCGCTCCATTCCTACTCTCACTGTCGCGTGGCACAGGCAGTAATCCTGAGATTGTTACCTTTGCAGTCCTTCTCCTTAACTCTCTACCTAACTCCCTAAATTCTTCTTTCAGAACCTCTTCTCTTTTTTTACCTATGTCGTTGGTACCTATATGTAACACAACCTCAGGCTCCTCTCCCTCCCATTTCAGGATTTCTTGGACACGTTCAGACACATCCCTGACCCTGGCACCAGGGAGGCAAACTACCATCCGGGTCTCCTGTCTGCGTCCACCGAATCGCCTATCCGACCCCCTGACTATAGAGTCCCCTATTACAATTGCCCTCCTCTTCTTTTCCTTACCCTTCTGAGCAACAAGACCGGTCTTTATGCCAGAGGCCCGGCCGCTGTCGCTGCCCCCAGGTAGGCTGTCTCCCCCACCTTTACTCAAACATGAGTACTTATTTTCAAGGTGTACAGCCACCGGGGTACTCACCAGTCCCTGCCTCTGCCCGTTGCCCTTCCTAACTGTGACCCAGTTTTCTGTCTCCCGTGGTCTTGGAGTGACCACCTCCCTGTAACTCCTATCTATGACCTCCTCGCTCTCCCTGAGCAGACAGAGGTCATCAAGTTGCTGTTCCAGGTTCCTAACACGGTCCCTTAGGAGCCCCATCTCGACGCACCTGCCGCAGATGTGGACGTCTGGAGGGCACTCAGACTCCATGACCTCCCACATCTGACATCCAGAACAGTAAACTGCCCTGGCCCTCATTCTCCCCCTTAACCGAATACAATAAAGCCTTACCCGGGATACAAGCCAATCAGCTGCTTCCTCTAGTCCGTTTGACCAATCAGAGGCTTCCACCAGACTCCTTCTCTGGAAGTGAGATCTGCGAATGGAACGTTGCAGATTTTGGTCGCAACTCCCTCTGTCACGGCTCCCGGGCCTCTGTTGAGACAAGCCCCGCGATGGGTTTTTTAACTCACCACACGGAGGTCGCTCCTCCCTCTGTCACGGCTCCCGGGCCTCTGTTGAGACAAGCCCCGCGATGGGTTTTTAACTCACCACACGAAGGTCGCTCCTCCCTCTGTCACGGCTCCCGGGCCTCTGTTGAGACAAGCCCCGCGATGGGTTTTTAACTCACCACACGGAGGTCGCTCCTCCCTCTGTCACGGCTCCCGGGCCTCTGTTGAGACAAGCCCCGCGATGGGTTTTTAACTCACCACACGGAGGTCGCTCCTCCCCTCTGTCACGGCTCCCGGGCCTCTGTTGAGACAAGCCCCGCGATGGGTTTTTAACTCACCACACGGAGGTCGCTCCTCCCTCTGTCACGGCTCCCGGGCCTCTCAGACCTATTAGCTCTATGCGCAAACTGATGCTGATCCAGGGTGGGTGGGAGTGAGGACTTAATGTGGGCCAGGACCAGCCGTTCAAAACATTTCATCACGGTCGAAGTGAGGGCAACAGGTCTATAGTCATTCAAGCTCATAATGAATCTTTTTTTGGGTACAGGCACGATGGTAGCAGTCTTAAAGCATTTAGGGACAGTGCACGTTAACAGAGAGAGGTTAAAGATTTTGCTAAAAACCTCCGCTAACTGGTCTGCACAGTCCCGCAATACTCTCCCTGGGATGCCATCTGGTCCAGCAGCCTTCCTGGGGTTGACCCTGCGGAGTGTTCTTCTGACGTCCTCCGTACTCACAGCGAGTGGCGGGTTGTCAGTGCTGGGTGCGGCTGCAGGTGCAGGCTCTGCCTCATTCAGCTCAAACCGGGCGAAAAAATGGTTGAGCTCCTCAGCTAGCGAGTTGTTACTGCTGCAGATGATCGGCCCCCCCTTGCCCTTATAGTTTGTGAGTTGCTGAATGCCCTGCCAGACACGCCGAGGGTCCCTCTCGTTGAAATACCCCTCTATCCTTCTTCCATAGGCTGTCTTTGCCTCCTTAATGGCTCTCTTTAGTTTAGATCTGGCAGTGCTGTACAATTCATCACTGCCAGATCTAAAGGCTGAGTTCCGTTCTCTCAGCAGGTTCCTGACATCCCTGGTCATCCATGGTTTATTGTTTGGGTAGCACCTGACCTCCCTGTTGACAGTGACGTTGTCAATACAGTTCTGTATATAGAACACGACTGTGGATGTATATTCATGTATGTCCTGGTTTGCAAACAAGTCCCACTCGGTGCGCTCAAAACAGTCCTGAAGTTGGGCGGCAGCGCCCTCGGGCCAAGTCTTTATGCTTCTCACACTGGGCTTGGTTCTCATAATGAGAGGTCTGTATGCCGGGGTGAGAAAGAGTGATAGATGGTCAGACTGGCCGAGGTGAGGGAGAGAGGAGGCTTTGTATCCATCCCTAATGTTGCTGTACACGTGATCCAGTGTATTTTGACCTCTCGTCGGACACGTAACATGCTGGTGGAATTTAGGGAGGACAGTTTTTAGATTAGCCTGGTTGAAATCTCCAGCCACGATGAAAATCCCATCAGGATGCGCATTCTGTAATTTGTTGATTGATGCTAGCAGGGTGTTCAGTGCTAGTTTGATGTTGGCACTTGGTGGAATATATACAGCCAGAATAACAACAGCTGTGAACTCCCGCGGCAGGTAGAAGGGTCGACATTTCAGTGTAATAAACTCCATGTCTGGTGAACAATGTCTCTCGACAACGTTTACATTCGTACACCACTTGTCATAGGAGTAAATACATAGCCCCCCCCCCCCCCCCCCCCCCCCCCCCCTCTGCTCTTACCAGAGTCACTGTTCCTGTCGGTCCGGTATGCTGTGCGACCTACCAGACTGATGGCCTCGTCTGGGATCCCAGCGTGAAGCCAGGTCTCAGTTACCACCATGAGAGAGCAGGTTTGTAAAGTTTTGTTTTCTTCAGTGATCAGCTCCAGCTCGTCCATCTTGTTGTTGAGCGATCTGGCGTTCGTCAGAAAGATGCTGGGTAGCGCTGGTCTGTAAGGATCTTTCTTTAGCCTAGCTTGAATGCCGGCTCGACAACTGCGCTTCTGCCGCCTCTGTCTGCGCCGCCTCCCGCACCGTCCTTTCGGTAAGATGATCCACTCGGACTTCGCTGGGCGGGTGATTTCTGCCGGTATATCGTCGTTGTGGGAGCTCCTTGCGAACTCTAGTTCGCTACACAGCGTCCCAATCCTCAGAAGGTCCTGCCGGTTGTGTTTTGAGTCGCAGGTCCACGGACAGACGGACAAGACAGACAAAAACAAGAACATTCACACGGGGGAGAGCAAAGCCGCTGAATTCAGGTGCGCCGCCATTTTGTATGGCTTGATCCTCTATATTGGATGTCTTAGATTAGGACTAGGTTATTGTGCCCTTTTAAAGTTCGTATTTGAAGTCTGGCTGCACTGTATGTCTGAGAAGACAGGAGCAAAATTAATACCGCAGCCACATGGAGCAGAACAACCGATGACAAGCACGCCAGCATTAGATGTTTGTGTGGTTTTTAGTTTTAGAGATATAGCGTGGAAACAGGCCCGTCGGCCCACCGAGTCCGCAGCAACCAGCGATCCCCGCACATTAACACAAGCCTAGACACACTAGGGACAATTTACACTTATAGCAAGTGTAAAAATCCAAGCCAATTAACCTACAAACCTGTACATCTTTGGAGTGTGGGAGGAAACCCACGTGGTAAAGGGGAGAATGTACAAACTCCGTATAGACAGCACGCGTAGTCGGGATCGAACCCAGGTCTCCGGCGCTGTAAGGCAGCAACTCTACCACTGCGCCACCATGCACTTGGGACCCCAGATTTTTACAATATATATCAACGATTTAGACGAAATTAAATGTAACATCTCCAAGTTTGTGGTTGACACAAAGCTGGGTGGCAGTGTGAGCTGCGATGAGGCTGCAGGGTGATGTGGATAGGTTGGGTGAGTGGGCAGATGCAGTTGTACAGGGCCCTGTATTGTGTCCAATTTTGGTCTCCTAATTTGAGGAAGGACATCCTTGCTATTGAGGTAGTGCGACATAGGTTCACCAGGTTAATTCCCGGGATGGTGGGACTGACGTGTGATGAAAGAAGAGGTCGACTGGTCTTATATTCGCTGGAATTTAGAAGGATGATCTTATAGAAGCATATAAAATTCTTAGAGCATTGGACAGGGTAGATGCAGAAAAAATGTTCCCGTTCCGAATGTTGGGGGAGTCCAGAACCAGGGGTCACAGTTTAAGAATAAGGGGTAGGCTATTTAGGACTGCGATGAGGAAAAACCTTTTCACCCAGAGAGTTGTGAATCTGTGGATATGGGGAAAAAGCCGGAACGGGGGAATTAATTTTGGATGATCAGCCATGATGATATTGAATGATGGTGCTGGCTCGAAGGGCCGAATGGCCTACTCCTGCACCTATTTTCTATGGTTTCTATGAGATGAGGAGGAATTTTTAGTCGGGCTGCTGAATCTGTGGAATTCATTACCACAGCCAAGTCAATGGATATTTTTAATTTGGAGATTGACTGATTCTTGATTAGTTATGGGCCTGTCCCATTTAGGCGATTAAGTTGCCGGCAGTTGCCTGAAAAACAGCCACACACACATAACCCGACCGCTTCCTTCACCAGCCCGTTATGCAGGCAGGGGACTTGGCAAGCGGGGGGAGCGCTGTCTAAAACGGTGCAAAGCCAAAGTGAAACAGACACACACCACGATGAACAGGAAGATTGGCGCTGTAAAAAGACGGTTAAAGCACAGTGTACGGTAAGTCCTTTAAAAGGGGGGGGGGGGGGGATGGAGTGGAGACAACTTTTAAGAAGCCAGAGATACACGGCTGTGAAGCTCTGCACACATTTAACATTACCGGTCGGTTATCCTTGGTTCTGAAAACTAATGCTTACCTTTTTTTACCCCAATGCGTCCATGAAATTCACCGGTCAACACCGGCTACAACCTACAAGAACCTTCGACCTCCTGGCGACCCACCTACTGCTCGAGAATTCTCGCTATGTAAATATGCTCCTAAAGCCAACCCCTCCTTAGTCTGAGGTACACTAGTTCACTAGTTCAGTCAAAACACTATCAAGCACTGGAACAAATAAACGTTATTTTTGAGCGAACATCAAATCCCCCTATACGATACCTAAACCACCGTGGGTTCGATCCTTGTCTCTGCCTGGCCAAACCCTTCAGCCTCGTGCAAGCAGACACTACCAAAAGGTCACGCAGTCCCAAGCGCCCTTCCTGAAGATCGACACCGATCCAAATGGGGGCCACCTTTTATAGGCCAACGAACCCTGAGGGCCCAAACTACATAGGGGTCGTTGCCCTTACAAACCAATTACACATATTGATTACGTTAAAGTATTATTGACAGTCCCCCAACCCAATTACATAGGGTCCCAAACAATGTTGCTCCTGAAGCTTCTGGAAGGAAGTTAGTTAACTGATTAATGCAACATTTACCCTGGCAGTACAAACAATTCAGCCAGGGCTTCACACTTTGACCAATCACCAAACAGCAGGGCAACTATCTTGCAACATTATTTACAATCCTTTTGCAGCAATCCAATCAAACCCATGCATCTGCCACACCTTAAGGGCCTGTCCCTCTTGGCTGTCATTTACGCGACAGGCCGGTAGTAACTGATGCGCGATGGTTGCGCGCGTCATCACGCGTCTTCATGCGTCAGTACAGCCGTTTGGAGCGCGTGACGTCATTTGAATATCCAGTTTATGATATTTACCCCCAGTTTATGATATTTATGGTAATTTTCTAAAATGTTCCAGTTTCTTGAGTGGTGCTAGCAATTGGAAAACTGCAGATGTAATGCCCCTATTCAAAAAAAGAAGTGAATGAAAAGTAGCAAGCTGCAGACCAAATTAATCTGTCGGAAGGAACTGCAGTTGTTGGTTTAAATTGAAGATAGACACAAAATACAGGAGTAACTCGGCAGGACACGCAGCATCTCTGGAGAGAAGGAATGGTTGATGTTTCGGCGTGGAAGATTGCAACCTTCACGTGGTCCACCCTTTTTCGACGAATGGCGTGCACAATCAAATAAGATCAAATAGAACAAGTTGTCCTACAACTTTAGGCTGTGCATGCCATACGCAAGAAGAAGAAGAAGAACACTGTTCTCCTTTCCAAAAATGATGCAGCAGGTTTTTGGAATTCTAAAATGACCAGCTAATCATCGAGTATTTGTCCATAACACAGAAGACAGAGGATGTGTCTAGGGATGGATTGGTGTGAATTCTAAATGTATAGATGTTGACAACTTGCTGAAATATTATCTCCAATCCCAGTAATATACTTGTGAGAGATGATATTGATTCATTCAAATGCAAGTCGGAAATTTGGTAGCTGACGTGGTAAAAGAGCATTTGAATGACTGGGTATTTTTAAGGTGGAGATTGACAGATTCTTGATTAGTATGGGTGTCGAGGATTATGGGAGAACCTGAGAGGGAAAAATAGATCAGCCATGATTGAATGGCAGTGTAGACTTGATGGGCCGAATGGCCTAATTCTGCTCTTATGACTTATGAACGTGATATTTATTGAGCAGTTGACCAAGTTAAGGGGTAAAAAAGATTAAAAGTCAAGAGGAAAATCATGTGGCAGGGTTACAGAGAAATGAGGAAAGTGGAGGGAGGTGGGAGGCACGGACTTTGATGGGATTCACTCTACTGGGAGCTGACATAGACCCAAGGGGCTAAATTTCTTTGTTTGCAGTCGGCAGTGAATATTAGCCAATGATTCACAAAGCGCTCCTCTACTAACAATTCCCACGTGCCTTGTCCGTGTCTATTGAAGAGTAATTAAGAGATTTATTACCATAATTAGTCAACAGCTCCATTGCAGTATTGGGTAACAACTTGGCTGATGAAACATCCAGAGGGACGTTGGTTATTTTTCATTTAATTATTTCCCTTTTTCCTACAACACTGTTCATTAACCTCAAGCTTCCAGTAAAACTTTGCTTGCTACTGCAACCTGTGGTAAAAAGTGTAATTATAAGGGATAGTTTTCCATGTTGTGCAAAAGAACATGTTACTGTTTACAACATTTAAGCTGAGTTTCTGACAATAGCAGAATAGTTAACAGGTGGGACTAGTGTAGAAGTGAATGGACATGTTGGCCAGTGTGAGCAAGTTAGGCTGAAGAGCCTGCTTCCACATTGTAAGACTCTATGACTCTAGATTCCCTCGAACCTCATCTACTTCTGGATTCTACTCTAAAATAACGTCCGTCTACTTCCACACTTCACCCCCGACTTTCTTATCAGATTCCACCATTTGCACTCACTTGTCCTTGTCCTGGACTTCCCCAACATCGGGAACAATCTTCCTGCATCTAGCCTGTCCAACCCCTTAAGAATTTTGTAAGTTTCTATAAGATCCCCCCTCAATCTTCTAAATTCTAGCGAGTACAAGCCAAGTCTATCCAGTTTTTCTTCATATGAAACCTACAAACCTGTACGTAGAAACATATAAAATAGGTGCAGGAGTAGGCCATTCGGCTCAAAGGGCCGAATGGCCTACTCCTGCACCTATTTTCTATGTTTCTATTTGGAGTGTTGGAGGAAACTCGAAGATCTCAGAGAAAACCCACGCAGGTCATGGGGAGAACGTACAAACTCCATACAGAGAAGCACCATAGTCAGGATCAAACCCAGGTCTCTGGCGCTGTAAGGCAGTTCCTCCAGGGGTTTGTTATTTGGTCAAAGTTCCAGCATCTGCAGTTTCTTGTGTGTCTTGAAGGTTGTATTTTGGTTGCTTGTTACTGACCCCTGGTGGTAAACCTGGGTATTGATGTGATGATTATATGAGGGCAAGATTGGGATTGGGGTTGGGTAGGATGAGAGCTGATTCGTCTGTGAAGAATTCCGTTCGGAGATCAGGCAGATGAGACTGGGAGAAATGGCTCATCTCCATACCCCCAACCAATCTAAGCCTTCGAGAAAGCAGAGGAAATGGAAAACAAAAGTAGTGTACATTGTTTCTCTGGTGGACAGAATGTTCTCTCCCAACTGTTTCCTTTTACTACTTATATAGTAAGACATATTTATCCACTATTATGAGTAATGTGTAAAAAAAAAGTTTCTTTTAAAACCAATTTTAAGTTGGTCACTCCCAAAACAGGAAATTATACAATGAAGCTTCCCCTAAGAATAGATCGCATGACAAAAACAAAATGGCGCCTTTAGTAAATTTAACATCCCTGGGGAACTGCTTGGAATGTTTCCACCTTGGATAATATTAGATTAACTCATCAAGAATCTCACTGATGGAGAGGAACCAGTCGATCTAGGGATATGGAAACAAATCATAAACATGATTTGTGTGAAAGGCCTTGACCGGTGTGACGTGGACCTTATTTTTAGAAAGCCATTAAATAAAATACAGGCTCATTTCTGGTGAAGCAGGGAAGTTATATTAAGTTTGTATAGCATATATTGGGAATACCAGAACAAAGTATAAAACTTACAACAAATCAAAGACATTTTCTTGATTACAGTATAATTACTGGGAAAAAATTAATACTAAGATTTTGGAAAAATCCAACAACCCCCACAATTAAAATGTGGATTACAGAAATGTCTGAGACCTTACACTTGGAAAAAATTAGACTTGTCTTAGTTGACAAACCAGAATTATTTGTTAGAATATGTTCTCCATTTATTGATTTTTTTTAAAGAGGTAAACTGGTTCAACAGAGAAGCTGGACTAAAACCCGAGCTCAGGATTGGATGAATAACTACACCTTATAATCTATGGACCTAACTCCAAAACTGTTATTGGGAATTTTCTTTGTTTTTTTTTGTTATTTCTTTCTCTCCTTTTTTTTAATCTTTATCCCTTCCTTTCAATTAGTTTATATATCTTTCTTTTCAGTTCTATCATTTAAAAAATTCTATAAAAAGAACAGAATCTTTGTATGAATGTAATTGATAAACAAACCATGTTGCTATTATGTGTTTACGCTTCTAATAAAAATATTTTTACACCTTGGCAGGACAAATCAAAATAGGACGTACATGATAAATGGTAGGGAATTGAAGAATACAGTTGAACAGAGGGATCTGGGAATAACCGTGCATAGTTCCTTGAAGGTGGAATCTCATATAGATAGGGTGGTAAAGAAAGCTTTTGGTATGCTAGCCTTTATAAATCAGAGCATTGAGTATAGAAGCTGGGATGTAATGTTAAAATTGTACAAGGCATTGGTGAGACCAAATCTGGAGTATGGTGTACAATTTTGGTCGCCCAATTACAGGAAGGATGTCAACAAAATAGAGAGAGTACAGAGGAGATTTACTAGAATGTTGCCTGGGTTTCAACAACTAAATTACAGAGATAGGTTGAATAAGTTAGGTCTTTATTCTCTGGAGCGCAGAAGGTTAAGGGGGGACTTGATAGAGGTCTTTAAAATGATGAGAGGGATAGACAGAGTTGACGTGATCAAGCTTTTCCCTTTGAGAATAGGGAAGATTCAAACAAGAGGACATGACTTCAGAATTAAGGGACAGAAGTTTAGGGGTAACATGAGGGGAAACTTCTTTACTCAGAAAGTGGTAGCGGTGTGGAATGAGCTTCCAGTGGAAGTGGTGGCGGCAGGTTCGTTGGTATCATTTAAAAATAAATTGGATAGGCATATGGATGAGAAGGGAATGGAGGGTTATGGTATGAGTGCAGGCAGGTGGGACTAAGGGAAAAAAGTTGTTCGGCACGGACTTGTAGGGCCGAGATGGCCTGTTTCCGTGCTGTAATTGTTATATGGTTATATGGTTATATGGTTATATGGTATAGCATAGACCAAGATTGTGTAGGAAAGAGCTACAGATGCTGGTTCACACCGGAGACATAAAATACTGAAGTAACTCAGCGGGACAGGCAGGATCTCTGGAGAAAAGGAATAGGTGACGTTTGGGTCGAGACCCTTCTTCAGACTGAGAGTGGGGGGAGAGAGAGTCTCGAGATATGGAAGGGTAAGGTGTGAATACGATAGATCAAAGCATATGATGTTTTCAAGAAGGAACTGCAGATGCTGGAAAATCGAAGGTACACAAAAAAGCTGGAGAAACTCAGCGGGTGCAGCAGCATCTATGGAGCGAAGGAAATAGGTAACGTTTCGGGCCGAAACCCTTCTTCAGCTACATTTAGAATGGTTCATTGTTAGCTGAGGGGAAGGTGACAATGAAGCATACAAACAGTAAAATTTAATCAGGAGGGCAGGGTAACCAGTCAGAGGCCCTGGATGGGGGCGAGACGGAAAGAGGGACAGCAAGAGTTACAGCATAAGAACAGGCCCTGCACCCCACAATATCTGTACCGAACACCCGACCACTCTTATCCACCTGCACTTAATCCTTATCCCTCCATTCCCTGCATATGCATATGCCAATCCAAAAGCCCCATGTATACCATTATTGATACTATTGTATCTGCCTCAACTGCCAACCAAGAATCTTGGTTAAATTTATTATAATTTATATCGAATTTGGTACTAAAAAGGAACCGCAGGTGCTTGTTTCTACCAAAGATAGACTCAAAATGCCGGAGTAAGTCAGCGGGTCAGGAAGCATCTCTGGAAAAAATAGATAGTTAACGTTTTGGGTCAGGACCCTTCTTTGCTCTGAAGGACGAAACGACACCTATACACATTCTCCAGAGATGCTGCCTGACCTGCCAGTAATTCCAGCACTTTGTGTGTATGTATAGAATCTTGGTTGTATAATCCAGCGTACTTTATGACAGTTTTGAGCTTCCATCTATCAAAAAGAGTGATTAGCCATTACTGGATGTAGCCATTACAGGATGATTCCTCAGGCCAATATCATGATTATCAGATACATTATTAAGAAAGACTGAATGGGTAGAAACACTTTCAGCGGAAGAGGTTCATTTTGTCAGAGAAAATGTGGAAACTAATTGCATATAAATATAAAGTTATAATATCTATTGCAAGTAAATTCAATGGGAATGCATGAAAAAAATCATCACCCAAAGAATCATAAACATTTGCAGCTTGGGAGGACAATCTGTGGCCTGTGAGCTCCCGCTGACTGGAAGAAAATTCAACGAGTCCCTCTTCACTGCCTCTGCCCATAACCCAGCAGATTATATTTCCTTCAATATCATCCAGCATTATTTTGAGTGCACCATTAAATCACCCTTGTCTGGCATTCCAAGGACATATTTGAGAAGGTGACCAAAATCTTGTTCAAAAACAAAGCTTTTAAGAACTTTAAGAGCAGCAAAGAAAACAACATGGTTAAGGATGTTCATAAGTTCTAGGAGCAGAATTAGGCCATTCGGCCCATCAAGTCTACTCCGCCATTCTATCATGGCTGATCTATCTTTCCCTCTCAACACCATTCTCCTGCCTTCACCCCATAACCCTTGACATCCTTACTAATCAAGAATCTGTCAATCTCTGCCTTAGCAATATCCAGCCGTCTGTGGCAAAAAATCTGTGGAATTCATTACCATGGTCAAGTCAATGGATATGTTTAATTTGGAGATTGACCGATTCTTGATTAGTAAGGGTGTCAGGGTTTACGGGGAGAAGGGAAGAGAATGGGATGGAGAGGGGAAGATAGACCAGCCGTGATTGAATGGCGGAGTAGACTTGATGGGCCATATGGCTTAATTCTGCTCCAATCACATGAACTCCTTTGTCACCAGGAATAGACAAATGTTCTCATTTCCAAAAATGATGCAGCATGATTATGTGAGGTAAAATGTGTTTCCTTGCAGGAGAAGATCAAAGAATCAGGCATAACATTTTGATTCCCCCAATGCTTATAACAATTGTGAGAAATAAAAGCCCTTACAATATCCCAGTTTCTAATGTTTCCAATGCTCCTAATGTTCTCACCCAGGTCTCAAACTGAAAATGACATTTAATGGAGGTTTATGGGTATTGTTAAGGGCCTGTCACACTTGGGCGCCATTTGCGCATCATTTACGTGACATCATTTACGCGTCGTGATGCGCGTGGTGCGTGGTGACATAAGCAGTGACTCGCTCTCGCACGCGGTGCCCCAGGATTTTGTGATGTACAAAATCTTCACGTGCCATCTGCGTGACGCGCAAATGGTGCCCAAGTGGGACGGGCCCTTTAGGTTATACTGGAGTGTCTTTCTTAATCTTATAATGAATGAACTAGCATGCATTTCATTTTTGTTATCTCCTCTAACACTAGTTCTGTTCTTTTTTTCCTATTCTAAAACCTTCTGATTAGAAATGGCTGGAATCTGTAATTTGCTAAACAATAGAAATTGCTGTCAATAATGCCTACAAAGTTTATTCACTGAGGACGGTACCCGATATTCCAGGTCCCTCTGAGTCTCCATAGATGCCAGCAATTTGATCTCAACAGCTAATAGCACTTTACTTTACTTGACTTTAAAGATACAGCGTGGAAACAGGCCCTTTGGCCCACCGAGTCCACGCCGACCAGTGATCACCCCAAACGTTAGCATTATCCTACACACAAGGGACAATTTACAATTTTACTGAAGCCAATTAACCTGCAAACCTGTACGGCTTTGTGCGGTAGACAAAAATGCTAGAGAAACTCAGCGGGTGAGGCAGCATTTATGGAACGAAGGAAATAGGCAACGTTTTGGGCCGAAACCCTTCTTCAGACTGATGCAGGGTGGGGGGGATGGGAAAAAGAAAGGAAGAGGAGGAGCCAGAGGGTTGAAGGGCCTGTCCCACGAGCATGCGACTCCATGCGGCAAGCGCGACCTAAAGTGGTCGCTTGAGCCGTACGGCCTTGCGGGGCCGGTCCCATTTCGATCGCCGGAGCCGTATGGAGTTGTGTGGAGCTGGTCCGGACATCGCGCGGGGCTCCGGAAAACTGACCATGTTCAAAAATTCCACGCGGCAATGGCCTGCCGGCCCACAGCCGTCTTGATGGGCGTGCGCAGCGTCTCGACGCAGTACGTCACGCGCGAACTTCCCGCGGACTTCGCTCGAACTTCATGTCACTCACTCGACCTCCGTGCGGCCCCCGCTTCCGGTTTGGTCGCGCTCGCCGCATGCAGGCGCATGCTGGTGGGACCGGCCCTGTACAGGGATCACTCGACCTCCACGCGGTCCCCGCTTCCGGTTTGGTCGCGCTTGCCGCATGCAGGTCGCATGCTCGTGGGACAGGCCCTTGAGGGGGAGCCGAGGAGGGGAGGCTTTGGAGTGTGGGAGGAAACTGGAGCACCCAGAGAAAACCCATGCAGGTCACAGGGAAAATGTCCAAACTCCGTACTCAGGAACGGACCGGGTTCCCAGGCTCTGTAAGGCAACAACTCTACCAATGTGCTGCACAAAACCTGATGCTGTTTGAGCCAGTTTCTTCTCTTTGCACCACTTTCGTTTGCACTGTTCTCAGGTTTTGTACTGACAGTGTGGGAAGCTTAACTTCCACATCTTAAATACTGTGCTGCATTGCCACCTGGTGGGGAAGATGTATGGATCGCCAAACAGCAGAAAACAAAATCACATTACAACCTTCAGAACACCATTTTTATTACCCTAATAGGTATATATAAAAATATTTATATCATTACATCCTTTAAACTAGAGGTTTGAGTTTCCAGTAAGAAATTTGAAATTCAGGACTGAAATAAGGAAGGCAGTCTCTCAGGCCTTTATACATTAGATTTTAGAGATACAGCGTGGAAGCAGGCCCTTTGGCCCACCGAGTTCGCGTAGACCAGCTATCACCTCATACACTAGTACTATTCTACACACTAGGGGCAATTTACACGTCACAGAAGACAAGTTTTATATATTTTTTTTTAAATTTTAAACATTCGGCATATAAAATTATACAATTATTGTATAGCTTCAATTTTAACCTTTTAACTTGAAAATAAGGAAAAAGAAAAGAGAAAGAATAAGAAAGAGAAAAAGTGAAAGGTGAAAAGATAGGACCCCTAGACTACCAAAGTAGTGTGGCCAAAGAGTGAATAAAGATGTAAGAGAGGAGAAGGCAAAACAAAAGAAAGGAAAAAAATAAGAAAGAAAAAAGTGGAGATATACCTGCCACAGAAGCCAATTAACCTACAAACCTGCACGTCCTTGGTGTACAGAAGGAAACCAGAGCACCTGGAGAAAACCCACAGGGAGAACATACAAACTCCATAGAGACAGCACCCATAGTCAGGATAGAACCCAGGTCTCTTGTGCAATAAGAGAGCAACTCGACTGTTGCGCCACCGTGCGACCCCCAAAAAAAGGTTGAGGATGCTATATCGATTTCCTGGGCTCCACGATGGCTGATGCTGCTAATGTGCAATTGGGACTGTGACAGAAGGTGCTTGATGAGATGGATGGGTGGGAGATGGGACTTTCCTGCTGCTGTTTACACTGGGCCTCTGTGGCCCCTTGCTTTTGATGTGAGATTCTCAGTGCTCTGCCCCCTTTTTCACTTTGAGCAGACATGGGCTAAGGGAGCCACAAGCGTCAATGGGCATGTTACGCTTTTCCTCAAAGTCCATGAGAACACACTTGAATTGTTTCCTCGGCCTATACTTTAGGACCAGTGACCACAATTCTAACAGCTTTAAATTAGTATTGTATAAGGAGGAGACAGGTCCACCTAAAGTTCTAAATTAGGGCAAATCCAACTTTGAAGGTAATAGACAGGAACTTGCAAAAATTGAAGAGACACAAAGTGATGGAGTAACTCAATGGGTCAGGCAGCATCTCTGCAGAAAAGGAATAGGTGACATTCAGTTTGAAGGACAATATTACTGAGGCTGCCCATGGAGTGTTGTGTTCAATTTGGTAACAAAATCGGCCTACTATCACCTCAAAAACGTAGCAAGATTAAGAGGACTCATGTCAGTTCAAGACTTAGAAAAACTTGTACATGCCTTTATTACTAGTAGGCTAGATTATTGTAACGGTCTCCTTGCAGGTCTTCCGAAAAAAACTGTCAGGCAGCTACAGCTTGTTCAGAACGCTGTTGCTAGAGTTCTAACAAAGACCAAAAAATTTGAACACATTACACCAATTCTTAAATCCTTACATTGGCTCCCTGTATGTCAGAGAATTGATTTCAAAATCCTGCTGCTCACCTATAAATCACTACATGGTTTAGGACCAAAGTATATCACTGACATGCTTCCACTATATAAGCCTTCTAGACCGCTAAGATCTTCTGAAACCAATCTGCTAGTGTTTCCCAGAGTAAATACAAAACATGGGAAAGCAGGATTTAGTTACTATACAACAAATAGCTGGAATAAACTTCCTGAAGATTTAAGACTTGCCTCAACTTTGACCACTTTTAAAACAAGACTGAAAACTTTTATGTTTACTTTAGCTTTCAGCTAAATCTTAACTACATTGCACTTTTAACTTTTGCACTTTTTATAATGCATTTTTAATTTTGCTTTTCTTTTCTTTTAATTCTTCTATTTTATTTCATTTTATTATTTCATTTTATTGTATGACATGTTTTTATGTGAAGCACTTTGAGTCTGCCTCGTGTATGAAATGTGCTATATAAATAAAGTTGCCTTGCCTTGGTCACCCTGCTAGGTGAAAGATGCCATTAAGTTGGAAAGAATGCAGAGAAAGTTGGAAGGATGTTGCCAGGATGCATGCACCTGAGTTATAGGGAAAGGATGGGGAGGCTAGAACGTTATTCCTTCCGTGCTACAGTAGGACGGAATGAACCAGATATTGTGCCTAGGGATGGAAATCAAGGTCAGAGTCATGGCTGCCTGCCTCTCTGATCTTGATTTGTTCACCTGCATTCTTGATTCCAATGCAATGTTGGGATGGGGTGGCCTTGGTTGCTTTGTGCTTAAATAGCCTTGAAGGCTCTGAATAATCTGCAAATGTAATAATTATCAACAAAATGCTGGACTTCTCTGGCCATTCTTTATTTAGGGTACGCGTATTCTGTTGAACTTGGCCTTGGGGGCCTGTTGTGATGATTATTTACTATTGAGGCACAATGGAGTTTCGAATTCAAGAGCATCTTGTGCCCATCTAGCTCGGGATTTCATGATCAAACTTGTCAAATCGGGCTTTGTGTTTTCTGGCTGAAAATCCAAGTGTCTCCTCACTGGTGCTAATTATGGTGAACTGTCAGAGCTTCTCAGACAATGTGGACACTCGGCACCTGTGGTTTAGTTTAGTATGGAGATACAGCGCAGAAACAGGCCCTTCGGCCCACCGAGTCTGCACCAACCAGCGATCTCCACACACTAACACTACCCTACACACACACTAGGGACAATTTTACATTTTAATGATTTTAATCTACATATAGATTGGGCCAACCAAATTGGTAGCAGTGCTGAGGAGGAGGATTTCCTGTAATGTATATGGGATGGCTTTTTAAACCAATATGTAGAAGAACCGACTAGAGGGCAGGCCATCGTAGACTGAGTATTGTGTAATGAGGAAGGATTAGTTAGCGATCTTGTTGTGCAGAGCCCCTTGGGCAAAAGTGACCATAATATGGTGGAATTCTGCATTCGGATGGAGAGTTACATGGTTAATTCAGAGACTAGTCCTGAACTTAACGAAAGGAGACTTTGAAGGTATGAGATGGGATTTGGCTAGGATAGACTGGCAAATTATACTTAAAGGTTTGGTGGTAGAGATACAATGGCAAAGATTTAAAGACCGCATAGATGAACTCCAAAAATTCATCATAATAATCATAATCATACCTTATTAGCCAAGTGTGTTTTGCAACTTACAAGGAATTTCATTTGCCATACAGTCAGATCAATGAAAAGAAACACAACACACAAAATACCTTTTAACATCAACATCCACCACAGTGACTCCTCCACATTCCTCACTGTGATGGAAGGCGAAAAAAAGTTCAATCTCCCCCTTCTTTCTCCTCCAGTGGCCGGGGGTCTCTAACCTTCTGTTGTTCGTCCCTGTATGACGAAAAAAATATATAATGGGGAATGCGGCTCAACTGTGGCCAACGAGGGAAATCAAGGATAGTGTTAAATCGTAGGTAGAGGCATATAAATTGGCCAGAGGAAGAAGCAGACCAGAGGACTGGGAGAATCAGAGGACAAATTTAGAACTCAACAGAGGAGGACAAAGGGGTTAATTAAGAGGGGGGGAAAAGAACATGAATGAAAGCTTGCGGGGAATATAAAAACTGACTAAAAGCTTCTTTAGGTATGGAAAAAGGAAAAGATTAGTGAAATGTAGGTCCCTTACAGTCAGAGACAGGTGAATTTATAATGGGAAACAAGGAAATGGCAGAGCAGTTAAACGAGTACTTTGGTTCTGGCTTCACTAAGGAAGACACAAACAATCTCCCAGAAATACTAGGGGACTGATGATCTAGTGGGAGGGAGGAACTGACGGGAATCCACATTAGTCAGGAAATGGTGTTGGGTAAACTAATGGGACTGAAGGCAGATAAAACCACAGGACCTGATGGTTTGCATCCCAGAGTACTCCAGGAGGTGGGCCTAGACATCGTGGATGCATTGGTGATCTCCCGACTCTGGCTCAGTTCCTGTAGACTGGAGGGTAGCCAATGTAACTCCACTTTTTAAGAAAGGAGGGAGAGAGAAAACGGGGAATTGTAGACCAGTCAGCCTTACATCGGTAGTGGGGAAGATGCTTGAGTCAATTATTAAAGATGTTATAGCAGTGCATTTAGAAAGCAGTGACGGGATCAGTCAAAGTCAGCATGGATTTATGAAGGGGAAATCGTGTTTGACTAATCTTCTGGAATTTTTTGAGGATGTAACAAGTAGAATGGATACGGGAGGGCCAGTGGATGTGGTGTGTTTGGACTTTCAAAAAACCTTTAACAAGGTCCCACGCTAGAGATTAGTGTGCAAAATGAGAGCACATGGTATTGGGGAGAGGGTATTGACATGGATAGAGAACTGGTTGGCAGACAGGAATCAAAGAGTAGGAATTAACGGGTCCTTTTCAGAATGGCAGGCAGTGACTAGTGGGGTGCTGCAAGGCTCGATGCTGGGACCCCAGTTATGTACAATATATATTAACAATTTAGACAAGGGAATTAAATGTATCATCTCCAAGTTTGCGGATGACACAAAGTTGGGTGGCAGTGTGAGCTGTGATGAGGATGCTATGAAGCTGCAGGGTGACTTGGATTGGTTGGGTGAGTGGGCAGAAACAAGGCAGCTGCAGTATAAAGTGGATAAAAGTGGAATGCAGCTGCCCGACTCATTACCCACACCAAATCCTGGCACCACATCACCCCAGTCCTCAAAGAACTTCACTGGCTTCCCATTTCCCACCGGATCATCTACAAAATCCTGGTCCTCACCTACAAAGCCCTCAACCACTTGGCCCCCCCTTATCTCACTGACCTCCTCTCCCCCTACCAACCCTCACGGTCCCTCAGATCCATTTCAGCCGGTCTCCTCTCCATTCTGAAATCCAACCTCTGCACTTTTGGAGACAGAGCCTTCTCCAGGGCAGCTCCCAGGCTCTGGAACTCCCTCCCACAATTGATCCGAACTTCTGAGTCCCTCACCATCTTCCAGTCCCACCTCAAGAGCCATCGCTTCACCTCTGCATACCCTTAGTCCCATGTCCCCCTCCCCTTTGCATCTCTGTCTTACTGCTCTATTTTGTTTTGTTCTTGACTCACCATGTAAAGCGACTTTGAGTCCTTGAAAAGCGCTATACAAATAAAATGTATTATTATTATTATTATAAATGTGAAGTTATCCACTTTGGTGGCAGGAACAGGAAAGCAGATTATTATCTGAATGGTGTGAGAGTAGGAAAGGGGGAGGTGCAACGAGACCTGGGTGTGCTTGTACATCAGTCACTGAAAGTAAGCATGCAGGTACAGCAGGTAGTGAAGAAAGCTAATTCTTGGTCTTCATTGCGAGAGGATTTGACTTCAGGAACAAGGAGGTCCTACTTCAGTTGTACAGGGCCCTGGTGAGACCGCACTTGGAGTATTGTGTGCAATTTTGGACTCCTAATTTGAGGAAGGACATTATTGCTATTGAGGGAGTGCAGCGTAGGTTCACCAGGTTATTTCCCGGGATGGCGGGACTAACATATGATGAAAGAATGGCTCGACTGGGCTTGTATTCACTGGAATTTAGAAGGATGAGAGAGGATCTTATAGAAACATGTAAAATTCTTAAAGGATTGGACAGGCTAGAGGCAGAAAAAACATTCCCGATGTTGGGGCAGTCCTGAACCAGGGGTCACAGTTTAAGAATAAGGGGTAGGCCATTTTGGACTGAGATGAGGAAAAACTTTTCACCCAGAGAGTTGCGAATCTGTGGAATTCTCTGCCACAACAAGGCAGTGGAGGCCAATTCACTGGATGTTTTCAAGAGAGAGTTAGATTTAGCTCTTAGGGCTAAAGGAATCAAATATGGGGAAAAAGCAGGAATGGGGTACTGATTTTAGATGATCAGCCATGAACATATTGAATGTTGGTGCTGGCTCAAAGGGCTGAATGGCCTACTCCTGCACCTATTTTTCTATGTTTCTATGTTTATACCGAGCAAATTAACCTGTACGTATTTGGAATGTTGGAGGAAACTCGAAGATCTCAGAGAAAACCCACGCAGGTCACGGGGAGAACGTACAAACTCCATACAGACAAGCACCCGTAGTCAGGATCGAACCCGGGTCTCTGGCGCTGTAAGGCAGTGGCTATTCCACTGCGCCACCGTGACACCCTGATTGGTTGGAGGTCGTCAAGTTATCAGTAAGAGAAGAGCAGTCTGTGTGAACTCCTTGAGACCTTTAACATTGAGTTTCTTACGGCATCATTCACTGTTGTTCATGACCACTTCACTCTCGAATCTTCCCATCCGTGAATCCCATTTCCTTCAATGGTCACCATGCTCCTTACCTTCCTCTCGCCTCCTTCTGACCTGCCCCTCCAAATCCTACACCTCTTTCTCTCTCTGACACTTTCCCACTTCCCTCCCTCCACCAGGAATGCGGCCCCTTCTCTTTTCTCTGGCTTTCCGCATCATATATCAACAAGCAAAACAAAATGTAGACAATGTTTTATCCTCAAGGAATTTTTTTAACTCGACGCTCGCTGAGTGTACGTACCTGCTGACAAGGTCTTCATAAAAATGTATCAACATTCACCTGCCAAAGAACAAACAGTGAAATGATGATTAACCTCCAAACCTGTACATCTTTGGAGTGTGGGAGGAACCCAGAGCACTGGAGAAAACCCACGTGGTCACAGGGAGAACATACAAACCCCGTACTGACA
This sequence comes from Amblyraja radiata, assembly GCF_010909765.2. Lineage (NCBI taxonomy): Eukaryota > Metazoa > Chordata > Chondrichthyes > Rajiformes > Rajidae > Amblyraja > Amblyraja radiata. Next base: position 46,337,757 of record NC_045967.1, on the reverse strand, counting down.
GCGCCTGTAGTCAGGATTGAAAGCGGCTCTCTGGTGCTGTAAGGCAGCAACTCTACCGCTGCACCACTGTGCTCCCAAGCAAAGATTATAGAGGAACAGCATCTCTGGAAAAAAGGAATAGGTGATGTTTTGGGTCGGGACACTTCTTCTTCTGCCCCTAAACAAACTGGATCTAAGTCCAAATAAGATGTGGATAGGAGGGGATCTTGAGATGGGGGATTTCCCATGATGTTGCCTGAGGTGGTGGCAGTGGGAAGGTTGCAACATGCTGCTGAAGGATCCTACTGCACTGCATCTTGCAAATGCTGCAGACTGCAGCATTGGTACATCAGTGGGCAAAGTGCAGAATGTGATAATGGTACACCTATAGTCATGGAGCAGAATGTAGCAATGGGACACCAATGATAAAGCAGCCATAGGGAATTGAAGAATGCAGGTGAACAGAGGGATCTGGGAATAACTGTGCACAGTTCCCTGAAAGTGGAATCTCATGTAGATAGGGTGGTAAAGAAAGCTTTTGGTGTGCTGGCCTTTATAAATCAGAGCATTGAGTATAGAAGTTGGGATGTAATGTTAAAATTGTACAAGGCATTGGTGAGGCCAATTCTGGAGTATGGGGTACAATTTTGGTCGCCTAATTATAGGAAGGATGTCAACAAAATAGAGAGAGTACAGAGGAGATTTACTAGAATGTTGCCTGGGTTTCAGCAACTAAGTTACAGAGAAAGGTTGAACAAGTTAGGGCTTTATTCTTTGGAGCGCAGAAGGTTAAGGGGGGACTTGATAGAGGTCTTTAAAATGATGAGAGGGATAGACAGAGTTGACGTGGATAAGCTTTTCCCACTGAGAGTAGGGAAGATTCAAACAAGGGGACATGACTTGAGAATTAAGGGACAGAAGTTTAGGGGTAACATGAGGGGGAACTTCTTTACTCAGAGAGTGGTGGCTGTGTGGAATGAGCTTCCAGGGAAGGTGGTGGAGGCAGGTTCGTTTTTATCATTTAAAAATAAATTGGATAGTTATATGGACGGGAAAGGAATGGAGGGTTATGGTCTGAGCGCAGGTATATGGGACTAGGGGAGAATACGTGTTCGGCACGGACTAGAAGGATCAAGATGGCCTGTTTCCGTGCTGTAATTGTTATATGGTTATATGTTATATGGTTATAAAGATTATTAGGGTTTGGACATGCTTGAAGTAGGAAACATGCTACCGATGTTGGGGGAGTCCAGAGCAAGGGACCACAGTTTAAGAATAAGGAGTAAGCCATTTAGAACGGAGATGAGGAAATACCTTTTCACCCAGAGGGTTGTGAATCTGTGGAATTCTCTACCTCAGAAGGCAGTGGAGGCCAATTCCCTGGATGCTTTCAAGAGAGAGTTAGATAGAGCTCTGAAAGATAGCGGAGTCAGGGGATATGGGGAGAAGGCAGGAACGGGGTATGGATTGTGGATGATCAGCCATGATCACAGTGAATGGCGGTGCTGGCCCGAAGGGCCGAAGGGCCTACTCCTGCACCTATTGTCTATTGTCTATTGTCTATTACCACCCACTCCTCTCCAGAGATGCTGCCTGTCTCTCTGAGTTACTCCAGCGTTTTGTGTCTGTCTTCAGTGTAAACCAGTATCTGCAGTTCCTTCCTACACACCAATGGTAAAGGTGCAGAATGTGGCAATGGTACACCCGGGGTAAAGGTGCAGAATGTGGCAATGATACGTCAATGGTAAAGCTGTAGACTGCCACAATCAAGTCAAGTCAAGTTTATTTGTCACATACAAGATGTGCAGTGAAATGAAAAGTGGCAATGCTCGCGGACTTTGTACAAAAAGCCAAACAAACAAACAATCAAACAAACTACAAATAGAATCACATATTCTTTTACATATTAAATATTGTGGGTGGAAGGAAAAAGGTTCAGTAAAGTTAGTCCCCGGTGAGATAGGAGTTTACAGTCCGAATGGCCTCTGGGAAGAAACTCCTTCTCAACTTCTCCGTTCTCACAACATGGCAACGGAGGCGTTTGCCTGACCGTAGCAGCTGGAACAGTCCGTTGCAGGGGTGGAAGGGGTCTCCCATGATTTTATTGGCTCTGGAGTTGCACCTCCGGATGTATAGTTCCTGCAGGGGGGCGAGTGAAGTTCCCATAGTGCGTTCGGCCAACCGCACTACTCTCTGCAGAGCCTTCTTGTCCTGGGCAGAGCAATTCCCAAACCAGATGGTAATATTTCCGGACAAGATGCTTTCCACAGCCGCTGAGTAGAAGCACTGGAGGATCCTCGGAGACACTCTGAATTTCCTCAATTACCTGAGGTGGTAAAGGCGCTGCCTTGCCTTACTCACGAGTGCTGAGGTGTGTGATGCCCATGTCATATCCTCAGAGATGTGGACTCCCAGATATTTAAAACAACTCACCCTATCCACAGGATCCTCATTTATCCTCAATGGTGTGTACGTCCTCGGATGATGTGCCCTCCTAAAGTCCACGATCAGCTCCTTAGTTTTTTTGATGTTCAAGATGAGGCTGTTGTCCTGACACCAGAGTGCTAGACCAGCCACCTCCTCCCGGTAGGCCTTCTCGTCATTGTCTGAGATCAGGCCCACCACCACAGTGTCATCAGCAAACTTGATTATTGAGTTGGAGCTGAACCTAGCCACACAGTCATGTGTGTACAATGGTACACCAGTAACAATGGTGCAGACTGGAGGGAAGGAATAGGCTGGTGAATGGGTTGGCAATCAAAGCAGACTGGTTGAAAATGTTTCTCAATCTGGCATTGAGACAGAAAAGATTTAAATTTCAAGTAGGAACATAGAACGAGAAAATGCAGACAGATCTATCATGCGGATCCTAAGAGTGTTCTGACCAGGGCTCCTTGATGGAAATGCTGGTGTGTGTGCTTTCTTTTCTCACTTGCAGAACCTACCAGGGGCGGAAAACCCGGGGGGGGCCAGAGGGGACACGTCCCCCCCATGTTTTGAGAGGTGGGCGACATCCCCGCCAAGTTAACCTGCCTGGGCTTGCGGGAAATATGGCCAGCGCGGAGAAGCAGCGCTGGTGTCCCGTCAGTCCAGACAGGGCTGTTAGTTAACCCGGTGAGACAGGCAGTTGAGCTGCATTTAGCGCTGGATAGAATCTCCGAAGCCTCGCGCGCGTGTGTGGATGTGCGCATGCGTGCGCGGCCGCCAAAAAATTGCGTCCCCCGTCCCCTCCATGTTTTGATAGTTAGTTCCGTTCTTGGAACCTACTGTATCGTACAGTTTTCTCATTTAAACTGAAGTGCAACGCTCATTCCTAAACAAATCCTCTGTTCGGCTCTGAGTATTCGTTGTAGTCCAGTTAGCATGAGGAGCTGACATTGGCCTGGTGCCTTGTGTTGTCTGCAAACTTGGCCTTGAACATTCCATTTGAGTGGCTCAGGGCAGAATGCGAAGTCCTGTTCCATTACTACCTAAAAATGAGGTTAACGCTGGAGTCAATGGCAATGAAAATAAAATCCATGGTAACCATTTGTGTAATAACTTCACGGCTTTAGCGCAGTTTTTATTTTGTGCACATCAAAACTTTAGAGTTACAGACACAGCAGACACAAATGCAAGGGAAAAAGGTGTACTAATGTTTTAGATGAAGACCCCCATTCTGACCACTAACATTTCATGATAAAGAGTCCCTGCTTGACACATTAATCTGTATTTTGTTTTCCTTTCAATTGCTGGCAGATTTAGTGCTCCTCTCCAGCTTCACAGATTTACAGCACACATTTTGTTTAGCTTATCTCTCTCTGGCACCAGCACAGAATGACAGCGATAAAAGGAACGGACAAATCTATTACAATTGCAACACTTTCTAACCTTGGGGCCAAATCCGATATGCCCAACCCCCTTTCACTTAGTTATTATGTAAGTCTATTTGCTCTCCAAACAAGGCACAGGGGAAAGGATCCACAGACCGTCCAGAACAACAGCAGCAAACTCTCAGCGAGATTTCTCGGTATGATCAGCCATGCTGTTCTCAGGCCACAAGCTCTGTGTGGAATTCTTTGTGGGCGAGCGCGGTTTTTCAGCAGGATGCCGGTAGCTAAAGTTCCCCACGTACCGCAACGTGCCGTGAGTGCCGGAGTGGATGCAACAGTGCAACAGAAACGATCTGTGAGTCTGTCAGCTACATCCAGGAACAGCAGGTGAGGCACCCTTCCGATTGTATAGCAAAAAGCCTGGGTAGAGAGTGGATGTGGAGAGGATGTTTCCACTAGTGGGACAGTCTCGGACCAGAGGCCACAGCCACAGAATAAAAGGATGTACCTCTAGAAAGGAAATGAGGAGGAATTTCTTTAGTCAAACATAGAAACATAGAAAATAGATGCAGGAGTAGGCCATTCGGCCCTTCGAGCCTGCACCACCATTCAATCTGATCTTGGCTGATCATCTAACTCAGTATCCTGTACCTGCCTTCTCTCCATACCCCCTGATCCCTTTTGCCACAAGGCCACATCTAACTCCCTCTTAAATATAGCCAATGGACTGGCCTCAACTACCTTCTGTGGCAGAGAATTCCACAGATTCACCACTCTCTGTGTAAAAAATGATTTTCTCATCTCGATCCTAAAAGACTTCCCCCTTATCCTTAAACTGTGACCCCTTATTCTGGACTTCCCCAACATCGGGAATAATCTTCCTGCATCTAGCCTGTCCAACCCCTTAAGAATTTTGTAAGTTCCTATAAGATCCCCCCTCAATATTCTAAATTCTAGCGAGTACAAGCCGAGCCTATCCAGTCTTTCTTCATATGACAGTCCTGCCATCCCAGTCTGGTGAGTTGAGGCCAGTTCATTGGCTATATTTAAGAGGGAGTTAGATGTGGCCCTTGTGGCTAGAGGGATCAGGGGGTATGGAGAGAAGACAGGTACGGGATACTGAGTTGGATGATCAGCCATGATCATATTGAATGGCGGTGCAGGCTCAAAGGGCCGAATAGCCTACTCCTGCACCTATTTTCTATGTTTCTATGTTTCTATGATTGAATGGCAGAGTGGACACGATGGGCTGAATGGTCTAATTCTACTCCTATAACTTGCGAACTTGTGGGTGGTTTGTAGTGTGTTTTGCATTACAATGGACAGCATTAGATGCAGATCGAGCCCCTGAGTGAACGTTGAAGATGCCAATGTGGATTGCAACCAGAAATGGGCAGTACACCTTCCCAATTTCATTCAGAAGTGACAAGTTTCTAAAACATTCATTTTCATTGATCAATGTAAGGTAACAGAGTTTGCCATAAACTCACTAACTTGTCGCGGGGTGGATGTAGGTTGTCGTAGGTGTGGTCGTAGGTGGACATCCTAATGGGTCGGCGGTTGTCGGTATCTTGCCGTAGCTAACTAGGTGGTAGGTTGTTCTAGACATTGTCGTAGACATTGTCGTAGGCTGGTCCAGTCGCCAGTTTTTCGGTGACCTGTTACGACTATGACAGTCACCAAAAAAATCTCCTAAGTGGGACAGGCCCATTACTAATGAAGAACCTATCAATCTTTAAAAATACCCATAGCCTTGGTCTCCATGGCCGTATTGGCAATGAATTGCACAGATTCGCCAGCCTCTGGCTGGAGAAATTCCTCAGAATCTCCTTTCTAAAGGTGCGTCCTTTTATTCTGAGTCTGTGCCAGAATCTGGAGTGGTATAAGTTCTAGCAGAAGATTCCAGGGCATTATGCCAGAGTATCGTAGCAAGACCTAGCTCAGGGCTTGGAATTTTGAGCTTGGTAGCGTGTGGCCAACCAAATTGAAAGATGTTCTTACCCCAATGGTCAGTTCCTGCCACTTTGACTCAATTGTCTTCACCCTTTAATTGTCCACATCCTTGCAAAGGGTTCTGTCCCTGAGATTGTAGATGATGATGAGGAGGATAGCCAGGCTTCAGTATGAGATGGAGGAATCGATAAGAGCATTGGCAGATGGAATTTTTAACTGTGTGATGGGAGGTCTAGTAAGGTTAGGACAGACGCAAGGAATGCATGCGCTTTTGTGCGTATCGAGGAACCTGGGACCTTGGTTTGCCAGTGCAAGGATTCCTGAAGGATGTACCAAGGATAGATAAGGTGGTTAAGAAAGTATTTGAATATTTTACTTCATTAGGTAGGGCACAGGGCCCTATTTTTCATAGATTCATAGACGATGGGCCAAATGGCCTAATTCTGCTCCTATAATCTATGAACAGTTCCACTTTAAGCTAATTCCATTTTACTTCAGAGTCACGTGAGTGACTAAGTGAAGAACCCCGCCAGGACGCATGCGTGTATATCGCTACACGCATTGCAACGAGTCACAGCAGGGGGAACATTTGAAACCCGGGAACAGCAGGTAAGGAGACTCTGCGTTCCAGAATTTGAAAGTCGGGAACAGCAGGTTAGAAGACTCTGCGTTCCTTCCACTTACCTTTTAGGTGGAGACATGGACCGGATCCACGAAGGCTGCGGGAAAGCTGGCGGGGGAGAACCGCGGAGTTGCGGGCAGCCGGCAGCAGCAGCCAAAGGCACGCTAATCTCCCGTAATGGGAACAGCTGTGCCCGACTTTGCTCCCGCACCGGCCCCGGCCGGTCGGGGGAGGTAAGCAACTAACAGAGTCGTTGACTCCGAGGAGTCCGACTCTGAATAGCCGCGAGCGACCAGTGCCCGTGTGCATGGGGGTCGGTTTGAGCGGCTTTAGGAGCAGCCGCGAGAGGCCGGTGCTCGTGCGCACGGGAGCCGGTTTGGGCGGCTGGGAGCGAGGAACAAAGCAGCCGCGAGCGACCAGTGCCCGTGTGCATGGGGGTCGGTTGGAGCGGCTGCAGGAGAAACAAAGCAGACGCGAGCGACCAGTGCCCGTGAGCACGGGAGCCGGTTGGAGCGGCTGCAGGATGGGTCAACAGCAGCCGGGAGTGGCCTATGCCCGAGAGCATAAGAGCCAGTTGGAACGGCTGCTGGAGGAAATACCCCAAAGTGGCAGGAGATGGAGGCTAGCCACAGTGGGCAGTTAGTAAGCCCCACAGCAGTACCTCGTGTAGGGCTGCACAGTGTTTCTCCCTCATCAGAGGGGAACACCAAGGGTCAATCCTGGGCTGACTGCAGGAGCTGGAGCAGGAGCGGCTTCAGGAGCAGCCACGACGGCCAGTGCCCGTGAGCATTGGAGCCGGGTGGAGTGGCTGCAGGAATTGGAGCAGGAGCGGCCTCAGGAGTAGCGGCTTCAGGAGCAGCCGCGAACCAGTGACCATGTGCATTGGAGCCGGTTGGGTGCCCGAGAGCATCGGAGCCAGCTGGAGCGGCTGTTGGAGCAGGTAAGTGGCAGGCTCCGGGACATGGAGACTAGTCACAGGGGGCAGCTAGTAAGTCCTACAACAGTACCTCTTGTAGGGCTGCACAGTGTTCTCCCTCATCAGAGGGGGGTATAGGGGGTCCATTCTGGGCTGAACCTGAACAGGGGTGCAGAACATACCCCTAGTGCACATGGGGTGCAGAAAACCTATTGGAAGACACTTACCATCAGGGAACTGCAAAACACTGAATGTTCCCAGTATCAACCAGTGTATTTGAAAACATGGCAGGGCAGGGACTTGAAACGAAAGAAAGTTCCAAAAGTCCTAACAGCGGGTATTACGGGTTTCGCCCGCACAATAAACAAAAAAGACATGACACTAGATCACCAGGATGCACTGGCCTTATTTTGCTAACTACCGATACGAGTAAACAGCATTAGGAAGAAGTACCATCCAACCGGCTTTAGACCCTAATTTGCAGGCCTCTGCAAACCTGGAACCTCCATACCACCAATATTAAAATTTGGAGGCAACTTATCTAAACAGGTAAAGACCTTGACATAGAAGGAAACCCTGGGGCTAATTAAAGCAACGTCTAAAAACTACTTCCTGGGGAATGCGCTAACCCTCAACACAGACCCAACTACAGATCCAGACACCGGCACCTCAACGTCCACGGAGGATGCCGAAAAAGTAACAAATCTACTAATAGTAACCATGGAGGAAGAAGTATAGGGTTATACCATAGAATTATTCAAAACATAATCCTCCAGTTCAGCATGTACCGAACTGAATGTTCATGCTTACAGGCAAAGAAATAATCAAAACCGCATACTGAACTACAGTGCCCAAATAAAAAAAGGAGTAATGGAGGACATCCAACACGAATCACAGGAATTCGTGTCCAAAAATCTTTATCATAAAATAGATGGTGGTTGCCACATCATCATAGATTTGACTAATTTGAATACTTTCGTACTTTATATTTATTACTAGATGGGAACCTTTGTTACTGCAAGGGTATTGATCCTAGGTTACTACATGGCAAGCATCGTATTAAAAAATGCTTACTATACAGTACCCATTAGAGGTGACCACAGATGTATTTAACACAATGGATCATCTGCGGTTTCACTCTTAACTTAGTTCACATGTCAGTGACTTTGCCGTAAGAAAAGGTTACAACCTTAATGGAGGCTTGCAGTAAACTAAACCATCCATCAGACTGGTAGTAGAATAATTGGCATTATAGTGGCTGTGTTCCAGCCACATAAATCGGACCTTTACATTATCAAATTACTGTGCGCAAACATGCGTGCACTCAAAAATTATGAGGGTCATTCTGACAGACCTAAGAAGCTACCAACAGAGGCCACAATGGTACTAAAAATGGTACTAAAAATGGTAGAAACATAACATTAGGCATTGTTCCTATCCAAACATTAACAGCTACCCGTCTATGGAACTACATACTGATGGGCTGCTACCAATTCCATCTCCAGCTGTGGGGGAGATGGAATGCACAGGAGGCATCAATACATACGCTGGGCATAAATACCTGGGAAAGTTGAGTGCATTCCATGGCTTTAAGTCATATTGTTCTGGGTTATATCACCAGTATGTTAGACTACTAATTGACTACACCACCGTGGTAGCATATGTCAACCATATGGGTGGAAACATATCGACATCATGTGACTATCTGGCCAACACAATTTGGCAATAGTGTATCCAGAAAGATATTAGGATATCAGCTACCAACTTACTAGGTAAACTAGGCAGACAACAGGTCACGCTAAGTCTATGAAAACACTGTATGGATGTTGGATAAAATATGTATTGCTGGAATTACAGCACGGTATGGAACACCAGATAACGACCTATTCACATCCATGCTCTCACCAGTTATCGAATTAGGTTCTTGGGAACCAGAACCTGGGGCAGTGGCTACAGATGCATTTCGCTGCATTGGGGGGTAATTTATGCATTCCCTCCTTCTGCCTCATCAGTCGGGTATTTAGGAATAAACAGTAGACTCCGCGTCTGGTATTTTGATAGTACCCGATTGGCCTACTCAACCATCGGTCCCGGTGATATCGACATGGTTTTAGAACCATGCATCACCATCCATCATAGACCTAATTTACTGGTTCTTCCCACAACAAGGGGAGTTACCCATGTCATAATTATATAAACTTATTAATTTATAGAGTTGAAAGCACCTCTACTACACCTGGGACTGACGGACCGAACAGTGGAATTATTTCAGCGGGCCACAGACAGTCCACCAAAAAATCAGTACTTGGTGTCATCAAGAAATGGGAAGTATTGTCACAACAATAAACATCACCCACAGATCTATGAACATCCCGTCTGTTCTGGAATTCCTGGCAAGCCTCCATTACGATGAGAGGCTCAGTCACAGTGCCATCAACTGCGCCAGAAGTGCTCTGTCAACATACCTGGCGCAAGGAACAGAGCGGCATTCTGTTGGGATTCACCCTGGTAACCAAACTCATGAGGGGCATTTTAATATTAATCCCCCAAGAACCAGGTACTCCCAAATATGGGATGTGAGCATTGTACTGACCATGTTAAGAAACTGGTCTCCAGCTACAGCTCTGTCCCTACAGAAACTGACTATGAAAACAGTCATGCTGATGGCCTTGGTTACGGCACAAAGGGTCCAGTCACTACAGAAACAAAGGTTGGACAACATGATTATTTCATCTGGAAATTTAACTTTTCACATCAAGGAAATTGTCAAACAGAACAGACAGGGGTCAGCAGGCCTAAAAACAGAATTCAGGGCCTACCCGACAGATGGTCGTCTCTGTATTGTAACACACTTACTATTATATATGGAGTATACTAAGATCATCAGAGGGAAAGAAATGTCACTTTAATCAGCTACAAACAGCCACTCAAAACAGTCCAGACCATCTCTAGATGGCTAAAACAGGTCCTAATAAAGGCTGGAGTAGACACTAGCATTTTTAACAAACCAGTCATTGAACCTGGAACATTTGCAGAAACAAATTTAAGTTCTGTAATATAATTTACCCCATAAATAGGGGCAATAATTGGTGTTAATATTTTTACCTTTGGTTTTCAATATCGTATTGATGTCTAATGATGTTAACTCTATTCTCCCCAAAATCAAGGCAGATGTGATGCATGGACTCGTTCCACGGCATGAAATCACAGAGCTTTAAAATCTTCACGTAGTCATTCACGTGACTCCGAAGTAAAATAGTAAGATTAAACGAGAACTTACCAGTTTGAAGTTTGATCTTTATTTTATGAGGAGTAACGTTGAGGGAATACGTGCCCTCCGCTCCCACCCTTGATCATATCCTGAACTGGTATCTCTTCTCTAATCTTACTATGTTTAGTCATTACAGTTATCTGTGATTTCACACTGCTGCTTTGAAGAATGACACGCATGCGTCCTGGTGGGGTTCTTCACGTATTCCCTCAACGTTACTCCTCATAAAATAAAGATCAAACTTCAAACTGGTAAGTTCTCGTTTAATCTTACTATTCTAATCCTATTTTATTCGCTCTTCTTTCCCATCAACTGTCCCAGATTCAATCATTCACCCACGCCAGGGGTAATTTACAGTGCTTGATTGACCAATGGGCCTGAATCAGTGCCGAATGGTTCTATGACTCTGTAACTCCACAGTGGTGCAGTTGTAGACTTGGTGTCTTACAGCACTAGAGATCCAGGTTCGATCCTGACTGCGGGTGCTTGCCTGTATGGAGTTTGTACGTTCTCCCCGTGACTTACGTGGGTTTTCTCCAAGATCTTCGGTTTCCTCCCACTCTCCAAAGACGTATAGGTTTGTAGGTTAATTGGCTTGGTTGAAAATGTAAATTGTCCCGAGTGCAGGATAGTGTTAATGTGTGGGGGTCGCTGGTCGGTACGGACTAGGTGGGCTGAAGGGCCTATTTCTACACTGTATCTCTAAACTCCTATTCCCAAACTTTCTCTTCCAATGTATCTGATATTTGTTAACTCTGCTTCTTCTTAGATCTGCATTGATGGTTTTGTCTGCAAATATCAATGCCCAAAACACACGACTGCCATTCCAAACGTGTTTGGCTCTACACCACAATCTTCATCTATCAACTATTAAAACATCACTGATCGCAAATTAATAGAGGGAGAAACTGAATGAAGGCAGATTTAATTTAAAAAAAACACTGCCAGGCAAAACACCAGGTCTAAAAGGGAACAAATTCCCCTGAACGTGATAATCTACATACCTAAATATTAAAGGAGGTGGCCCTGACAATAATAAATTAATTGGCCTTTATTCAATGTCAAAAGGATCAAGAAATATGGGAAAAGGCAGGAACATAGAAACATAGACATAGAAACATAGAAATTAGGTGCAGGAGTAGGCCATACAGCCCTTCGAGCCTGCACCGCCATTCAATATGATCATGGCTGATCATCCAACTCAGTATCCCGTACCTGCCTTCTCTCCATACCCTCTGATCCCCTTAGCCACAAGGGCCACATCTAACTCCCTCTTAAATATAGCCAATGAACTGGCCTCGACTACCCTCTGTGGCAGAGAGTTCCAGAGATTCACCACTCTCTGTGTGAAAAAAGTTATTCTCATCTCGGTTTTAAAGGATTTCCCCCTTATCCTTAAGCTGTGACCCCTTGTCCTGGACTTCCCCAACATCGAGAGCAATCTTCCTGCATCTAGCCTGTCCAACCCCTTAAGAATTTTGTAAGTTTCTATAAGATCCCCTCTCAATCTCCTAAATTCTAGAGAGTATAAACCAAGTCTATCCAGTCTTTCTTCATAAGACAGTCCTGACATCCCAGGAATCAGTCTGGTGAACCTTCTCTGCACTCCCTCTATGGCAATAATGTCCTTCCTCAGATTTGGAGACCAAAACTGTACGCAATACTCCAGGTGTGGTCTCACCAAGACCCTGTACAACTGCAGTAGAACTTCCCTGCTCCTATACTCAAATCCTTTTGCTATGAAAGCTAACATTCCATTCGCTTTCTTCACTGCCTGCTGCACCTGCATGCCTACTTTCAATGACTGGTGTACCATGACACCCAGGTCTCGCTGCATCTCCCCTTTTCCTAGTCGGCCACCATTTAGATAATAGTCTGCTTTCCTGTTTTTGCCACCAAAATGGATAACCTCACATTTATCCACATTATACTGCATCTGCCAAACATTTGCCCACTCACCCAGCCTATCCAAGTCACCTTGCAGTCTCCTCGCATCCTCCTCACAGCTAACACTGCCCCCCAGCTTAGTGTCATCCGCAAACTTGGAGATATTGCCTTCAATTCCCTCATCCAGATCATTAATATATATTGTAAATAGCTGGGGTCCCAGCACTGAGCCTTGCGGTACCCCACTAGTCACTGCCTGCCATTGTGAAAAGGACCCGTTTACTCCTACTCTTTGCTTCCTGTTTGCCAGCCAGCTCTCTATCCACATCAATACTGAACCCCCAATGCCGTGTGCTTTAAGTTTGTATACTAATCTCTTGTGTGGGACCTTGTCGAAAGCCTTCTGGAAGTCCAGATGCACCACATCCACTGGTTCTCCCCTATCCACGCTACTAGTTACATCCTCGAAAAATTCTATAAGATTCGTCAGACATGATTTACCTTTTGTAAATCCATGCTGACTTTGTCCAATGATTTCACCACTTTCCAAATGTGCTGCTATCCCATCTTTAATAACCGACTCTAGCAGTTTCCCCACTACCGATGTTAGACTAACTGGTCTGTAATTCCCCGTTTTCTCTCTCCCTCCCTTCTTAAAAAGTGGGGTTACGTTTACTACCCGCCAATCCTCAGGAACTACTCCAGAATCTAAAGAGTTTTGAAAGATTATTACTAATGCATCCACTATTTCTGAAGCTACTTCCTTAAGTACTCTGGGATGCAGCCTATCTGGCCCTGGGGATTTATCGGCCTTTAATCCATTCAATTTACCCAACACCACTTCCCGGCTAACCTGGATTTCACTCAATTCCTCCAACTCCTTTGACCCGCGGTCCCCTGCTATTTCCGGCAGATTATTTATGTCTTCCTTAGTGAAGACGGAACCAAAGTAGTTATTCAATTGGTCCGCCATATCCTTGTTCCCCATGATCAACTCACCTGTTTCTGACTGCAAGGGACCTACATTTGTTTTAACTAATCTCTTTCTTTTCACATATCTATAAAAACTTTTGCAGTCAGTTTTTATGTTCCCTGCCAGTTTTCTTTCATAATCTAGTTTTCCTTTCCTAATTAAGCCCTTTGTCCTCCTCTGCTGGTCTCTGAATTTCTCCCAGTCCTCCGGTATGCTGCTTTTTCTGGCTAATTTGTACGCATCATCCTTCGCTTTGATACTATCCCTGATTTCCCTTGTTATCCACGGATGCACTACCTTCCCTGATTTATTCTTTTGCCAAACTGGGATGAACAATTTTTGTAGTTCATCCATGCAGTCTTTAAATGTCTTCCATTGCATATCCACCGTCAACCCTTTTAGAATTAATTGCCAGTCAATCTTGGCCCATTCACGTCTCATACCCTCAAAGTTACCTTTCTTTAAGTTCAGAACCATTGTTTCTGAATTAACAATGTCACTCTCCATCCTAATGAAGAACTCAACCATATTATGGTCACTCTTGCCCAAGGGGGCACGTACAACAAGACTGCTAACTAACCCTTCCTCATTACTCAATACCCAGTCTAAAATAGCCTGCTCTCTCGTTGGTTCCTCTACATGTTGATTTAGATAACTATCCCGCATACATTCCAAGAAATCCTCTTCCTCAGCACCATTAGGAACAAGTTTCTAATGTTTCAATCAGCCTTGAGTGTGTTACTCGGTGGATCAGGTCCAAAAGGCTGATTAAGCTACGCCCAATTCTATTCTTTGTTACATTGAATTGAGTTTATTGTCTGCAGAGGTACAATTAAAAACTTGCTTGCAGCAGCATCACAGGCTCATAGTGGATGGCACAGTGGCAAGGTAGAGTTGCTGCCTTACAGTGCCACAGACCCAGGTTCGATCCAGATCTCGGGCGCTGTGTGTGCGGAGTTTCCACGTTCTCCCTGTGACCGCGTGGTTTTCCTATAGGTGCTCCGGTTTTCTCCCACATCCCAAAGTCGTGGTTGATTAGCCTCTGGAAATTGCCCAGAGTGTGTACGAAGTGGATGCAACAGTGGGATAACATAGAACGAGTGTGAACTGGACATGGTGGGTCGAAGGGTCTGTTTCTATGCTGTATCAGCGAAACTATCAAACATAGACTCAGACGAAACATAAATTGTACATAAATTATACAAGACTGTGAAAATAAAGAAGTCTGCAAATACAAGATATTAGTGCAAAACACAATTAGAAAGCAAGTCACTGCAGTGCAAGACAGTGTAGTACAGTAGTTCTGTTCTGTAGTACAGTGTACTGTTGCTGAGGTAGGATTAGGGTTGTGCAGGTCAGTTCAAGATTGTTGGAGGAAAATAGCTGTTCCTAAAGCCAGTGGAGTGGGACAACAGGCTTGTATACCTCCTACCTGATGGCTGCAGTGCAGTGCTAAGATGACTTTAATGATAGATGCTGCATTCTTGAAGCAACTCCTCATGTGGATGCTTTTGATGGTGTCCATGAAGTACCAGGCTGATTCTAATGCTATGCAATGGAACAAAGTGTATCTCATAGGATCCAAGGAGAGATAGCTGAATGGATAGCAAATTGGCTCCATGGAAGGAAGCAGAAAATGGTGATGGAAAAAACAGATGGTGGAAGGTTGCTTCTCAGAATGGAGGCCTGTGACTAGTGGTGCGCCTCAGGGTTCAGAGCTGGGCCCGTTACTGTTTGTCATCTACATCAATGATTTGGATGAGAACATACAGGGCAAGATTAGCAAGTTTGCTGATGATACAAAAGTTAGCGGTTTTGCAGATAGTGAAGATGGTTGTGAACGATTGCAGCAGGATCTGGATCGATTGGCCAGATAGACGGAGGAATGGTTGATGGAATTTAATACAGAGATGTGTGAGGTGTTGTATTTTGAGATGTCGAACAAGGGCACAGTAAATGGTAGGCCTCTGGGTAGTGTTGTAGAGCAGAGGGATCTAGCAGTACAGGTGCATGGTTCCATGAAGTTCGAGTTACAGGTGGATAAGGTGGTCAAAAAGGCTTTTGGCACTTTGGCCTTCATCCGTCAGATAATTGAGTATAGAAGTTGAAAGGTCATGTTGCAGTTGTATAAGACGTTCGTGAGACTGCATTTAGAATATTGTGTTCAGATCTGGGCACCATGTTGTAGGAAAGATATTGTCAAGATTGAAAGGGTTCAGAAAAGATTTATGAGGATCCTGCCAGGACTAGAGGGTGTGAGCTATGGGGAGAGGTTGAGTAGGCTGGGTCTCCATGGAGCGCAGGAGGATGAGGGGAGATCTTATAGAGGTGTACAAAATCATGAGAGGAATAGATCGGGTAGATGCACAAGAGTCTTTTGCCCAGAGTAGGGGAATCAAGGACCAGAGGACATAGGTTCAAGGTGAAGGGGAAAAGATTTAATAGGAATCCGAGAGGTAACTTTTTCACACGGAGGGTGGTGGGTGTATGGAACAAGCTGCCAGAGGAGGTAGTTGAGGCTGGGACTATCCCATCGTTTAAGAAACAGTTGGACAGGTTCATCGATAGGACAGGTTTGGAGGGTTATGGACCAAGCGCAGACAAGTGGGAATAGGGTAGCTGGGACATGGTTGGCCGGTGTGGGCGAGTTGGGCCGAAGGGCCAGTTTCCACACTGTATTAATCTATTTAATAGTTTCAATCCCCGGTGCTTGTTTAGTTTGGTTTAGTTTAGTTTAGTTTGGTTTGGTTTAGTTTATTATTGTCATGTGTATCGAGGTACACTGAAAAGCTTTTCTGCTGCATGCTATCCAGTCACCGTAAAGACAATACATGATTACTATAAAGCCGTCCACTGTGTACAGAGAGGAACAAATGCTGTTGTTGGAGTTGAAAAAATCCACCGGGTGGCGCCACAGTGGCTGCCTCGCCAACGGTCTATCTTGTCCTTTTCCTCTTTGTTGTTTTTAGTATGTGTTAAATGTATGTTTTGGTGTTCTTTAGCTTTTCTTTATGTGGGGGGGGGGGATTTTTAAAAATAGACAATAAACAATAAGTGCAGGAGTAGGCCATTTGGCCCTTCCAGCCAGCACCGCCATTCAATGTGATCATTGCTGATCATCCCCAATCAGTACCCCGTTCCTGCCTCCTCCCCATATCCCCTGACTCCGCTATTTTTAAGAGCCCTATCCAGCTCTCTCTTGAAAGCATCCAGAGAACCGGCCTCCACCGCCCTCTGAGGCAGAGAATTCCACAGACTCACCACTCTCTGTGAGAAAAAGTGTTTCCTCGTCTCCGTTCTAAATGGCTTACACCTTATTCTTAATTCTCTCGAACTAAGAGAATGATTTGGGCTAATTCTCTTACCTCGACGGCGATGCGATTTTTTTCCCCGTATCTGCACTGCGGCCTAACATCGAGGAGCTGGCGGCGTCTTGCTAAGGATTGACTTTGGGAGCTTCAACCTCGGAAGCCTGCAGGACTTAACACCGTGGAGTTGGCGGTTTCTGCCGGGGATCGACCTCGGAGCTCCATCCGTGGGAGCCTGCGGACTTGGTTAGGGACCGACTTCAGGAGCTCCAACCGCAGGAACTTCGACCACCTCGATTGTGGGGGCTTCAATCGCCCTGACTGCGGATGGTTCGACTGCCCCCTCCGCGGGAGAATAAAGAGTGATGAAGATTGGACTTTATTACCTTCCATCACAGTGAGGAATGTGGGGAATCTGCTGTGGTGGAAGTTTATGCTAACTTTTATGTAGTTAGTATGACTGTATGGTAAATAGAACATCACTGTACCTTAATTGGTACACGTGACAATAAAATACCCTTTGAACCTATGATATTTAAAAGAGTTGAGCAATTGTAATAAATTATAGCAGATCCACTTCAGGGACCAGCATGCAGAGAGTGGCCACGCTTCAGTGCCATCTTGGGTATTTCCTTGGTCCATTTTGGCAATATGAGAATAAAACACTCTTGACTCTTTATATTCTATGAATGTAGAATACTTAGCTTTTGGAGCAAACAACAATCTGCCAGAATTTTATTTTCCATAATATATTTAAAATGGGAAATTGTGGATTTCATTTACTGTTGATGTTCAGTCAGAACTCAAGAGCCATTCAGCCCATCCAGTCTGTGCTAGAACTGCTGGAGCAATTGAATCAATCTCTGGGCCCCAGATTTTGATTTCTATCAAATCCTCTCTCTCGATCTGTGGGTGACACAGTAGCTCAGTAGCTCTTACCTCACAGCTCCAAGGGCCCGGGTGTGTTCTCACCTTTGGTGCTCTCTGTGTGGAGTTTGCATACTCTTCGAGTCCCTCCATTTTCCTTCCACATCCCAAACGTCTGCCAGTTTGTCGGATAATTGGCAATTGTGAATTACATTCTTTGCTTCTGCAAACAATACCAGGAGATTTCTAATGTTCATATAGATTACTGGAAAAATAAGATAGTTATTTTGACTTCTCAGTCACTCTGTTGGCCCAAGATATAGCCCAAATCATTCTCTCAGTTCGAGAGTCAGCATGTATTTTCTGGATTCAGGCATGAACAGTGCCATTTTGTTGTATGGGATGAGCTGCCGGAAGAGATCGTTGAGGCAGGTACTATTGTAACATTTAAGAAACATGTAGACAAGTACAAGGATAGGACAGGTTTAGAGGTATATGGGTAAACGCAGGCAGGTGGGAGCAGTGTAGATGGGACATGTTGGTCAGTGTGGGCATGTTGGGCCGAAGAGCCTGTTTCCATGCTGTATGGCTCGATTTCACTAGGGTAGTGGAACTCTCTGTGTCTGGTACCCACCGAAATTACTTCAACACAGAGAAAACTGAATCAGTAAAAGAAAATCTCGCGGCAATACAAATCATTTTGAACTGCGTATTTTTCTCTCAAACTATTTTTATCCAGCTTACATGGATTTCCACGCTAAAGGCATAAAAATGACAAACTTTCTCACTGCCTGCCTTTGGTATGAATCACCAATACATTTTACAGGCAGCCTTGCAGATAAAGAACGCTTTGCTTTCAAGGCAATGGTTCATGGTTTTGGTATCAAACTTATCAGGATACAAACTGATAGATAGCTAGACGTTGTCCTTATTCTGACGATACTGTTCACCTTCATTGTTAACCTTGCTCTCTCATATCTGTCTGCCCTTGTGTTCTACTGGTGTGCAGTGGCCAACATGTATGTTCATCTGCGAACTCCGGATCTAAGATTTCCAGGATAAATTCCCCCAGCATGTGCCAGATAACTGGTTTACATTCAAAGTTTAAACACAGAAAAAAATCCTTGGCATTGTCTTCTTTTTGTACGTAATTAGTTTTAAAATGAAGTTAGTTTCCAGAAAATATATAGAGACTTCTCATGTTGAATTGAGTCAGATAGCTGGCCTCGGCAAATCTGTTAAAAGCAGATATCACTTCAGTTAGCAGTGGGAGCAGGAAGCCCATTGACCAAAAATAAAGGATGACATTTCCCTTGAGAACAGTAGAAATGTATATATTTTATTTATCCTATGTTCCAAGGATGGATATTTGCCCTGAAACTACTATAAATCTACAATGGCAATGACTTCTGGTCAGATGGTGATTTATTGGTCACTAAATCTGTTTGGCAATAAAGCCAAAACCATGATTTAGTGAAGTCACAGAATATTATGGGATGGAGCTTAATATTACCAGCAAATAAATTACATTAAGAAGGTCTCCTGTTTCATCTCTGAACTCAAAAAATCAAAGACTTATCTAAATATAACATATACTGCAGCCTCAGATCATTCTAAATCTGTTTACAGGCAATAGTGTAGTTTTCGGAGTGCAGTAACGTAACATCTAGTTTATATAGAACAAACTCACACAAGCAGGGAAGTATAGCTATCTCCAGCTATTGGGAGATTGAAGGACAGCACGGTGACACAGCGGTAGAGCTGCTGCCTCACAGCACCCAGAGATCCGAGTTAGTTCCTGACTACTGGTCCTGCACGGAGTTTGTACGTTCTCCCCGTGACTGCGTGGGTTTTCTCCAGGTGCTCTGGTCTCCGACCACATTCCAAAGACGTGTTGGTTTGTAGGTTAATTGTCTTCTGCAAATTGTCCCAAATGTGTAGGATAGAACTAGTGTGCGGGTGATCATTGGTCGGAATGGACTCGGTGGGCCGAAGGGCCTGTTTCAACGCTGTATCTCTAAACTAAACTAAACTTATGTTTCCCAATTCCTCTCACGTGGAAGACTTGTTGGTTTTTTAGATGAATTGGCCTCTGTAAATTGCCCTTAGAGGGTAGGATGGGATAACATAGAATTAGTATACAGGTGATCAATGGTCGGCGTGGACTCAGTGGGCTAAAGGACCTATTTCCACGCTGCATCACTAAAAACAAACACTAATATGATCATGGTCAACAGGTTTGGAAAGAGGGATCATTATTTGGCAGAGCACTGAATATAATTCACTTTCATTTCTGCAAAATAGTGTACGGGATCTATCCTGTTAGAAGAACCCATGCATGGACCTGCAATGGTTGCAATGAACCTTTGCCTCTCTGCCCCACTTGCCCAAAGGATTGTTGCTCAGACACTAATGCCCCTGTCCCACTTCGGAAACCTGAACGGAAACCTCTGGAGACTTTGAGCCCCACCCAAGGTTTCCGTGAGGTTCCCGGAAGTTCCTGGAGTTTTTTTGTCAGTCTTCCTACCTGCTTCCACTACCTGCAACCTCCGGCAACCACCTGCAACCTCCAGGAACCACACGGAAACCTTGGGTGGGGCGCAATCTCTCCTGAGGTTTCCATTCAGGTTTCCTAAGTGGAACAGGGGCTTAAGCTGCCTTCAGCCAAACCAATCTGAATAAAATATGTATCTGAGTGTAGGGCTGTGAGAAGCCTCCCTACCCAATCCCAAATGGAAATCTGTTGGCCACAGTTGATCACCAATGGTTCAATGCACGAGTCGCCAGGAACCGATTTAAAAAATGTGCACCCTATAAGTATCTTAGTGGTCTTTGATGGTTCTGAACTTGGATTCTTTATTCAGAAGCCATATCTTTCTGTTTTGGGTGGGCAGAAAGAAGGATGGTACTTGGCATGAGGTGGTGACTACAATCACTGTTTAAATCCAGCATTGTATGGATGTTTACCTATTCAAAAAAAGCTAGAATTATACTGTGCATCACATGAAATGGTGCTTATTTAAGATTTTTGTGGGAAGAGGCTGTTATGGTGCATATGGATCTGGAGTCCAAATACATGAAGCAAATGTTGATGTGGAGGTATATCGGTTAAAAATAAGGCTCCTGAGATGTTGCTCGGCAGCAGAAGGATCAACACACCATATCGCTGCCAGATTCCACTCACCACTCCTCTACCACATGATAAACCTTGGTCTTATTGCCCCACAATTGCTCATCCTCGCTTTGTAACTGCTTCTCTCATTGAGTGCCACTGTTCTGACCAGGTCGTCTATAATCTAAGAACAATCATAGTTTTCCCATCACCTTGTTTACTTGCTGTTAATGAGGTTTGTGGCCCAACAGCTGAGACATGGGAATTAATGCTCTTCATTAACTTTGATAGAATCGACTATGTGGAGATGAGAATTAGTAGCTCATGGTCTCTGGCATATTTCACACTGTGGACCAAAGACAAATTTCTTGGCCATGTTGGGAAGAACCTGACTCTTTACTTTAGAGGTACAGCATGGAAACTGGCCCTTCGGCCCACAAAGTCCATGCCGATCAATGATCAACCCGTACACTAGACTATGCTACACACTAGGGACAATTATCAATTGTACCGAAGCCAATTAACTGAAAAACCTGTACGTCTTTGGAGTGTGGATGGAAACCGGAGCTCCCACAGAAACCCCACGCGGCCACAGGCAGAATGTACGATGTCTGTACTGCCAAGCACCTGTAGTCAGGATCGAACCCGGGTCTCGGGCTCTGCAAAGCAGCAACCCTACCGTGCCACCCTCATGTGTTGACTCATGAAGAAAATGGATGTTTCTTATTCCATACTTTATCATATTCCCTTCACTTACAACTTTAAAATGATTGATAAGTAGAACATTCAGTTTTGGCTAAACCAGAGATTTATTGACATTCTTGCTTCGTGTTCCAATAGGTCAGATGGGAAATTGACAGTCCACTTCATCAATCGACATAATGAGAAGCTGACTGCGGTGGCAAAGGAAGGCGACAGTCTGCTTGATGTTGTGATGCACCACAATTTAAACATTGATGGATTTGGTGAGTGACTCAGATGCAGAATGCCAGTTTGTAGACGACTTGTATTCCTATCCCATGCTATAATTGGGAGAAATTTTATGTTTAATTAGTTTTCAAAGAACTGGTTTATGCCATATTCCCTTTTTCTGGTTTCAAACTGAGTATCTTTGTGGAATTCGATCCTTCAGGACCTAGCCTTAGTGACAAGTCATCTTGCTGAAGCGGGTACATGAAACATCCTACCACAGTGTATTCCTTCCACAGATGCTGCCTGACCTGCTGAGTTTCTCCGGCATTTTGTGTTCTGTTCAAGGTTCCAGCATCTGCAGTTGCTTGTGCTATCACAGAGCAGGCCATAACAGTCCCTGGAGTGAAGATAGACACTAAATGCTGGAGTAACTCAGCGGGACAGGCAGTATCTCCGGTGAGAAGGAATGGGTGACGTTTCAGGTCGAGACCCTTCTTCAGACTTAATGGGTGATGTTTTGGGTTAAGACCCTTCTTCAGACTCTTGAATGAATTTGCTGCTCATCCTTGGGGACTGTTTCACCCACTAATCACTCCTTGCATGAATACCTTTGCTGAATTCCCGCACTTCCAACAGAGCAGAGGTGTACCGTCCAATCCTGGTGAATGTATAGTTAGCCTCAATGAGGAAGTTGGTTTGGTAATCTTCCTAGTATCTGTAAGAGTTAGTCAAGAGATACACAAATAATATTCATGGAGCAACTCCACCTGGGAAATAATATCATAAATGCAAGTAGCACGATGAGAGCATTCAGTGGTGACATACCTTATGATTAGAAACATAGAAACATATAGGAGTAGGCCATTCGGCCCTTCAAACCAGCACCACCATTCAATATGATCATGGCTGATCATCCAAAATCAGTTCCAGTTTTCTCCCCATAACCCTTGATTCCATCAGCCCTAAGAGCTATAACTCTCTCTTGAATACATCCAGTGAATTGTCCTCCACTGCCTTCTGTGGCAGAGAATTCCACAGATTCACAACTCTCTGGGTGAAAAGGTTTTTCCTCGTCTCGGTCCTAAATAATAATAAATAAATTAATAAATAATGGTGCTCCTGTGAATGAGTGGTGGGTTATCAGCAAGAGAGCAAAGGAAGTCTAACTTGTGTGTTATTACTGCAGGTGCATGTGAAGGTACTCTGGCTTGTTCAACGTGTCATATAATCTTTGACAAGGAGACTTTTCAGACTTTGGATACGATAACAGATGAAGAATTGGACATGTTGGATTTAGCCTTTGGATTGGCGAGCACGTAAGGAATATTTTGCAGAGTAGAGCATGTTCGGGATTTGCGATTGTTGTGCCTCATTTTCTTCAAGATCCTTTTAGCACATCCTAACAAGCCAAGTAATGTCCCGTCTCTAATGTATAAAATTAAAAGAGGACACATTTAGAGTATTGTGTTCAGTTTTTGGGTGCCCTGTTATAGGAAGGATGTTGTTATTTGGAGAGGGTGCAGAAAGGATTTACGAGGACGTTGCCAAGACACGAGGGCCTGCGCTATAGAGAGAGGTAGAGCAGGCTTGGACATAGGAGGATGAGGGGGTAGAAACATAGAAACATAGAAAATAGGTGCAGGAGTAGGCCATTCGGCCCTTCGAGCCTGCACCGCCATTCAATATGATCATGGCTGATCATCCAACTCAGTATCCCATACCTGCCTTCTCCGCATACCCCCTGATCCCTTTAGCCACAAGGGCCACATCTAATTTCCTCTTAAATATAGCCAATGAACTGGCCTCAACTACCTTCTGTGGCAGAGAATTCCACAGATTCACCACTCTCTGTGTAAAAAATGATTTTCTCATCTCGGTCCTAAAAGACTTCCCTCTTATCCTTAAACTGTGACCCCTTGTTCTGGACTTCCCGAACATCAGGAATAATCTTCCTGCATCTAGCCTGTCCAACCCCTTAAGAATTTTGTAAGTTTCTATAAGATCCCCCCCGCAATCTAATAGAGGTGATCTAATAGAGGTGTACAAGGTCATGAGAGGAATAGATTGGGTAAATGCACAGAGACTCTTGCACAGAGTAGGGGAATTGAGAACTAGAGGACATAGGTTTAAGGTGAGAGGGGGTAGATTTAATAGGAACCTGACGGGTAACTTTTTTACACAAAGGGTGGCGAGTGAATGAAATGAGCTGCCAGAGGAGGTAGTTGAAGCAGGTACCTTTGCAATGTTTATGAAATATTTAGATGGGTACATGGATAGGAGAGGTTTATAGGGATTATGGGCCAAATGCAGGCAGGTGGGACTAGCGTAGATGGGACATGTTGGTCGATGTGGGCAAGTTGTGCCGAAGGGTCTGTTTCTATGCTGTATGTCTCTATAAATTGCAAGTGTCAACGTGGAAGGCTCTGTGCAAGAAAGGATGACCCGCATGTCAGACTAAATAACATGGTCAAAGATAGACACAAAATGCTGGAGTAACTCAGTGGGTCAGGCAGCTTCTCTGGAGAACTTAAATAGGTGATGTTTTGGGTCGGGAACCCTCTTCAGCATCTGCAGTTCCTTATAAACAAATGCGAAAATGTGAAACCAAGTAACTGGGAATCTGAAACAAGGAAAAATGTTGGACATAGTTAGCAAACAGGGAGAGACAACGTTAGCATTTCAGGTCAATGAGCCTTCAGATGAAAGGTCATTAACTTAAGATCAGAAACATTTAACTTAAAAGAGATGTGGCCTTGAGCAACTGTTCCCATAGGTCAAGAACCTATTCATGCTGCCTTAGTTACAACCTTTAGCCACAACCAAAGTTAGACAAAAGGATTAGATGTTAGAGGTTCCACCAAAATGTTCAACACCCTTAAGAGACTTGGTTAGATGATCCTGCCAAGCAGCAAAGGGGCTGGAACTAAGGGGTGGATTCTCAGAACTGCATTGGGGGTAAAAAAATTATTACTTTTTTAAAATGGGGAACCTGAAATTTAAAAAAGAGAGAGTTGGAAACAGTCTGTTGTCAGGCAGAGAAGCAACTAATATTTCAGGCTAAAGAGCAATATGGGACTGAGATAGCACAAAAGAATTGTTCACAAGGTGAGTAGATAATCTTTGGACAAGACACAAAAGTCCTGCAATAATTCTGTGGGCCTCCATAGAAACATAGAAAATAGGTGCAGGAGGAGGCCATTTGGCCCTTCGAGTCTGCACTGCCATTCAATATGATCATGGCTGATCATCCACAATCAGTAACCGGTGCCTGCCCTTCTCCCCATATCCCTTGATTCCACTAGCCCCTAGAGTTCTATCTAACTCTATTCTAAATGTATCCAGTGAATTGGCTTCTACTGTCTTCTGTGGCAGAGAATTCTACAAATTCGAAACACACTGGGTGAAAACGTTTTTTCTCATCTCAATTTTAAGTGGCCTCCCCTTTAATATTAGACTGTGACCCCTGGCTCTGGACTTCCCCAAAATTGGGAACATTTCTCCTGCATCCAGCTTGTCCTGTCCTTGAAGGAAATAAATGTCCAAATGTCCCACCCAAAACGTCGCCTATCCATTCCCTCCACAGATGCTGCCTGACCCAATGAGTCACTCCAGCACTTCCACTTAGTGTTTTGCTCAATATTCTAGCATCTGCAGTTCCTTGGGTCTCCAGATAACCTTTTGGAATTCTCTGCCAGCAGGGGGCATAGATGTTCAGTTATTGAGGATATTCAGGCCAGTTATTAGTAGGTTTCTTGGATACTAAAGGCATCATTAAATAGGGGAATGATGTAGGTAAATGGAAACAATGCAGAATTCCAGTGTAGGCTCGAGGGGCTGAATGGCCAACTTCTATCCCTTGTTCTATTTTAGTTTAGTTTAGTTTATTGTCACGTGTACCGAGGTGCAGTAAAAAGCTTTTGTTGCGTGCTAACTAATTAGGGAAAGACAATACATGATTACAATTGAGCCATCCATAGTGTACAGATACAGGATAAAAGGAATAATGTGAATAACGTTTTGGGCAAGATAACTCTGATTAAAGATAGTCTGAGGGTCTCCAATAAGGTGGACTGCAGCACAGGACTGCTCTCTAGTTGTTGAGGGGATAGTTCACAGCCTGTTAACAGCTGGGAAGAAACTGTCCCTGAATCTGGGGGTGTGCAGGATTCTTACTTTCTCAATTTCTTATCAGGATCTGAAAACGTAATTAAACCACAGTAATCGTGGCCTCAAACGGGAAAACAAATGGAAAATAATATTGTCACCGCACAATTCTCGTTTCCAGGTCTCGGCTGGGTTGTCAGATTTGTCTGAAGAAGTCACTGGATGGAATTACTGTGAAAATACCAAAAGAAGTATCCGATGTCCGAAAGGCAGCTGATGCAAAAGAACAATTGTAAAAAGTGGCTGCCCATCCCAGTTGTACTGTCCCTCTCGGCAACAGATTTCAATCACAATTCACAAAGTTTATACACTGAACATCCCCATGTCAAGCCATTTAATTCAAGCCAGGACACAGACAAAGCTGCAGCAGCAAGAATATTTCCAACAGAAACTGAGTTTTTCATAAAGGATACCTTTCATAAACAGTTTGGTCTTGGGCTTTTGCATTTCACTAGTCAATAATACTGAAAGTTACTGTACTTACTCAGCCAGGTGTAAAATGCACACACATATGGTTTATGAATGTGCACTTTTGCATTGGGTAATGTACAAATGAAATTGACAAAATAATCAGGGAGCCACTACTATGGCTATATTGATCTGCATTGGATCTGCTTGGATCCTGTCCAACGGCAAGGGTTGGATAACCCTCTACCCCCTCCTGTTCTATCCAACCGGCATATCCCATTGTAATTATACTGTGACCTTGGCAAATAGGTCGCCACAGACATAGGTAACAAATTAGGATCAGCTGGTGTGGGCTGTCCCAAATGCATTGCACAGCTAGCTTCAAAAGAAACATTCCTCCCGTTCCTCTGAAATGGCATCGAGCCCAGAGCGTTTACGTGAAAGTTTAGTGTCTAAAGTACTGCACCTTTATGTGACCGAAAGAAATGTTGTCATTTATTAACCGGCAGCATCGTAGGCCCAACTGAGTCAACAGAAGGCAATGATTGCAAGTCCTAAACTTGAGTGAGCTTATGTTTGCAACTTATCTACGGCACAATGGGTGAAAAGCCAAACTTGCAATTCCTGTGACGGTCTCTGTTAAAGTCACCGGTTTCTCACTCCCCTCTCTCACAATACCTGACCTTTAATAGGAGCCCAGAAGAACTGGCTTTTTTCTCACACAGATGGAATTTTGTGCTCTCCGTTCTTGACGTTAGAAAGATTTTAGATGGAAATTTTGGGTACTTTACCAAAATAAATGTTGGCCCTATCTGAGTTTTTGTTTGAAACCCAACATTTTTTTGCTACTTACTGTACGATCTCCCAGGACACCAGAAAGGCTACTACCTGCTCATTGTTATAAAGGGAGGAGAGTCAGTCAATTGAATAGTGTATGAACATTGAAGCTGGGACAAGTAAAACTGTTTATTACTAGCTATCATATGACCCCCAACAACCCCCATTCTAATGTTTCTAGTTACAAACACGTTTAAAATGAGATTAAACATGAGAGTTCCACTCAAGCAAACACACTGAACATTTCACCTTAGAAACATAGAAACATAGAAACATAGAAATTAGGTGCAGGAGTAGGCCATTCGGCCCTTCGAGCCTGCACCGCCATTCAATATGATCATGGCTGATCATCCAACTCAGTATCCCGTACCTGCCTTCTCGCCATACCCTCTGATCCCCTTAGCCACAAGGGCCACATCTAACTCCCTCTTAAATATAGCCAATGAACTGGCCTCGACTACCCTCTGTGGCAGAGAGTTCCAGAGATTCACCACTCTCTGTGTGAAAAAAGTTCTTCTCATCTCGACTTTAACTTACTTAATCCAGGCATGAGAATTATGAAGATTACTATTAAAGACAGTGTTAAATACAACATTTAAATCAATGTTTTTATGACAATATATATGGTACCTGCATGTAGAAAGCAATAACAACAACAGAAACAGTGACAATGATGTCCAATATACTTTAAAGCACTCTGTTTTGGTGATGCAGGTAGACAAGGTGATGGAGAAGGCAATGACACTATTGTCTTTATAGAATGGGTCTCTGAGTTCAAAACTTGGTGCATCATTTTGCAAATGTACAACAAGCTGGTGAGACTGCACCTGGAATATTGTTTGCAGTTGTGGACACCCTATGGAGATAGGAAGGATGTAATTATGCTAGAGAAGATACAGGAAAGATTTGCAAGGCAGTTGTTGGGTCGGGAGGCTTCTTATAATTCAAAGCCTCTCCTTATGAGAGGCTGGATAGGCTGGGACTGTTGCCCTTCGAGTGACGGAGGCTGAGGGGTGACCGTGTAGAGGTTTATAAAATCAAGATGGACAGAGCTAACTTAGACTGTCACAGCCTTTTTCCCAGGGTAGGGGAGTCTAAAACCAGAGGGCAGAGGTTGAAGAGAGGAGGTGAAAGTTTTAAAAGGAACCTGACTGGCAGCAACTTGAGCCAACAGGCAATAAACGTAAAAATGTAAAAAAGCAGAAGCAGGCCACTCAGCTTCTTTGTTCAATAAGTTTATGGCTGATTCTTAATCTCAGCACCATAGTTTTTTACTTTGTTTTCGAGATACAGCGGGGAAACAGGCCATTCGGCCCACGGAGTCCGCATCGACCAGCGCAAACACCAGCCACAAATGACCTCAGGAAGGGCGTTGCCTGGTAGGTCCATTGTTGGCTAGGGAAGGTATGATCTCAAGAGAAACAATGTGGAGAACTATGGAACTGGTAAAACGACTTGGGAGCCAAATAATAGACATCATTTGACCATATTTTAGCTCAATGGCAATACATTCCCCACTGACCCAACGGCCTCAGGTAACTGAACATACAGTGAATTTTAATAAATTGGCATTGGGTAATGTATGTATTAAAATGTCTGACTCGTCAGATTGATGTAAAACATCTAATTGGACTATTGGACAATAGCTTTTCTTGTCGTAACTAACTTTTAGTTCTTACTCAAAAGCACCAGAATATACAAGTCTAGTCAAAGATGATCTTGCTTGCTACCACGTAGAAAGTTTTTGTGGATATTAGATTAAAGAATTACTCTAACCTACCACCGGTTCAAGCTGAATACATCTAGTGTGCATACATTGCAATAAGAGCTAGAACGACAACAACACAATACTTCCTCAACCAAGCAGGCTGAGGAATTCTCAGAGACTAAGACAGGAAACTTAATGCAGTAAATATAAATTGAATTTAAATGATTAACAAAGTGCAAAATGAAGATTGGGGAAACAGATGAGATAAAAGAAAAAGACTGAATGACATAAATATCCAGCACCAATTTTTTTCTTTGAGGACGAATCTCCATCCTCTACAATGTATTATTTCAGGGTGAGAGAGACTGTTCAGCTGCAAACAATATTCTTCAAGCTGATAAAAATTAAAACGTAGGTAACTTTCCTCACTATTTTCAGTGCCAAATCACTGGGCCAGTGAAACTCAAACTTTCGTTTTGGCACTTAATTTATAGACAAGCACCGTTTTAGCACATAATGCAGAGGGAATGAGGTTGTCAAACAAAAACGTCACCTTTTACTCATTTAGCGGTACATGAGAACTACTTCAAGAATTTCTTACCAATTCCCTGGATCATAATGATGAGCAATAATATTTTCATCTTTCTGATTACAATATCCCAACAATTACCTGGTTATTTATGTTATGGCAACATATGAATTGGCCATTGTGCCAGCATATTTTACAGCAGCAGGCTAAAATACTTCAAGTTAAAACTATCTCATTGGTAATGATGTGCTTTGAGATTTCCTGAAGATATGAAAGACAGCCTTTAACCCTGGTTCTTCCTTGCTTGTTCATTGATATTTGGCTATTCAATCCTTCATACCAGACACCAAGCATGTTCACTTAAACACAAGCCCATTTATTGCATTGGTGGAGAGGCAATGAAATAATTTGTAAGACTTGGTATAATTTCAAGAATTAATAAACATCTGTAGTCTCTTGCACCTCTATCTCATTTCCACTTTCCTTCGAGGCTACCTTTGACTTCCACCTCACATGCAGGGTAGTGAGTAGTCCACATGTACAGAATTAATCTCCTAGCAGAAATTATGCAACATCCTTAGTCATTTCCACTCAACATACATTGGTTTCAGAGATGTGCTCTGCTTCTGAAACGTAGGTCCTCGGGAAGCAGAATACATAGCCTATCTGCTGCATCCAATGTATGTTGAATGGAAATGATCGAGGATGGTGTTTAATTTCTGTTAGAAGGCAACAGATCTTGTTAACTTTTGAAAAAATGAATGGTGAGTCTTTATCACAAAGTACATTCATACTGCCTGAATTCTGGGCCGAAGCTTTATCCAGAGACTGACATGATGATGTGATGTTGCCTGGCAGATCAAATCCAGGTCTCTGGCGTTGTAAGGTACCAATAATGCTGTGTCACCGTGCCACCCTAAGTTGGCAGTTGAAACAAAATGACACTGGGATGTCAGGACTTTCATATGAATAAAGACTGGATAGACTCGGCTTGTACTCGCTAGAATTTAGAAGATTAAGGGGGGATCTTATAAAAACTTACAAAATTCTTAAGAGGTTGGACAGGCTAGATGCAGGAAGATTGTTCCCGATGTTGGGGAAGTCCAGAACAAGGGGTCACAGTTTAAGGATAAGGGGGGAAATCTTTTAGGACCGAGATGAGAAAAACATTTTTCACACAGCTGAGTGGTGAATCTCTGGAATTCTCTGCCACAGAAGGTAGTTGAGGCCAGTTAATTGGCTATATTTAAGAGGGAGTTAGATGTGACCCTTGTGGCTAAAGGGATCAGGGGGTATGGAGAGAAGGCAGGTACAGGATACTGAGTTGGATGATCAGCCATGATGATATTGAATGGCGGTGCAGGCTCGAAGGGCCTGAATGGCCTACTCCTGCACCTATTTTCTATGTTTCTATGACACCTGTGTGGTTGTTCCCATTTTGGTGGTTGGCAAATTTATAATTGCTTGTGCCACTTATATCAAGAGATGAGGAAATTGAATTGAGGTGATGACTTCTGCTCGCTTTCTTGCTCCATTATCATTGACAGTGAGTGTGGTTTTGTGCTGATTCTGTGCGACCCTGGATTGCTGGGTATGTTTCTTTGAGAAGCACTAGGGGGCAGCATTAGCTACCTGGTGTGTCCTCTCGCAGAACCAGACGGTGGGCTGTGTGGATCGAGGGCTTGGGCTGTAAATAGTATGGTATTGGCAAAACAGCACAGAAAAAGCACATGCATGCATTTTTTTTTTCAACTTATGTGTGAACTCAGCTGGTCACGGGGCTTTATCTGGTCAATGCCTTTCATTCTCGTGACAGGATTTCCTGCCTCTTGCCTGTGTTTCAGCTCTGTGTAGCCACCACAGATTTAGCTACACTGTGTCCAACTCTTAGCAATGACTCCTTTGCCCTTTGCTGTTGGCTCTGATCTACACTTTGAGCCTCGTGTTGAATAAGAGAAGAAATTCAAATTAATGTGTTTCTATTCTCGTTTCGAGTTTAGACTTTAAAGATACAATATGGAATCATTGTGAAGCAGCAACTCCACCAGTGGGGCCACTCTGCTGCCATGTCAATGTGCCTCATATCATGAACAAATAAAAAATCATTTAGCAATCACTTACAAGTGAGGATTGAGGAATTTCATTTAAAAGAGAAATAAAAGTTTGAGGAACATGAATAAGCCTTTGCGTAAAAAGCATTATGTTTACCACATCCTCCATTCCTAACATGACCATGAAATGTACACTATTTTTCTGAACCTTTTCTTAATTTCGATTTCAAGATTCTTGTCTGATAACTTGTCTGAAACTAGGGCAGCATGGTGGCACAGCGATAGAGTTGCTGCCTTACAATGCCAGAGGCCCGACCATGGGTGTCGTCTGTATGGAGTTTGTACGTTCTCCCCGTGACCTGTGTGGGTTTTCTCCGGGTGCTCCGGTTACCTCCCACACTCCAAAGGTGTACAGGTTTGGAGGTTAATTTTCTTTGGTATCATTGTAAATTGTCCCAGTGTGTGTGTGTGTGTGTGTGTGTGTGTGTAGGATAGTGTTATTGTACGGGGATGACTGGTCGGTGCGAACCCGGTGGGCTGAAGGGCCTGTTTCTGCACAGTATCGCTAAACGAAACAAAACTAAACTGAACTTATTTTACCAGTGAAACAAATCAGGTGCAAACTCTCTGCTCTCATCCCTTTCCTTTCATTTCTGAACCTCCTCATTTTTAAACTTACGTTTCCAGTTATTTGACCCAAACATCATTGTGAACAATTTGGCAAGATCAACTTTTTCAATCACCTTAAAATCTTGAAAGCTACCAAATGAGTGTAGTTGAAGATGCGCTCAATTAGACCAGTTGATTAAAGCCCCTGTCCCACGATGCGAGTTTTCCCAAGACCTCTCGCGAGTTAAAAAAAAATCAAACTCGTGGTAATCTACAAACTCCTACGACCTTCCACGAGTATGTTCACAAGCTCCTACGAGTAAAAAGTAACAATTTTTTCATCACAAGTATTTTTTTACTCGTGGACATTTTTCACAGTGTTGAAGAAACTTCACGAGTAAAAAAAATACTCGTGATGAAAAAAAGTCAAGTCAAGTCAAGTTTATTCGTCACATACACATACGAGATGTGCAGTGAAATGAAAAGTGGCAATGCTCGCGGACTTTGTGCAAAAAGACAAACAAACAAACAACCAAACAAACTACAAACAGAATGTAACAGAATGTAACAAAAAGTGTCACTTTTACTCGTAGGAGCTCGTATTGCTCATGAACATACTCGTGGAAGGTCGTAGGAATTCGTAGAATACCACGAGTTTGATTTTTTTTTAACTCGGGAGAGCTCTTGGGTAACTCATTTTCTGTTTCAGTGTACCTAATCTAAAGTTTAGTTTAGTTTAGTTTAGTTTAGTTTATTATTGTCACAGGTACAGTGGAAAACTTTTTATACATCATACGGCGTGGAAACAGGCCCATCGTCCCAACTTACCACAATGACCAACATGTCTCATCTGCACTAGTCTCACCTGACTGCATTTGGCCCTCCAATCTGTCCTATCCATATATCTGGCCAATTGTTTCCTAAACATTGCGATACTCCCTGCCTCAATTGCCTTTCTATTGCATGCTATACAGTCAAAGAAAAGACTATAGCCAGATATAACAGAGATGGTTGAAAGCTTCAAGTTCTTAGGAGTAAATATCACCAGCAACTTGTCCCGGACAACCCATATTGAAGCATGGCTAAGGAAACACACCGACACTTTGACTTTCTTAGAAAGTTGAGGAAGTTTTGCATGTCTCCGGCAACTCACCAACTTTTATAGATGCACTATAGAAATCATTTTATTGGGATGCATCACAATCCTGATTTGTAGTGCCTTCTGTGTGATGTTCACCCTGGGAATGTGGGGTATCCTCCAGGTGCTCCAGTTTCCCCCCACATCCCAAAGGCGTGAGGTTTATTAGCCGCTTTATATTGCCCCCAAACATTGTTAAATGTTAATGTTAATAGAAATTGTGTCAGGCAATATTTTTTTACATAGTGCTGCCAGAGCTGACGGTGAAGGTAAATACTATAGTGGCATTTAGGAGACTCTTGGATGGCACATGGATATGCAGGGAAAGGAGGAATATAGATTGTGTGCAGACAGGTAAGAGTTGGCCTTGGCATCATGTTCGGCAGCGACTGTGGGCCGAAGGGCCTGTTCCTATGCTGTGCTGTTCTAAGTTCTAAGAAAATATAACATTCTAATATATGACCCCTGACTTTAAGCTGTAAGCTGAAACTGTTCCGAGTTAAGCCCCTGTCCCACGATGCGAGTTCCCCCAAGAGCTCTCCCGAGTTTAAAAAAAAATCAAACTCGTGGTACTTCATCACGAGTATTTTTTTACTCCTGGAAATGTTTCACACTTCACGGGTTTCCGCGTTTCCCGAGTACCTGCCGTTGGCATTATGAGCCGCTACGAGACATCCACGAGCTCCGACGTACC
This sequence comes from Amblyraja radiata, assembly GCF_010909765.2. Classification (NCBI taxonomy): domain Eukaryota; kingdom Metazoa; phylum Chordata; class Chondrichthyes; order Rajiformes; family Rajidae; genus Amblyraja; species Amblyraja radiata. The sequence goes on along the minus strand of NC_045967.1, from coordinate 46,304,007 downwards.
CGCTGAATACATTCTACGTACTTACCACGAGTTTGATTTTTTTTTAAACTCGGGATAGCTCTTGGGTAAACTCGCATCGTGGGACAGGGCCTTTAAGAGATAAGTAGTGAAAGCCAAAAAGGCGAAATTGAAAGTGAACCAATGTCAGTAAACAAATTGCTGGATTCATCTGAGCCTGCAGCTATAAAGTATTTTCCCTTCTCAGATGCTAATGGGCAGGCCCTGCATCTTAAGCATGATCTGTTATTGTTGCACTTTGTACTCGAGGAATGTTCAAGGACGAGATTTGCGCAAACGAGCAACAGTTCCCGGCTTCAGTGCGTAATCCTTTCTGACGTTGTACCATCTATGGAAGGTTGGGACACACTAAGTACGGCATATTAAATATCACGACCGCTTGCTACTCCGGATGCTTGAAATACCAGCATCAGAGCTGACTTATGGTTCACAACTCTTTGTCAGGAACCAGAACGGTTACCTCCAACACAAAGGAAAGTTGTTGCCACAAATAAAGGAGAAGGAGGGCTCTGTCCATGAATATGAAGGGAAGAGTTACAGGGGATGTAAGTGACAAGGGTTGGGATGAGGTGGGGTGAATGTGTACAAGGTAACCTTGAGCTCAAATGCCCAGTGGGAAAGGAGTTTGTTTGTGTTCCACCCGACATGATTCCAGCTCCACCGGCCCAGCCCATTGCCACCAAGCAATAGGTTAAAATACCTTCTATGGTTTCCCATATCACAGAGTCATTCTTGGCATCCGTAATTGAGCAGATTCCAAATGTCTGTCAAAAAAGACATAGCCAAAATATATATTTTTAACCATCCAACACATCAGTAGCAAATGACCATAATGCATTTATTTATACGTTGTTTCAGCATTATTTTAAGGGGTGGGAGATTGCAACCTTCCCTGTTTCAACGAATGCAATCAATCAAATAAGATCAAATAGAACAAGTTGTCCTGCAACTTTAGGCTGTGCACGTCATACGCCAGAAGAAGAAGAAGAAGCATTATTTTATCATCCACCGACTATTCCACATGTAAATGTTTTGTCACAGATCATTGACATCTCAGATAAAGATTCGGTGTAATGTGATGCTTCAGTTCAGTCGCATGTCACAAGTTACACATCAGTTGAAATAATCCACAAAACGCTGCAGTTTCTGACTGGTTTGATCAAATGAAGACAAATTCAAACCCACAATCCATTTTCACAACTGATGATAGACACAAAATGCCGGAGTAACTCAGCGGGTCAGGCAGCATCTCTGGACAAAAGGAATAGATGACGTTTCGGGGTCGAGACCCTTCTTCAGACCGATCACTGATGACTTTGTTGAAGATGATGCCAATGGATTACACACTTTAAATGCAAACATTGCTCACCAAGACATGATCCTTTGTAGGTACACAAAAATGCTGGAGAAACTCAGCGGGTGCAGCAGCATCTATGGAGCGAAGGAAATAGGCAACGTTTCGGGCCGAAACCCTTCTTCAGACTGATGGGGGGTGGCGGGGAGAAGAAAGGAAAAAGGAGGAGGAGGAGCCCGAGGGCTGGGGGATGGGAGGAGACAGCCCGAGGGCTGAGGAAGGGGAGGAGACAGCAAGGGCTAACAAAATTGGGAGAATTCAATGTTCATGCCCGCAGGATGCAGACTCCCCAAGCGGAATATGAGGTGCTGTTCCTCCAATTTCCGGTGTTGCACGCTCTGGCCTTTGTACGTTAATTTGGAACAATGAAAGTGATCAAGTTCAATGGGCAAGCCTGATGATATTCCCATCCAAAACTCTCACCTCGGCACATTATACAAGAAAAACATCACTAAGAATTATGTTTCTAGATGATCCACTATCATCCTTCTAAATTCCAGTGAATACAAGCCCAGTCGACCCATTCTTTCATCATATGTCAGTCCCACCATCCCGGGAATTAACCTGGTGAACCTACACTGCACTTCCTCAATGGCTATAATGTTCTTCCTCAAATGAGTTGACCAAAATTGCACAGAATTCTCCAGGTGCGGTCTCACCATGGCCCTGTACAACTGCAGTAGGACCTTCTTGCTCCTAAACTCAAATGATCTTGCCATGAAGGCCAACATGCCATTAGCTTTCTTCACTGCCTGCTGTACCTGCAAGCTTACTTTCAGTGACTGATATACAAGCACACCCAGGTCCAGGGGCGGAAATCCCGGGGAGGCCAGGGGGGACACGTCCCCCCTCTGTTTTGAGAGGTGGGGGACGATCCCCCCCATTTTTTGTAATCCGGATTTTAAAACCCGGTGAAATCTCCGCTTTCCGGGAGACAATGGGAGTGGGACTGCTGATCGAGGGCATCGATTGGACGAGAGGGACGTCAGTCAGCAGGCAATGGGGGTGGGACATGATGATTCAGCGCGATGATTGGAGGAGGGAGGTGTCGGTCAGAGGCAGAAGTAGGGGGGGTGGGACTGAGGATAGAGCACGGTGATTGGAGGAGGGAGACGTGGCACAGACCTGCGCCTCATCCTCAGACAGGATCGATCCCGGCTCTCTGGCGCTGTCCCGTCCCCACCCGAGTGCCCCCCCCCCACCCCACGCCCGGGGATGGCCACAGACGTCGGGAGTCAGACAGGAGCGGTGCCCCCAGGCCCACAGCCAGCGAAGAGAAGCAGCGCTAAACACAGCTCAACTTTGCCTGTCCTGCCAGGTTAACCTACAGACAATACAATACAATACAATTCAATTTATTGTCATTTGGATCCCTTGAGGTCCAAACGAAATGCCGTTTCTGCAGCCATACATTACAAACAAATAGACCCAAGACACAACATAATTTACATAAACATCCATCACATCGCTGTGATGGAAGGCCAAAAAAACTTATCTCTCCACTGCACTCTCCCCCCCCCCGATGTCAGAGTCAAAGTCAAAGCCCCCGGCGGGCAATGGCGAATTGTCCCGTGGCCATTAAAGCCACGCCGGGTGATGCAAGGCCGCACACCGGGTCTTGGTGTTAGAGCCCCCGGCGTGCGCTCGCAAACTCCCGCGGCCATTCCAAGCCGCGCGGGGCGATGATGTAAGGCCCCGCTCCAGGAGCTCTTCAACCCCGCAACTCGGGCGGGAGAAGTCGCCGTTGCGGGAGCCCTGAAAAGCGGACTCCCTCCAGGGACCCGCGGGCTCCCGGTGTCACTGTCCGCCAAACCCGCAGTTGCAGCCACCGAATCTCCGGAGGTCGGGCCGCAGCAGCGTCCACCACAGCTCCACCCGCTCTGGACTCGGCCAGCTCCGCGACGGTGAGGTGAGCAGTCGGCACCACAGCCCCCGGTCTTCCTGTTGGAGGCCGCTCCTCGTTGCAGCCCCAACGACAACGGAGACCCGACAAAGAAAAGGTCGGGTCTCCCGTGCAGGGAGAGATTTAAAGTTACCCCCTCCCCCCCCACACCACCCCCACCCCCCCACACACATACCCCAACATAAAATAACAAAAACTACATAAAAACATAGACATAAAATAATAAAAAACGCAGACGGACTGCAGAGGCCGCTGCTGACGAGAGTCGCGCCGCCCACCAGACCTGCCTGGACCTGCAGGAAATATGGCCCAGGTTTACAGCCAGCGCAGAGAAGCAGCGCTGGTGTCCCGTCAGTCCAGGCAGGGCTGTAGGTTAACCTGGCGAGACAGGCCGATTTGAGCTGCATTTGGCGCTGGATTGAGCCTCCGAAGCCTCGCGTGTGTGTGTGTGAGTGTGCGCATGCGCGCGCGGCCACCAAGAAATTGGGTCCTCCCTGTCCCCCCGGTCCCCTCCATATTTTGATAGCGATTTCCGTGCCTGCCCAGGTCTTGTTGCACCTCCCCATTTCATAATCTGTCACCATTCAGACAATAATCTGCCTTCCTGTCCTTGCCATCAAAGTGGATAACTTCACATTTATCCACGTTATACTGCATCTGCCATGCATCTGCCCACTCACCCAACCTATCCAAGTCACCCTGCAGCCTCATAGCATCCTCCTCGCAGCTCACACTGCCACCCCCGCAAACATGGAGATTGAAGTCAAGTATCCTGAGCTGCGAGACAGCTGTTTTGCAAGCTGCAACATGTATGGTCAATTATTACAATGACACACTGTATTAATTAGTTTTTATTAAAGCTTCATATGTTTTTCAAAAAAAGCTTTAGTGTTCATTAGTTGTAATAAATATGGTGCTCTACAATAATCTTCATAACGAGTAACATTCAAGGTAATTAACAACTCAGATTAAAAATGATTGGAATAATTCAACATTTGCTTCAGCACTATCTATACACTATACAATCAATGTTGTTCATGTGGGAACAAAGAAACAGCAATTGTTTTCAAATAAAAAATTATAAACATCTTCTATGACATTGAGAAATGGGTACCATTTAAAAAAAATCAAATTGCAAGACACGTCAAAAGGAATGTACCAAAGTGATAGGTTTGTGAACTGTACCACCTCAGTCGCACTGGTTATTAACTGCGTAATTCATATAAAGTCGGGCAAAGAACTATAGATCTGAGGAAATAAGTAGCTAATTTAATGGCAAGACAAGTAATGGTGCCATTTTTAAACGAGCGTTTCCTTTCTCCGTTGTGTTTCCAGGCCAACATGTCTGCAGTCAACATTAGATAATACATTCAAGAGAATCATCAACCTATCTTTGCTCTTCCCTGATCCTCATGCTCACACACTGGATAACAAGCCAGTAACATTGGCTCTCCGTAGTCTCAGGAGAAGCCAATTATAATACCCAGCCACCTACTAGGGTGGCACGGTGGCACAGCAGTAAGTTGCTACCTTACAGTGCCAGAGTCCCGGGTTCAATCCTGACTACGAGTACTGTCCGTGTGGAGTTTGTATGTTCTCCCGGTGACCTGCGTGGGTTTTCTCCAGGTGCTCCGAATTCCTCCCACTCTCCAAAGACATGTAGGTTTTTAGGCTAGTTGGCTTGGTAAAATTGTAAGTTGTCCCTGGGTGTGTAGGATAGTGTTAGTGTGCGGGGAATGCTGGTCGGTGCCGACCTGGTGGGCCGAAGGACCGGTGACCGCGATGTATCTGTAAAGTAAACTAAAACTGAACTAGAGATGAGGTAATCCGCAACATATCAATAAATATACATGGCACATCCTAGTGGTCGTAGCGATGACTATACTTTATTAAACACAGAGCCATCAGGACCAAATGGTCAACTAAGCATTCCACAAATGAAAAGACCTGCGCATCTAGGATTTTTGTTTCCTCTTTAAGTTGTGCAGATGTATTCCCTCAAGGTGGATATCTATGGGGTGGCATGATGGCACGTAAAACTGCTATCTCACAGCTCAAGGCACTTGAGTTCAATCCTGACTTTTACTGCTGTCTATGTGGAGATTGCATGTTCCTGCTGTGACCATGCAAATTCCACTGGATGCTCCTGGTTCCTCTCATATCCCAAAGACGTGCAGGTTGTTGGGTTAGTTCACAAGTTATAGGAGTAGAATTAGGTCATTCTGCCCATCGAGTCCACTCCGCCATTCAATAATGGCTGAACACTGCCTCCTAATCCCAATTTTCCTGTCTTCTCCCCATAACCCTTGACACCCTTTCAGATCAAGAATTTGTCTATCCCAGCCTTAAAAATGTCAACTGACGGCCTCCCCGGTTACCTCTGTGGCAATGAGTTCCACAGGTTAACTACCCTCTGTCTCAAGAGGTTCCTCCTCACCTCTTTTCTAAAAGAGCACCCTTTAACTCTGTGGCCATGACCTCTGGTCCTCGACTCTCCCACCAGTGCAAACATCCTTTCCACATCCACTCCATCCATGTCTTCCACTATTCCTTAAGCTTCAATCAGGTACCCCCTCAACCTTCTAAACTCCAGCGAGTAGAGGCCAGTGCTGTCAAACGCTCATCATATGCTAACCCACTCATTCCTGGAATCATTCTTGTAAACCTTCTCTGGACCCTCTCCAGAGCCAACACTTCTTTCCTCAGATATGAGGCCCAAATGTGTTCATAGTACTGCAAATACCAGCACCTTATGGTGCATCAGCTTTACATCTCTGTTTTGGTATTCTAGTCCGATTAGTTGGCCACTGACAATTGCCTTCATTATGTAGCTGAGTGCAGAGTTTGTGGGGAGAGAATGTGAATAAGGGGAGAATACAATAGGATTTGAGTACAACTGATTGGAGTAAATGGATCTTCATGGTCAGTATACGGACTCAATGGGCCGATGAGCCTGCTTCTCAGTGACATTACTGCATGACCCTATGGCCTCAATTGTCAATATGTGCAGCATGGAACCTATGGGTCCAGTAAATGCTGTTCAATCAACTGAAAACCTGCAACTTCTCAATAATCTTCCCAATCCCTGTTCAGTCAGTGCAACGCCAATTTGTAAAAGCAAGTTGAATTGATTGTAAAAAGACAGAGTAGAAAGAGACAGTCTGAAGAAGAGACTCATCCCGAATCGTCACCTATCCATGTTCTCCAGCAATGCTGCCTGGCCTGCTCGAAGGGCCAAATGGCCTACTCCTGCACCTATTGTCTATTGTCTATTGTCTGCTGAGTTACGCCAACACATTGTATCTTGAATTGATTGGCCAATTCTGAAGTTTGGACCTGTTTGGTTGGAGTATCAGAAAAGACAATCTTGAACATTGGCTTGATAATATAAGAGAACATTTGTAAAAAACTGGATATGTTGGAGCCAGAGGAAAGCAAAGATATGAGAAACATTGTCATGATATAAATTCAGAAGTCGATGTTTTCAACATTAGCATGTAAAAGCTAAAAATGAGCCTCTACCCACTATTTTAAAAGGGTTTAAACAGTCAGCTTCCCCATTAAAAAATAATTGCTGGAGGAATATCCTCCATAGACATAGGAGATTGCTAATGGTTGAAAGAATAAAAGTACCACCCAAGCCATCTTATTTGCAGGAAGTGGATATATCAGTAGCAAAGTATGAAGAGCTGACCTGGTTTATCAAAGTGTAATGAAAACATCTGTATTATCTTAAATGTTACATTTTCAGACATAAGATTCATCTGTGAAAATCATCTTTTCAAAGTCTTCTAATTGTGTACTGCTGTACCGTTTGCTGTGCCATTCTTGCCTGGTCCTAATCAGTTCGCTCTCCACTGTCGAAGTGTCTCTGAGGCAGTGTTTTGCCTCATTGTGGAGGAAATAGTCCTCGACAGTGCTTTGAACAGAGGGGGGTAACACAATATGAATGGTACGTCTTTTATTACTAGTGCTATTGCTACATTGCTGAGGCTGACTCGAGGAGTCCAATAATCCCTGGTCGTTCTGTGAAGGAGAGTCTCTAGAAAGGCTTCTGTTTAAAATGTCCTCTGGCATAATTCTTTGCTTAGTTGCTTTGGACCTTTCAAAGATTTGTCTTCTTGCCACAGATTGGAGAACCAAGGGCGAATTCTGTCCATAAAACACAGATTGTGGGATGTGGACCTTGATAGTCTGCCCTGATTGTCTTGCATTCTCTGTTCTAGTTGGCAGAGCAGTGTGGTGGTAAGTATTTTCTTGTCCCGCTTTAGTAACTTCAAGGTTATGCTTCTCTTGGTCACCCTTGTGCTGTACAGAGACGATCTTTCCTGGTGCCATGTAGAATGTTATTTTAGTGCGTTTAATATTGCTGCAAGCTGGCTCCTCGGGTAATGTGACAAATTGCGTTGCATTAGGAACAGTCAAGCTATTTCTTTCTTGGTGACTTTCTCCGTTTAACGTCTCTGTGTTAATTTGGACAAGATTCGTCTCGGTCTGATCTTGTTCAAGATTTGTCACACTGGTAAAGCATCCAATATCATTCTCATAACTTTCAACCGCCAAAGACTTTTGACTTCTGTACTCTATTGATAGTTGGGCTGAGTTGACGCTCACGTTCTCACACTCCATGACCTTCTCCACTTCGTTGTACCAATGCAAGTCATCAATGCAACAAGCCGTTGAAAGTGGCAATTCCTCAGGCAATTGACCAGATAGCCTGTTGGACATACAAGATGAGGATGCCTGGTTTCTTCCAGAATTCCCCAAAGTACAGAGAAACGAGTCATTGCGACCAAACATCGAAGAGTCAGAATAAGAGAAGGCACTATCTATTGAACTAAGTGATGACTCTGAAGGTGATGTTGTCGGAGAAGATAGGCTAGACAAACTTGACCTTGTTGACAAGTTCAGCCTATGGGAGTTTGGCTGTTTCGTCTTGGTGTTAATCCGAGGAGACCTCCAAAATGCGTGTTTCGTTTTATTAGAAGCGGGTACTTTTCCATCATCTAATAGCTTCTGGCTTTCGATCTGAAGCATTTTCAACTGTTGTAAGTAGTCAATGTGGCCATGGGTCATGGTGGCATCACAGCTGGATTGGCGAGTCACTGGTTCATGGGACAAAGCAAGATGGTGTGGCAGGCAAACACTGGGCTCCGACGAACAGCGGTCTCGGGCCGAGTCCATTCGTTCAATAGCCGCAAGGGAAGATACTGAGGAGCAAGAGTACAAGGACTCATTCTCCGATTGCTCGCAGATGTCTCCGCTATCACTTTTCTCCAGCAGTTTCTTCAATGAAACTTCTTCACTGAAGAATCTTTGCTGCCTCCAAATGCTGTTGGCATCTTCAGCAGCTAACCGCTTGGAATCCTTCAAGGTGATGAAGATGGAGTTCCTTTGCCGCTCCTTTTGTAGTTGTTTATTTGGATCGGACAGCACAGAATCAGTATCATCAGACGAATACTGGGGCTGCAGCGAGTCCACATCTGTAAAAGTAACATTGAAAGAAAGATGATAATGCTGCCCTTTGTAATCACTGAGCTTTGATAAACACTATTCACTTTAAACAAATGTAAGCTGACTGCTGCGGGCTTTTACAGCTCCCTGTTCTTGAGCGTTTTATGGATGCGATTTTCACCTGATATACATTGTTTTAATCTTAAGAACCGGTCTAGCAACGTCCATGAAATAGTAATGAACAAAACACCACAAACCTAGAGAGTCCTCGGAATGACTATGCTGGACATCCTGTGATCCCCCAAAGAGAGAACTCAGCCCACAGCCAAAGATTTGGTGAGTGTTTTCAATCATGAACTGTACAAGAATGGCCACCTGAAAGAAAGTAGACGCACGTTGATGCATCATAAATGCAACTTACATTTATCTAATACATTTGATATAACAAGACACCCTGTTCTGTTTCACATAGGAAAGATGCAAAGAATCAAAGTGAATCAAAAAGTGGTAGCAATGATTTCTTCACAATAAGAGCACAGTGTGGAACAATCTGGGGTTTAATTTACCCCCAGGGGGTATATTTCGCCGACCCAGGGGTTAAATTTGTTGATTCTGGATTTGTACATATTTTTTCTCATTGACTGACTGTGTTTGGTTCTGGTATCTGTTCATCATTAGTTGTTCATAAATAAGTGAAATTACATTGTTATGTGCTATTAAAGTTGCCAGGGGTAAACGGGACGAAAAAGGTTGGGAACCCCTGGTTTAGAAGTATGCCACTTTGAGCAACGTTTTATGGAAAATATTAACATTTTGGACTGAGTTAACAAACGGTAACAGTCAAACAATATCCCGACCCGAAACGTCACCCATCCTTTTTCTACACGGTTGCTGCCTGACCCGCTGAGTTACTCCAATAATTTGTGTCTATCTCTGGTATAAACCAGCATCTGCAGTTCCTTCCTACACATTATCTATTTCATAGTTGTGATTAAGTTGCACCTTAACTAATAAAAGTATAATATAGTTTACAACCACTATGTTACTGTTTTAAGTAAATTATATTATTATAAAGCAGTAGTTTCTCTTTCTTTGAAAACCAATTGACAATAAATTAAACTCAACTAAACTAAACTCAACTAAACTTAACTAAATGATAGTTGAGTTAATCAAAGAAATACCAAAAATGGGTAAAGAAACTGAAGGACCTCATGCTAAGAACCATGCCAATGACACAACATGTGTGAATGAGGGAAGCCTTGCATGACTTAAAAGCTTTTGTTGAAAGGAAAAATAATCAATATCCCTAACCTAGATCTCTGACTGTCAAAATGATGAAACCCTTGTTTGTGAATCAATTAATTTTCTGGGAGATTCAAACTGAGGTCGGGCATGCAAGTACTTTCCAGATTTAGCCTTTCTCATGTATCTGTCTTGAGCCTAAGAGTAGCATGTTGTCCTATTCGGTAGAAGCAGTGAAAACGCATGAACTTTTGTGTGTTGGTATTAGAGAGTTAATATTCAGGAATTAATGATAGAAGGGTTATAGAAGAATGTTTTAACATTCAGAGCCAGAGGATAATTTTCTCCTGTTTAAGTGTCAGGTTACCTTACTTGGCGACATTCGCAACTCACTAGTGAGTTGAAAATGCCATCCCGTCAGACACTATGGAATGATACTTAATTCTAGCAGTGTAGAAAATCCTCCTTGGTTGCTTGTACCAAATGTGCTCAATAGCAGTGTCTGCATGTTGCATTCCACAACTCACGTCTGCACGGTGGCGCAGCAGTAGAGTTGCTGCCTTACAGTGCCAGAGACCTGGGTTCGATCCTCACTGCGGGTGCTGTCTGTATGGAGATTATACGTTCTCCCTGTAACCTGCGTGGGTTTTCTCTGGGAGCTCTGGTTTCCTCCCACACTCCAAAGACGTGCAGGTTTGCAGGCTAATTGACTTGGTAAATTTGTAAATTGGCCTTAGTCTGTGTAGGATAGTGTTAGTGTGCGGGGGCCGCTGGTCGGCGCGGACTCGGTGGGCCAAAGGCCCTTTTTCTTTGCGGCATCTCTAAACTAAACTGAACTAAACAGGAATTCAGTTCCAGTACACTGAAAAGAATTTCAGATGTAGAATGCTACAGACAGCGGCTAGTGTAACACACATAACATCGATGAACCTGAGGCACAGTTACCTGCTGTTATCTTGGCTGAGTATGAAAAATTCACAAACATAGAATCATTAAGTAGTGAATCCATGATCCCAATACTCAAGGGTAGCATTGGCAAGAATTTATAAATCTGATCTGATTAACCACTCGTGCTCCCATCAAAATGCCTTCAGAATGGAACTGCAACATTGTGGAATCATGCTATAAACAGTCCTCTGAATATGTGTCCAATAACTTGGATTGAACATTATCAGGCACTTGGAAACAAATCCAATTTCTAAATTTGTTAGACTTTATCAAATAATAAATTGCAAATATTTCATGATTAGAATCTACAACTGCAATGGACAGGGCAAGTACAAACTAAACATTTGAGTTTCATAATAACATCAATGAGTAGTCATTTCCTTTCTACTATTTGCCAAGAATGTGATTTATAATGAGTTTAGAATTTGTCTGTCTTTCCCTTCCCTCCCTTGTCGTTTTGATTCTCTATTCAGACAAGGGGAAATCATGGAGAGATCAGTGAGATAAAGCAGCCAATTCATAATCCAACAATCTGCTACTACAGCTCATAATCTGGGCAATGACTGAGCCTGATATCAGTACATTGTGCAATAGCATTAGACAGACTTGATGACCCCAGTTCATTTGCCAGTTTTTTGTTGATAAACTTTATTATAGATGTCGGGAGGACCATAGGTATAAGGAATCCCAAATGAAGGTTCTTCTGCAGTTGTACAGGGCTCTGGTGAGACCACATCTGGAGTATTGTGTACAGTTTTGGTCTCCTAATTTGAGGAAGGACATCCTTGTGATTGAGGCAGTGCAGCGTAGGTTCACGAGATTGATCCCTGGGATGGCGGGACTGTCATATGAGGAAAGATTGAAAAGACTAGGCATGTATTCACTGGTTTAGAAGGATGAGGGGGTTCTTATAGAAACATATAAAATTATAAAAGGACTGGACAAGCTAGATGCAGGACAAATGTTCCCAATGTTGGGCGAGTCCAGAACCAGGGGCCACAGTCTTAGAATAAAGGGGAGGTCATTTAAGACTGAGGTGAGAAAAAACTTTTCCACCCAGAGAGTTGTGAATGTATGGAATTCCCTGCCACAGAGGGCAGTGGAGGCCAAATCACTAGATGGATTTAAGAGAGAGTTAGATAGAGCTCTAGGGGCTAGTGGAGTCAAGGGATATGGGGAGAAGGCAGGCACGGGTTATTGATAGGCGACGATCAGCCATGATCACAATGAATGGCGGTGCTGGCTCGAAGGGCCGAATGGCCTCCTCCTGCACCTATTTTCTATGTTTCTATGTTTTTATGAAACTCCCCCCCCCAAAAAGTCATTACCTTTTGAGAAAATGATTGTTGTCATTAGGGGTGATTTTCAATGTCGGACCTCAACAACAACACCAACAATAATAATCTGTTTTAGCGCTGTGGCCATTAATGTAGCAAAATGTCCAAATTACTTCACATAAGTACAAATAAACAAAAGTTGAATAAAGAGATATTGTCGCAGAAGACAACAAGCATTGGTCAATGTGGTTGGTTTTATTCAGCATCTAACTAAAGGAAAGAAGGGTAGAGAGGCTAAAAAAATAGGAACAAGCTTTAAATCTTAAGGCCTTAGCAGCTGGAAAACAACAAACAATGGTGGAACTTTCAAAATCAGGGGTCTGCAACAGTGGAAGAGAGCGACCATGTCAGAGGATTGCAGGGTTGGTCATAAGGTCATAAGTGATAGCAGTAGAATTAGGTCATTTGGCACATCAAGTCTACTCCACCATGCAATCATGGTTGATCTATCTCTCCCTCCTAACCCCATTCTCTTGCCTTCTCCCCATAACCTCTGACATCTGTACTAATCAAGAATCCATCTATCTCTGCCTTAAAAACATCCACTGACTTGGGCCTCCACAGCCTACTGTGGCAAAGAATTCCACAGATTCACCACCCTCTGACCAAATAAATTTCTCCTCATCTCCTTCTTAAAAGAACATCCTTTAATTCTGAGGCTATGACCTCTAGTCCTAGACTTTCCCACTAGTGGAAACATCCTCTCCACATCCAGTCTATCCAAGCCTTTCACTTTTCTGTATGTTTCAATGAGGTCTCCCCTCATTCTTCTAAACTCCAGCGAGTACAGGCCCAGTGCCGACAAACGCTCATCATAGGTTAACCTACTTATTCCTGGGTAGTCACACAGAGAGTGGTGAATCTCTGGAACTCTCTCCAACAGAGGGTAGTCGAGGCCAGTTCATTGGCTATATTTAAGAGGGAGTTAGATGTGGCTCTTGTGGCTAAGGGGATCAGAGGGTATGGAGAGAAGGCAGGTACAGGATACTGAGTTGGATGATCAGCCATGATCATATTGAATGGCGGTGCTGGCTCGAAGGGCCGAATGGCCTACTCCTGCACCTAATTTCTATGTTTCTATGTTTCTATGTAGTGTGGTGGTGGAACTGGCAGTGCTGTCATACATCTCCAACAGCATGGCACTATCCTGACCTTGGATGCTCTTAGACTTCAGACTTTAGACTTTACTTTGGAGTTTAGAGATACAGGGCGGAAACAGGCCCTGCAGGACCACCGAGTCCCCGCTGACCAACCATCGCTACACTAGCATTGGTTACGGAGATTCGGCATGTCGAAGATTACGGAGATTCGGAATGTCGAAGAGGATACTCCTAAACATCTACAGGTGCACGGTAGAGAGCATTCTGACTGATTGCATCGTGGCCTGATTCGGCAACTTGAACGTCCATGGGCTAAGTGTTCGGCTGGCGACCGGAAGGTAGCCGGTTCGAATCCTGCTTGGAGTGCATACTGTCGTTGTGTCCTTGGGCAAGACACTTCACCCACCTTTGCCTGTGTGTGAATGTGTGTGAGTGATTGGTGGTGGTCGGAGGGGCCGTAGGCGCAGATTGGCAGCCACGCTTCCGTCAGTCTGCCCCAGGGCAGCTGTGGCTACAGAAGTAGCTTACCACCACCGAGTGTGACTGAGGAGTGAATGAATAATGCGATGTAAAGCGCCTTGAGTATTAGAAAGGCGCTATATAAAATCCCATCCATTATTATTATTATTACAAAAAGTCGTGACCACTGCCCAGTCCATCACCGGCTTTGACCTCCCCACCGTCGAAGGGATCCATCATAGTCGCTGCCTCAAAAAGGCAGCCAAAATCATCAAGGGCCCACACCATCCTGGCCACGCACTCATCTCACCATTGCCATCGGGAAGAAGGTACAAGAGCCTGAAAACTGTAACGTCCAGGTTCAGGAACAGCTCCTTCCCTACAGCCATCAGGCTAACACAACAACGAACACGCTCTGAGCTTTGAACTGCAAAAGACTAAATTATTATTGTACTATATTTGTTATTTATTGAACTTTTTTTTCTCTTCCCCCGTTATGTACATTGTTTACATATTCACATGTTCTGTTGTGCTGCAGGAAGTAAGAATTTAATTGTCCCATCCGGGACATATGACAATAAAACACTCTTGACTCTTGACTTGACTTGATCCTACACACTGGGGGCAATTTAGCGATAGAGCTGCTGCCTTACAGCACTTGCAGCGCCGGAGGCCCAACCACGGGTGCTGTCTGCACGGAATTTGTACGTTCTGCCCGTGACCGCGTGGGTTTTCTCCGAGATCTTTGGTTTCCTCCCACACTCGGAGGACGTAGGTTAATTGGCTCGATGTATGTGTAATAGTGTGTGTAGGATAGTTTTAACATGTGGGGATCGCTGGTCGGCGTGAAGGGTCTGTTTCCGCGCTGTATCTCTAAACTAAGCTAAGCTAAATTAAACCAATTAACCTATAAACCTCTAAGTCTTTGGAATGTGGAAGGAAACCGGAGCACCCGGGGAAAACCCAACGGTCACAGGAAAAATGTGCAAACTCCGTAGAGACAGCACCCGTAGTCAGGGTCGAACCCGGGTCTCCGGTGGTGTAAGGCAGCAACTCTACCGCCATTCCACTGTGCCTCTCTATTGATGCTGTCCATGTACATATGGTTAATGAGATCCTGGAAATGACTCCTCGTGTAGCTGTGTGATCAGAGAATCAGGAAGGAATTGATGGGCAAATGAGAGAGAATAGATTGCAGGAATGGGGTAGTGGGGGAATGGGATTGAAGTTCAGGGAATGGTATTCTTCCTGATGGTTGATGGTGATTGCACTGTGGAGTCCCATTCGAAGGTCCTTAGATGATGTTACATTTCAAGTGTGAACAGAGAATGAGCTCCAAATGGAACTCAACGTTGCAAACCATTTCAATCAGTAATGCAGGGAAAGTCAACTGAAGAGGTCAGATGAAAGTTGCTCACAACCCTTTCAATTTAGATTGTGCTCCCAATGGATGTGCAATGTAGAATAAAACTTTTAAACCACACAGAACATATCTCCCTGCTAACTTTACCAGATATTGGGCTGTTGCAAGTCCAAAGTTAATTTCTTACCTTACTTGTGCATTTGCTCTCTTCCTCTGCGCTCATGGGACTAGGAAGCCACAACATGTTTGGAGCGATGCAAAGTGCCAGGTTAAAAGCTGTCATCTGGTTCTCTTCTGAGTTTTTTTCAATGCGATGTAAAACCCCAAACAAGTGACGAAGGAGAAGAACGTTTGCTTCAGGAAGCTCCTCGATCAGACTGAAACGCATCAAAAACTCCTGTTACCTTTAGAGTTAGAACTGAAACGTTAACTCCTTGTCTCTACCCAAAGACATTTGAGGGCGAAACTGTGGCGCAGCAGTAGAGTTGCTGCTTTACAGAGACCCGGGTTCCATCCCAACTACGGGTGCTGTCTGTACGGAGTTTGTACGTTCTCTCCGTGACTTGCGTGGGTTTTCTCTGAGATCTTCGGTTTCATCGCACACTCCAAAGACGTTCAGGTTTGTAGGTTCATTGGCTTGGTATGAATGTGAAATTGTCCATGGTGTGTGTCGGATAGTGTTAATGTGTGCGGATTGCTGACGGCACGGACTCAGTGGGCCGAACGGCCTGTTTCCGTGCTGTATTACCAAACTATAGTAAACGAAGATCCGGCCTGACCTACTGTCTCTTTCCAGCATTTTCTGTTTTTATTGCAGATTTCCACCAAATGCAGTTATTTTCGAACAATGCTAGTATGTAATGACTGTGCATTGGCACAGCAGTGGTGTTACCGCCTTGCAGCGGCAGGGTTCGATCCTGACTATGGATTCTGTCTGTACAGAATTTGCACATTCTCCCTCTGACCACGTGGGTTTTCACTGGGTCCTCCGTTACATAGAAACATAGAAAATAGGTGCAGGAGTAGGCCATAAGGCCCTTCGAGCCTGCACCGCCATTCAACGGTGGAACATTAATGCTTTTCTCACCTCTTTATGGACAGTATCTTTCGCTCTTTATTGTCATTTTCCATTCGTTCCATCCACTTTTCGTACATCTCGGACGACAGAACACTTCCCGGGATATTACGAAGAAAATCCTACCCAAGGAAAAATGCAATCAAGTTCTTCTTAATTTTTCATCATTAACATTTTCATCGGAATATAGATCTAACATCCGGCAAAATATTGTAATCTGATTTTTGCTGATCTTAATAAAAGGTGAAAAACAGCAAAGGTGTCAAAATGAAACAGCCCTCACAAGCACAGAATGGTACGAATATTAAGGAAGAAAGTGAACAGAAATCTATAGTTTTTCTCTACAAAGCTCCCACTTCATCATTGAATCGTGATTGAAGAGTGTACAATTGTGTACATTGAAAAGCGTACAATTAGTTGTGCACTATTATACCTGATTTAATTTTGAACATAAAGCTAGATTATGGACATAGAACAATACAGCACAGAAATTGCCCGTTTGGCCTACAACGTCTGCACATACAAGTTAAACTAATGTCCTCTGCCGGCACATGATCCACAGCACTTATGAGCGTATAATGTATAAACCTGTGTAACTTATGATCCAATGGTATGAACAATGAATTCTCCAATTTTAGGTAACTAACCAACTACAACCCTTTCCCCTTCCACTTCCAGCTATATCTCTTCCTCCTACTTCACATTTCAAGGATTTCAAAGGTTTCAAAGGTCTTTAATTGTCACATGTACCAATTAAGGTACAGTGATGTGCGAATTACCATACAGCCATACGAAAAAAAAAGCAACAAGACACACAACTACATAAAAGTTAACATAAACATCCACCACAGCAGATTCCCCACGTTCCTCACTGTGATGGAAGGCAAAAAAGTCCAATCTTCTTCCTCTTTATTCTCCCGCGGTCGGGGCAGTTGAACCATCCGTCAGGGTGATCAAAGCTCCTGCAGCCGGTGGTCAAAGCTCTTGCATCGGAGCGGTCGAAGCCCTTGCGTCGGGGCGATCGAAACTCTCGTGTCGGGGCGATCGAAACTCCAGCATTGGGGTGGTCGAAACTCCCGCGGCTTGGAGTTCCTGATGTCGATCTCTGACCAGAGACCACGGGCTCCATGATGTTAAGTCCGCAGGCACGCTCAGTTGGGGCTCCGAGGTCGATCTCTGGCAAATGTTAAAGTTCCGTGGGCTCCATCGGTGGAGCTCTCAAAATCGGTCTCCAGCAAAGACCGCCTACTCCTCAATGTTACTGGCCTGTCCCACAGATGACTTTTTAGGACTGCAGTCGCCACATGGTCGTCAGGTGTTCGCGGGTGGTTGCCGGGGAGTCGCCTTCATGGTCGTGAGGCGTTTCCACATTCTGGGAACTAGTCGCGGCCTCCTTATGGTCGCCGCAAATTTTTCAACGTTGAAAAATTAGCGGCAACTAGAATGAAGCCGCCATGAAGAGTAGCGAGAATTCCCGTGTCGTAGGTGGGTCGCCAGGAGGTCCTAGTGGGTTGCCAGGAGGTCGAAGGTTCTCATATGTTCGTGTAGGTTGTAGCCGGTGCTGACCGGTGAATTTCATTGGCTCATTAGGGGGAAAAAAGGTAAGCAGTAGTTTTCAGAACCAAGAATAACCGACCGGTGATGTTAATGTCCACCGAGCTTCACACCTGTGTATCTCTGGCTTCTTAAAAGTTGTCTGGCTTCTTAAAAGTTGTCTCCATTCCTTCCCATCCTTCTCCCCCCTTCTCCCTCTCCCCCCTCCCCTCCTTTAAAGGACTTACCATACACTGTGCTTTAACTGTCTTAATTACAGCGCCAAACTTCCTGTTCATCGCGGTGTGTGTCTGTATCACCTTGGCTTTGCACCGTGTGAATTTCAGACAGCGCTACCCCCGCTTGCCCTGTCCCCCACCTGTGATGTGTTTGTGTGTGTGTGTGTGTGTTCCACATTGACAGTCGCCATTCCAGTTGCCGGTTTTTCAGGAGACTGCCGGCAACTTGACAGTCGCCGGCAGTCGCCTGAAAAATCGCCTAAGTGGGACAGGCCCATGAGGCCGCAGTGCGGACGGAGATATAATACGGAAAAAAATCACATCTCCGTCGAGGCAAAAGATTAGAAAACGTTTCCCCCAACTCGCCCTACCTCCAACCCCACACATAAAACAAGCTCAACAACACTAAAAACATACATTTAACACATACAATTAAAACGCAAAGAGGAAAGGACAGACAGACTGTTGGCGAGGCAGCCATTGCTGGATCCACCATGCTGGTCATTTCTCGCCTCTTCGCTCCTTATTTCCTTATCTCAGAGCATTTTGCTTCTTCCCATCTCTGGCCTTTGTCCATCCATCTTCCAATCCAACACCCCTCACCCACCTATCACTCGATAGGCTTTGTCCCGCCCACACCTATCTTCCTGCTTTCTCCCACCTACTACTATCAGTCTGTATCCCAAGCCCATGTTCTCCAGAGATGCAGCCTGACCAGTTGAATTACTCCATCACTTTGTGTCTTTTCTCATGATCCATATCCTTCCCTTCACTGCACATCCATTTAATCTCTCAAACGCCATTATCATGTCTGTTTCCATCATCATCCCTGGAAATACGCACCATAAATCCACCATTCCCCGTGCAAACAATACAGCCCGCTCATCTGCCCCAAACTATCCTCTCCTAATTTAAAGCCGTGCCCTTCAGTACTACACATCTCTCCCTGGGAAAAAGACTCTACCTACATCTCCCATAATCTTTAACAGCTTCGGCAGGTTTGCCCACATATTTAGAGAAGATGTTTGATAGCATTGGCCAAAGACATAGAAAATTTTAAAATCTTCCTTTCCATAATTTTAGTTTTCATGTAAATATATTTTAATCTATATCCATATTCATATGTATTTATATCCATATTGAAGATCTAATGCAAAAAAATGTACTTTTGACTGAAAAGGTACAAAATCTGGTACCGTGATGACAGCAGCTGCCACAAAGACCGATTCCCTGTCCATGTGCACCTCATTTCCAGAATTCAGTTTCTCTTTTAGTTCCTTGCAGGTCTTGGCATTAGCTGATCGTCTGAAAATGCCTTTGGTGGAAGGGCCTTCATGGTACAATAGAACAAGCATATCCTGTGGAAAAAATAGCACCCGTCTATTAAAACATTAATTCACAATCAGCCACGTTATTTTCACAGAGAGCAAATTCTTTTAGAGGCTTGAATAGATTTGTAAAGCCTGTGAACTGAACTGAATCTAGAGACTTTGGAGAGAGAGACTTTAGAGACATAAAACACGGAAACAGGTCCTTTAGCTCACCGAGTCCGCGCCGATCAGCAATCTCTGTATACTACACTCTAGGGACAATTTACAATTTTACCAAAGCCAATGAACCTACAAACCTGCATGTCTTGGAGTGTAGGAGGAAATCGGAGCACCCGGAGATAAAACACGTGGTCACAGTGAGAAGGTACAAACTCCGTACAGACAGCACCCATAGTGAGGATTGAACCCGTGGTCTCTGGCGGTGAGGCAGCAATTGGGCCACTGTGCCCCCAGTGAATTGCAGCATTAACTTTATCTCAAACAAGGTGATTTACTTTATTCTAATAAAGAGCAAAACTTTAAACATATCTTTTAAGTAAAGCATTACCTGAGCCCAAGGAGAAGGCTAAGTTTAACCTTAATATTAAGAACTCAAGAGGCAGAAGAATGAGCAGGTCACTTGGCCCTTTGGCTCAGCTCCACCAATGAGTTCAGAAGAATGAGGGGGGGGGGGGCGTTTCTTGAAATATAACGATTAGTGAAAGGCCGGGATAGAGTGGATGTGGGGAGGATGTTTCCTCTCGTGGGAGAGTCTAAGGCCAGATTAAAAGGATGTTCCTTTAGAAAGGAAATGAGGAGGAATTTCATTAGTCAGAGGGTGGTGAATCTGTGGAATTCATTGCCATAGATGGCAGTGAAGCCACATCATTGGAATTCTCTGCCACAGAAGGCCAATTCACTGGATGTTTTCAAGAAAGAGTTAGATATAACTCTTAGGGCTAACAGAATCAAGGGATATGGGGAGCAAGCAGAAATGGGGTACTGATTTTGGATGATCAGCCATGATCATATTGAATGGTGGCGATGGCTCGAAGGGCCAAATGGCCTACTCCTGCACCTATTTTACAGTGGAGATTGATAGGCTCTTGATTAGTAAGAATGTCAAAGGTTATGGGGAGAAGGAAGAAGAGTGGGATTGAGAGGAATAAATAGATCAGCCATGATTGAAAGGCAGAGCAGACTCGATGGGTCGGATGGCCTAATTCTGCTGCTATATCTTATGGACATGAGCCTATTTTATTCTGTACAATCCCCGTATACCTTGATTCCTATAATATACAAACATCTCTTGTTCTTAATATTAAATCTTGACTTGGATTCCTAACTCAGTTGACGGCATAAACCTAGTTTTAATGAAGCGTGGGAGGAAGTAGCAACAATAAAATAACAAAGGACAGGAGAAACATAGAAACATGGAAAATAGGTGCAGGAGTAGGCCATTCGGCCCTTCGAGCCTGCACCGCCATTCAATATGATCATGGCTGATCATCCAACTCCGTATCCTGTACCTGCCTTCTCTCCATACCCCCTGATCCCTTTAGCCACAAGGGCCACATCTAACTCCCTCTTAAATATAGCCAATAAACTGGCCTCAACTACATTCTGTGGCAGAGAATTCCACAGATTCACCACTCTCTGTGTAAAAAATGTTTTTCTCATCTCAGTCCTAAAAGATTTCCCCTTTATCCTTAAACTGTGACCCCTTGTTCTGGACTTCCCCAACATCGGGGACAATCTTCCTGCATCTAGCCTGTCCAACCCCTTAAGAATTTTGTAAGTTTCTATAAGATCCCCCCTCAAATAAAAGAGAGAAGCAAACAGAACATATAACATAGAACCAAGAACACAGAACACAGAACGTAGATCATGGAACACAGAACTCGGAAGGTAGATCATGGAACATGGAACACGGAACGTAGATCATGGAACACGGAACATGGAACATGGAACATGGAACATGGAACACGGAACATGGAACATGGAACATGGAACATGGAACATGGAACATAGAACATAGAACATAGAACATAGAACATGGAACATAGAACAGTACAGCGCAAGAACGGGCCCCTTCGGCCCACAATGTCTCCTGCTGAACATGATGCCAAGACCTGTACATAACCTACATCCTGCCATTCCCTCGACATCCATATGCCCAATCTAAAGTATTTTAAATGGCACTAATGTTTCTGCCTCATCCACCACCACTGGCAACACATTCCAGGCACTCACCACACTCTGTGTAAAACAAGAACAACAACCAAGAATAAAACATACATATATATTATCTGACATAGTGTCAAATCCCAGAGAATGTGCTATCAATTTTAGTAATTGATGAATGTCTTTGGGTGAGTAGCTGGAACCAGTTGCACTGCTCACCATGATTGGCTTTGGCAGGGTACCATTCTTGCAGATGGATGGCAGGGAGAGTCCAAACAGCTTTCTTGGTGTGATTGGGGACTCAGAGGTGGGACCACTGTCTGACTGGTTGCTGGAACTGCGTCGGAGAGCCCAATCTATTATTGACTTCTTTTTCCTAAGAGTTTTTGGAGTGGATTCTGGAACAAAGCAAGGAAACACAAAATGGAATGACATTGATCCAAACATTTCACAGTGAATTTATTTAAAATGAAACAGCAATATGAAACAAGAGTGTGAATTGGCACAAAGGAAGCTTAATAACATAAAAAAAAATGTTTTGTTTATTGTCACGTGTGCTGAGGTACAGTGAAAAGCTTTTTCGTTGCGTGCTAAGCGGAAAGACAATGCATGATTACAATCGGGCCATCCACAGTGTACAGATACATGATAACGAGAATAACTAGTGTCCAGTAAAGTCCAATTAAAGATAGTCTGACGGTCTCCAATGCGGTAGATAGTAGCTCAGGACAGCTCTCTATGTTGTTGTGTTCAGTTTCCTGCTAACAGTTGGGTAGAAACTGTCTCTTTACTAGTTCATTATTGTCTTCTTATTCTTCTTGCCTGCACATAATGTAATGCATACTCGCTTAGATTATTTAACATAGATTAGAAGTCGAAAGAAGGATCCCGAACTGAAACATTGCCTATCCATGTCCTCCAGAGATGCTGCCTGACTCACTGAGTTACTCCAGCACTTTGTGCACTACGCAAGATTCTTGTGTCTACTTTAACACAGATACAATACGGTGGTGCAAAGGTTTAGCTGCTGATTCTTCACTTCTAGTTGCTGGGCATAAAGCCACATTGGTTACAGATACACACCAGCGCCCCTTCAAAAGTGGTTGTGCTTAAATAGTTCCACACCTCCTGCTCACTATTGATGCAGAAACTGATGTACTCCAGGTACAGGTGCATGTATGGGGCTCAGAAGGCATAGGGCTCATATGTATAGGGCTCAGAACTTTACCAATGCACCACTGTGCAACCCTGTTCTAGAAACCACCACTAGACTACCATGTTGATACTGGTTTATGAATTATTTGTTATTTCTGACTTAATTTGGGAAACAAGCTAGAAATGCTAAACTATGCCAACATAGGCTGCAATGCAATGGGAATGTGGGCAGCAATTGGTGGGATGCTGTGATGTTGCAAAAGTTGAACGTCTTTGCAGACAGCTACAGAGGACCCATGGGACACCAGCAGGCCACTTCAATTAAAAATGTTACAATGGCTAAACAACCTCGTCAACTACAGCAACAGGAAGAAGTTATCTCCAAACACGCATGTTCTGTTCCAGCATTAAAATAGCAATCTTATCTCAAAGGATTTTCTTAATTACATAATTGTTTGACTTAAACCTCTGTATAACAGAATGACCTCTGCTCCAAGACCAGACAGAACAGAAGGTTCCAGTTTTGATTCCCTAATCTTTGCTAACTTGGATGGGACTGTACTTGGAATGCATACAACTGATCTCCGGGGTAGGGTGGGAAAAAACAAGCAAAATCACCAAGTCTGGTACACTTACATACTTTCTAAAATAAACTACCTAGAGTTTGACTCAGGCAACATTCCATGATTATGGGAAATGCTAAACTGGGCTGAGAATTCGAAAGGAGGAATTGATTTCCTTTTAATTCCTTTTCAACTTTTTTTCTCCTCCTTGGCCCCAGGGGAACAAAACCATTTGTGGTAGTTAACTGTTGCACTGCCTGAGAATGGTGACTCCGCGCTCTTGTGTTCTTCAGCAACCACTGGGTTTCTTCCCAGCTGTTATCCGGCAACTAGTACAGCAACCTCCAGATTCATGGACAGTTTCTTCCCGGCTGTTATCAGGCAACTACTGCAGCAACCTCCAGATTCATGGACAGTTTCTTCCCAGCTGTTATCAGGCAACTGGTACAGGGACATCCAGATTCATGGACAGTTTCTTCCCAGCTGTTATTAGACAACTATGTAAACCATCATCTCACCAACTAGAGAGCGGTCCTGACCTACCATCTACCTCATTGGCGACCCTCTGACTATCTTTAATCAGACTTTACTGGACTTTATCTTGCACTAAATGTTATTCCCTTTATCCTGTATCTGTACACTGTGGATGGCGTGATTGTAATTGGGTAGAGCCTTTCCGCTGACGAGATAGCACGCAACTAAAAAGCTTTGCACTGTACTTACATACACGTGACAACTAAACTAAACTAAACTAAACTAAAAATTGTCCCAAGCAATTACAGATGTTGATTCCAATCTTTAAAACTGAAACGAGAATCATCTCATCAATTGACTGTTCCTCCTCTAAGGTTTTCTGCAATGATTGACAACAGGCCTTTCAAACACTTAGGCCAAATCTGACCTTGATCCATTCATAGTTAATAAATATTGTTTGCTATTTAACTCCAGCCAAAAAAAAAATGAATTGTAGCAATGAAAGTGCTTGTCTGGGAGTCTAGTCTACGTTAGTTTAGAGTAGACACAGCAACGCTTCCTTTAAGATTCTGGTAAAATTGGAACCTGACAGAAAATGGACTTGTAATCAAAATAGTACATCTATAATGATGACAAGGAACGAGCTGATGACAACCAAAGCTGTCTTCTCCGATATTTTACCATTGCAATGAGAATTGTATCTGTGTTCAGCTTGTAGAAAGGGGCCAATGAGGGGTCCTAGCAATCTAGTACACACTAAGACAAAACATCTTATTTGTTGTTCATTTAAGAAAGCAGATTTCAACAACTTTTTGTCAATTTGAAGCTTTAAACTTTAGAGATACAGCGCGGAAACAAGCCTTTCGGCCCACCGAGTCCGCGGTGACCGATGATCACCCCGTACACCAGCACTATCCTACACACCGGGGACAATTTACAGTTTTAACGAAGCCAATTCTCCTGCAAAGCTACAAGTCTTTGGAGCGTGGGAGGAAATCGGATCACCCGGAGAAAATCCACGCGATCGCAGAGAGAACATACAAACTCCATACAGACAGCACCTGTAGTTAGGATCGAACCCGAGTCTCTAGCGCCCGCTGCACCACTGCGCTGCCCCATTTGGTGTATTTGGTTTGTTGTATTTGATGAAACCAAACCACCCATGCCCCATTGTTTGAGCTGCATTAGCTATGAGACCACAGTAAACCAAAGTGATGTACATGGCTAGTTGTGGCATTAAAAAGGAAAGGATAGCAGAGAACTCTCCTTATGCCTGACCCCCTCGCTTCATACAACAACCAGGGACAGATTAACCGGTTATTAATTTAGTAACTATCATATGTGTCCACATAACAACGTCTGCACCCGAAGCATTTTCACAGGGATTCAATCAGGCAGACTCTAAATGTAAACCTTTCCCCTTTGCTCAATAAATGTTGCAGTTTATTTAATCCTTTACTCACCTCTGGTCATATTAATATCCGGGTGGGGTCTTGGCTTCAGAATAAACTGACATTGTTTCGCCTTTGGGAGATCTTCAAGGAGGACAACCCTGTTACTCGGCTGGGAGTAAACGTTAAGATCAGATCTCTCCACATGTGCAGTAAAGTCTCTGAGACAGTTCATGACAACACTAAATGGCTGCTCATGACCTGAAACACAAATTGGAAAACTTTTATTTTGTTTGTAATAGCGAACAACCTAAAGTGAAACAGTTGCTAATCCCATAAATTCCTAAGCAACGTCAATATGGTAGTAGAGTCCTCAGGCCATATCTGCCCAACGATGTGTAGGAAGAAACTGCAGATGCTGGTTTATACCGGAGAAAGACACAAAATGCTGGAGTAACTCAACGGGTCAAGCAGCATCTCTGGAGAAAAGGAATAGGTGATGTTTCAGGTCAGAACTCTTCTTCAGACTCAGTGAGAAGGAATCGCAGATGCTGGTTTATACTAAAGATAGACACAAAATGCTGGAGTAACTCAATGGGTCAAGCAGCTTCTCTGGAGAAAAGGAATAGGTGATGCTTTGGATCATATGATCAGAAGTGATAGGAGCACAATTCGACCATTTGGCCCATCAAGTCTACTCCGCCATTCAATCATGGCTGATCTATCTCTCCGTCCTAAAGGGCCTGTCCCACTTACGTGACCTTGGCACGCAAATTACACGACCTCGTGGTCGTGTTGTGCCGTGACGGTCCCGCAAAGGTTGGGCGCGATTTCATGCGTACACACAGCCGTCTGAAGCGCGTGACATAATTTGAAGATGGACACAAAGCTGGAGTAACTCAGCGGGACCGGCAGCATCTCTGGAGAGAAGGAATGGGTGGTGTTTTGTGTCGAGACTCTTCTTCAGTCTGAAAAGAAGGGTCTTGACCCGAAAGATTTTGCTCGCTTCAAAAATTTTGGAGCCCCGCCCGATGTCGTGCACAACTACATACCCCTCCGCGCTTCTCAGTGGGACCGGCCCCGCGCGGCCATACGATGCCCGTGTGCCTCAACGCGACCACGAGGTCGCGTAATTTGCGTGCCAAGGACACGTAAGTGGGACAGGCCCTTAGCCCCATTCTCCTGCCTTCTCGCCATAACCTCTGACACCCATACTAATCAAGAATCTATCTATCTCTGGCTTAAATATATCCACTGACTTGGCCTCCACAGCCTTCTGTGGCAAAGAATTCCACAGATTCACCGCCCTCTGAGTAAAGTGTCAGACCCCTTCTTCAGACTGAAAGAAGAGGTGGGGTGAGGGAGGTGGGGGGAATAAACGGCAGGCAAAAAAAGGTCAGAAAAAAAATTGGGGTCAGCAACAGATGACCTCCGGAAGAATGGAGCTCACAATGGCCATTGTTGACTGGGAAAGGTATGACAACAAGGATGCAAGCGGAAATGGTGGGATGTCCAAGGATATGGGTGTAATGCACTCCATGACACAATTCCAATGGATATCAGTATAGTTCTTCAGGTATTCAAATCTGAATTATCACTCAATTAACTAAATCTGAGCAAGTAATTAGCCATGCATTTCCTGCTTGTGGGATACATCACCAGTGCTTAGCAACAGTAAGATATTACTACTGCTTCATTAGAAAATAACTCTTTGGATCCATTTTTCATTTCAGAAACTTATGGACAACGCTATTTAAGTCAAGACTCACCAATCAGTGGGTAGGGTGCTGCCTCCTTTCCTGAAAGCACCCAAAGCTGGTAATGTCTTGCGC
Organism: Amblyraja radiata; assembly: GCF_010909765.2. Classification (NCBI taxonomy): domain Eukaryota; kingdom Metazoa; phylum Chordata; class Chondrichthyes; order Rajiformes; family Rajidae; genus Amblyraja; species Amblyraja radiata. The sequence goes on along the minus strand of NC_045967.1, from coordinate 46,277,073 downwards.
TGTCCTATTTGTTTACAAAAAGAAAGTGAAGAGTTATTACAAATGAATTACTGCCAGTTCATAGGAACGTATATTAGCAAACAGTAGCTTAAAGGGACACAAAGTGATGCAGTAACTCAGGCAGCATCTCTGGAGAACATGGATAGGGGACGTGTCGGGACAGGAAAAGGGCCAATCTGGAATGTCACCCATCCATGATCTCCAGAGATGCTGCCTGACCAGTTGAGTCACTCCAGCATTTTGTGTCTTTTATTTATAAACCAGCAACTGCTGTTCCTCGCATCTCCGTAGGACCTTAAATTGCTTGGGAAAAGCCCACCAAAAACACACAGCCATGATCACATTGAATGGCGGTGCTGGCTCGAAGGGCCGGATGGCCTACTCCTGCACCTATTGTCCATTGTAACTCAAAGAAAGATAACTCATTCTTCTTGAGGACATAATTTGCATTGGCAGGGCTAGAGTTGGAGCGAATGCTTTCTCTGCCCAGGTGGCAGCTGAAATTTTAGAGGGTAGATTTCCATTTAGTTGCAGAGTGCAGGGTGCTTCTGAGTTGCTTGTACAAGAGGGACAGGGCAGGATGCACACCTTCACTGAAGGTGTAGGTTAAAATATTCTACATTGCACACAATAAATTCTTAGCAGCACATTGAACAATTATCAAGCCTCGAATGGCAAGTAAATCCCCAAACATTATATAAATAATCTTTAAATCAAAATTGGTCAGATAGTAGCAGTAGGGTGAACACGGTGGCACAGTGGTAGAGATGCTGCCTTACAGAGATCCTGGCTTGATCTTGACTGCAGGTGATGTCTGTACGGAGTTTGTAAGTTCCTTCAACAGCATGGGTTTCCACCGGGTCCTGCGGTTTCCTCCCACACTCCAAGGATGTACAGGTTTGTAGGTTAACTGCTGCTGTTAAAGCTGTAAATTGTCCCCAGTGTGTAGGATAGTGCTAGTGCACGGGATGATCACTGGTTGGCCCGGACGGTGGGCCGAAGAGCCTGTTTCTGCACCGTATCTCTACAGTAAAGACTAACGTCTAAAGCTGAGACTATCAAATCCTACAGCTATTCAGATCCACTATGTTGGATTTTCCTCTGCTAAAAAAATATATAATATGTCATCTAAACCTCACATTCCTTCTCCAAACAGAGCCAAAATGCCCAAATGCCACATGAAATAATTGGGCAACACAAAACACACTCGTCATTTATTAAATATCACACTTGGTTACAAATGCAATGTAATCCTTACAAAATAATGTCAATCATTGAGGTGGCTCCTTAAGTTTACATGTTTACAAAGGCCCTTTGATAGAACAGCCGTAATTTGGGCACAGTTCCAGGTTAGTCACTGAACATCACTATTTTCAATGGGACTGGAATTTTCAATTTTCAATGTCTGTGGAATTCTCTGCCTCAGAGGGCGGTGGAGGCAGATTCTCTGGATGCTTTCCAGAGAGAGCTAGATAGGGTTCTTAAAAATAGCGCAGGGGATATGGGGAGTAGGCAGGAATGGGGTACTGATTTGGGATGATCAGCCATGATTACATTGAATGGCGGTGCTGACTCGAAGGGCCAAATGGCCTACTCCTGCACCTATTGTCTATTGTCTATTGTCTATTGAGACGTGACTTAAGTAATCTCTGGATTATTCAGTCTATATTATACGCTCATAACTGTACAGGCATTATACTTACTTTTGCGTTGAGTTGTTGAGCTGCCATTTTAATAACCTTTCTTGCTGTATCTGTGTTAGCCACCTTGAGTGTTAATGCCTAATAAATCAAAAAGAGTTTCATATGAAAGGTTGTTTACAAACCTTTTGCTTTTCAAAGTTAAAATAGTTCACATTAGGAAATGGAACACTTTATATTTCAATAATTCCCAAATCACATGTAGGACTTCCAATCTGATAACAATCTTTCTATTCTACCCCAGACGGTATATTACATCCAGCTGCAAGAAAGAGCCAACTGGGCATTCTTACACTGGTCACCTCTGATGGAACTAACATAATTTAATGAAAATAGCTAACTTCTGGGCAGCACTGGTTATACTGTGGAAGCAGGGCTCACAAACTCAAAATAAAGCCATTCAGGACTGAGTTGGGGGATGATGGACACACAATGCTGGAGTAATGCAGGACAGGCAGCATTTCTGGAGAGAAGGAATGGGTGACGTTTTGGGTCGAGACCCTTCTTCACACTGATGGCAGGGGAGTGGGCGGGACAGAGATAGAATGTAGTCGGAGAATGTAAGACTGGTGGGAGAACTGGGAAGGGGAGGGGATGGAGAGAGAGGTAAAGCAAGGGCTATTTGAAGTTAGAAAAGTCAATGTTCATACCGCTGGGGTGTAAGCGCAAATTGGGGTGCTGTTCCTCCAATTTGCGCTGGACCTCACTCTGACAATGGAGGAGGCCCAGGACAGAAAGGTCAGATTGGGAATGGGAGGGGGAGATAAAATGCTGAGCAACCGGGAGATCAGGTAGGTTAAGGCTGGCTGAGCGAAGGTGTTCAGTGAAACGATCGCCGAGCCTGCGATTGGTCTCGCCGATGTACAGAAGTTGACACCTGGAAGAGCGGATACAGTGGATGAGATTGGAGGAGGTGCAAGTGAACCTCTGCCCCACCTGAAAAGACTGTCGGGGTCCTTGGACGGAGTCGAGGGGGGGGGAGGTAAAGGGACAGATGTTGCATCTCCTGCGGTTGCAGGGGAAAGTACCTGGGGAGGGGGTGGTTTTGTTGGACGTGATATGTTAACCAGGGAGTTGTGGAGGGAACAGTCTCTGCGGAAGATGGAAAGGAGTGGAGATGGGAAGATGTGGCCAGTGGTGGGATCCCGTTGGAGGTGGCAAACGTGTTGGGGGATTATATGCTGAGTTGAGGGATGGCGCCTTCACTCAGACAGTGAAGCTTTGGAGTTGACTTCGGTAAAAATTGTAAATTGTCCCCAGTGTGTAAGATAGTGCTGGTCATGGGTGGAAATCGCTTTTAAAACATGGGGGACACACAAAGAGAGAGGGCATAGAGCGAAGAGAGAGGGGAGAGAGAGAGAGTGCAGAGAGGAACGATCACACGTTATAATGCGCCGCCAACACATTCTGACCACTGCCGCCACCGCCAAACACCGCCCCCCCGCCCCCCACCCCTCTCCTCCATTGCACCCTTCTCCACAGCAGCCCTGTGATGTCTGGGCTCTGACAATTCGAGGGACCTACCCAGTAACAACAGTAAGAGCAGCTCTGGGCCGCCGTGCTCCCCGACTTGAATCGACTCGACGCCTAACTGACACATTCCATCCTGCGCTGATCCCCCCCACCCGCCTCCTGGGATTTCCACCCTTGGCTAGTGTACATGGATCACTGGTCGCTGTGGATGCCTGTTGTCGTGCTGTATCTCTAAACTAAACTAAGCTAAATGATCTATAACATCATTAAAGCCTTTGCTGAGCAAAAGTCAACTATTGGGAAAACAATTAAAACAATGAATCTATTTTTTATTATTTGGTTGCATTTTATAAAAAAATACACATTAAGAAAAGACAATACATACTGAGGCTCCACTCTGTGTTGTCATCACCAATAGCTTCATAGATATTTTCTTTGGATGTTCGTCTTCTTTCATCTCTTTGATTTGCCTATACACAAATCAAACAATCATGATTGATATCTCCTCATAAACTGTTCAGAACAAGTTGAAATCTGTGAACAATCTGTTTTGATCTAGTTGAACCTAAGGAGGACTGCAATAACAATGCATTACACAGGTACATAACACATTTTACATATTAACCAATTGTTTCTTCCAATTAGCTTACCTCTTAACTCTCATTGTGAGCAATTTTGGGCTCCATATCTGAGGTAGGAAATGCTGGCACTGTGGAGGGCCCAAAGAAGGTTTACGTGAATGATCCCAGGAATGATGAGCGTTTGAAGGCACTGGGCCTGTACTCGCTGGAGTTTAAAAGGATGAAGGGACACGTCATTGAAACTTACTGAATAGTGAAAGGCCTGGATAGAGTGGATGTGGAGAGGATGTTTTCACTAATGGGAGAGTCTAGAACCAGAGGTCATTGCCTCAGACTAAAAGGACATTCCTTTAGGAAGGAGATGAGGAGGAATTTCTATAGTCAGATGGTGGTGAATCTGTGGAATTCATTGCCACAGAAGGCTGTGGAGGCCAAGTCAATGGGGATGTTTAAGGCAGAGATAGATAGATTCTTGATTAGTATGGGTGTCAGGGGTTATGGGGAGAAGGCAGGAAAATGAGGTTAAAAGGGAAAGATAGATCAGCCATGATTGATTGGCAGAGTAGGCTTGAGGGCCAAATGCCTAATTTTACTCCTATCATTTATGAACTTATGAACTCTCAAAAGAGTATAGTTCATAGTTCTAGCTCCTTAACCAAATAACCATGCTTCATGTGTCAGTTTTGACAGTGTGTACCAGAAGACCAGTTGACAATGTAATAAGAAAAGATTCTTTCTCAGATTATCATAGGTTCGCACAAGCTTTCGAGCATATGTCCTGAGGTGCCATGATAAAAGGGGATCCTAGCTATTTCCTAGTCTGATTCTACTATCACTACACTTTCAGCTAAAGGTGATTGGGCCAAGGACCTCCTGGCCCTGGGACTGATGGTACTTTAAAGTAATATTAAATGTGAACAATGAAGAGAATCCGCCCCGACCCGACCCAACATGTTACCTATACATTCCCTCCACAGATGCTGCCTTACCCCATGAGTTATGGACCTGTCCCACTTAGGCGATTTTTTGGGCGACTACAGGCAACTGCCACAAATTTTTCAACATGTTGGAAATTTTATTGGCAACAGTGGTAACAATTTTTGCTGTCGTAGGTTGATGTAGGTGCTGTCGTAGGTTGTCGCCAGGTGTCGTGGGTGAATTCCATTAAAACTTGTCCCTGGCATTCACCTAAAGAGTTGCCTAAGTGGGACAGGCCCATTACTCAGGCACTTTATGTTTTGCTCAAGACTCCACACCTGCAGTTCCTTATATCCCCATTTTGTTATCCACAGATCATTTTTTTCTATTTTTCGATTAGATTTTTAAATTATTCCATAATTTTACACTGCAGACTTTACTAAGAGTTACTCTTGAAAGTAGCTGAGCGCAGTTTGACTTTTTACGTAAGATGGCACAGGCATTTCGTTAGATTGAGATGAGAAGTGTTTATATGCTGATAGCTAAGGGCTGAAGTCCTGGCAAACTACACACACCACGACATGAATGAAACTTCAATAAGTAACCTGTGATGAGTTTTTGTGATGAGCATTGGACTGTGGAACTGAGCCACACCAACCACACTGTATAGATGGATTTCTTTCTTCAGTGGAGCTGACTGGTGTATTTAGGGCCACATAGTTGCAGGAATGGATGGCTGACCTGCCAGGTGCATTTCAATCAAATTAATGGGCAGATGATATTTTAAAAATCAGTGTAGATGATTTCAGTTTTTTGAATAAAATTTTAGGAATTTGTCCAGAATCCTTCCTCATACGTTTTATCTGCAAACCCTTCTCAAAGTATACCTACTTTGAAGAAGTTCTCCTCCTCTCTCTGATGAGAGTTCTGCAACACCCTCTCTTGCTGCTCCCTATCTGTGATTCCTCCTGCTCCCCTGCACCTTGATCATCATAGCTGGCTTTGATTTGTGCTTTTGCATTCATTTGGTCTATGTTCCTTTTCATATCTCTCGTTTCCCTCTCCCCTGACTCTCAGTCTGAAGAAAGGTCTCGACCCAAAACGTCACCTATTATTTTTCTCTAGAGATGCTGCCTGACCAGTTGAGTTTTTTGTGTCTATGTCCAGAGTGGGGTTTGGATTCAGTATTTCACCAGCACAGATTTTGTTGAGAGAGACAATTAACCTCAAAGGACATTGGGAACATTAAGGGTTGTACATTAGTTTGCCTCTAAAATTGTCCCTGGTGTATAGGGAGCATCAGAGAACTAGTGTGAACCAATGTTTGATGGTCAGCATGGTCTCGGTGGCCTGAAGGGCCTTTTTCCATCTATATCTCTAAACTAAATTAACAACAAGGAAAAGGTACTCATGATTCCAGTTTGCAGAAATGGTGCTTAATCCACAAATCCATTGTTTGATTGTTTTAATCTGGCATTAAGTAGCAACAAGGAAATTTAGCAGATGGCTGTAACAGAAATATGCTATCTCTGGCAGCAAGATTGTCCCACAGTGTGAAGCCACTTCATAACATTAGCATTGAAAGACATTGTGGCCTACAATTTGTTTAAGGACAACATCAAAGATATCATTTTCATCACAGCCAGTTTTATGCGCTCAGATGTATCAAGAAAATTTGTTTCTTAGTGCGTAGAAAAAGTTTATTACTTTGGCCACAATGGCAGGAATGATGTGAAAGGATAACGTTTTTCAAAAGTGCTGTATTTTCCAGAGAGCCATTAGTTAGAACAGGCCTTCGACCCATATTGAACCCATTTGGCCAAGCAGGTTTCTCTACAAAATGATGCAAAGGGTACTTTCTCAATTGTGCATGATATCTAACTTATTACTACAAGACACTTGCAATAGTCTGTTCGAACTTCTATCTTCCAGCAGACGTTACTTCTATCTTCCAGCCTTCTACGCCCGCACCTCCAGACTTAGGAACAGCTTCATTCCCAGAGCTATAGCTGCTCTGAACCGGCCCTGCTGAGTGCCCCTCCCCCCATGAACTGTCTCCCTCGGATGGTCACGTCGCACATCGACCCGGCACAGACCTATTTGCACTTTATACTGTTTTACTGTTTTACTGTTTTTTTTATAAATCATGTTTCTCTGGGTATCAAAATGTTTAGTTGTTTAAGTTATGACATCGGATGGAAGCTGCATACCAAATCTCGTTGCATCTTTGTGCAATGACAATAAAATATATTATTATTATTATTATCATTATTATTATTATCATTATCATTATTATTATTATTATTATTATTATTATTATTATTATTATTATTATTATTATTATTATTATTATTATTATTATTATTATTATTATTATTATTATTATTATGACCACACAGCCCACACGTGCTCCCTCAGACGCTCAAAATATATCCAGCTCCTTCCTTTTTGGGGTTTTAAGGCTGCAGTCAGGCAACATATGCCCACTAACAACCTCACGAGAAACCCGTCATCAGAAACGTCCATGGGGGTTGTGGTTGAGGGTGGGAGGTGGGAGGTGGAGGTGGAGGGATGCTGTGTACACGATGAAGCAGCGATATTAGGAGCAATTTATTCTTAATACTGATGGTGATCTTCAAGTTTGCGTGGAATCTTTCAAGACGTGCGGAAATCGAGTTAGGTCAGGTCTGTGTCAGGTTATGATGCTCTCAGACAGTAGACTGACTATACCTAGTATGAAGAATGTAGTCATGGCAAGCAGCCAACACTATTGAAACTACACCCATTTCAAGAAGGAATACTGTTTACCCACTTCAACTGAAATTAATATTAGAAATACAGTTGCCCATTTTAAGATGTTTTTTGCCATAAATACACCGCCCTATATAAAGCATTAAATATCCTATTGACAAATAATGATGTTTAATTCCTTACCATTGCAGAGCTGAAAGCCACTTCTCTCTTACTTCTGATGAACTGCAAGGAATTTAGAAAAAGACGAGTTCAGTTTTTGTCAAGTGGCATCTTTCCCAAACAACTTAGACAGATCAAGGCAATTTGATCTTATACCTAAAGGTGATCACGCAGTTAGTTGTGGGCCATCCAATAACAAAGGAATTTTCTGGACTTGTTTTCCTCTCACACACTTCATCATTGCAGAAGGCTGTCCACATCTCACACAATCTGACCTGCTTCTTCAGCTTCAGGTTTGTCGATGACCTGCACGATATTAAAGAAACAGAAGAGGAAGTTCAGAGCTGGTTCAGTTCAGTTCAGTTCATAGATGCAAAAAGCTGGAGTAACTCAGCGGGACAGGCAGCGTCTCTGGAGAAAAGGAATGGGTGACGTTTTGGGTCGAGACCCTTCTTCAGACTCTTCGGTTTAAACCAGCATCTGCAGTTCCTTCCTCAGTTCAGTTCAGTTCAGTTTTAGTTAATTATCACGTGTACCGAAGTACAATGAAAAACTTTTGTTGAGTGCTATTCAGTCAGCGGAAAGACAATACATTATTACAATCGAGCTATTTACAGTGTATAGATTTATGGTAAGGGGATAACATTGTGCTGAATCTCCAGTGATGTCTCATGGAACGTATATGTCTGAAGGTCAGATGAGCTTTGCATTTGGCTATGAACCTTATAGCCCTGTCCCACGGTACGAGTTCATTCCAAGAGCTCTTCCAAGTTAAAAAAAAAATCAAACTCGTGGTAAGCACGGAGAATGAACGTAGCGGGTACGTCGGAGCTCGGGGACGACACTTAGCGGCTCGTTACGCTAACGGCAGGTACTCGGGAAGACTCGCTAACAGCAGGTAAGCACGGGAAGACTCGTGAAGATTTTTCAACATGTTGTTAAATCTCCACGAGATCCCCGAGTACCAACGAGTGGCCATTACCGTAAATCTCCGAGTTCGAATCAGGGCAAACTCGGGAGAACTCTTGGAATGATCTCGCACCGTGGGACAGGGCTATTACTCCTTTGAATAACAAATGAAAGATGGTGTGGAAACTCATACATGAAGAGTTGTGACTTGGGAATTGTAAGGAGACCTGCCAGCTTCCATGGAGTGCTTTGGGGTGGAAACAACTTGGAGGCAATCTGTTTCCCAGCCACCCGAACACAATGTATCTGTATTCTATTATTCTTGGTAGTCTTAAACTAGAGAGACCAAACTTCAGTCCTCCAGCACAATTTGTACAGTAGGAGAAGTAGGCAGCCTAACCTGTAAGTGTGCTTGGGTTCAGAGCAGAACTACATTCTCTGATTCAACTCACAACATTATATTTGGAGGGCGTCACAGTGGCGCAGTAGTACAGTTGCTGCCTTACAGCACCAGAGACCCAGGTTTGATCTTGACAACGGGTGCTGTCTGTATAGAGTTTGTACGTTCTCCCTGTGACCGTGTGGGTTTTCTCTGGGTGCACCAGTTTCCTCCAACATTCCAAAGACGTTCAGGTTTGTAATTAGCTTCTGTAAATTGCCCCCTAGAGTGTAGGACATAGAACTAGTGCACGGGTGATGACTGGTTGGTGCGGACACGGTCCACGATATATCTCTAAAACAACATTATGAGTTACAATTGTCAGGCACAACAGGGCTCCTAGTGAGAGTATTGAGAAAATAAATATTCAATTGTTTTGCTTTTGAAATAATTCAATATGCTAGAGAGAAGGAAGCACGTGAGTGGTGTTCCTTTTTTTTCCATGGTAACCTCATTTAAACATTGCCATTTTTTTGTCTACTCAAAAAAGATATTGGTAAGTAAATCAGTTGCCCAGCCAAGTAAAAGGTAAAGTTAAAATTACCGTTATTAAATAGCTTTATGATCAGTTTATTTTAATCTTTGCTAATCAAAACTCTGTCACAATTGAAGGGTTGGAAACCATTGAAATAGAGAACTACATAAGAGTCACAAGGAACGGGCATTGCTTCTCTCCAGAGATGCTGCCTGACCCACTGAGTTACTCCAGCTTTTTGTGTCTGAACTGGTGATGTTGGTCTCTAGAACAAAACATCGGTTGGGTAGCATTAGCACTAGTGATGTTTTAGGTCAGGACTTTCTTCTCCCAGCCATCTTCATCTGAGGAAGAGCCCTGACCTGAAACAGCATTGGAGAAACTGCAAATGGAGAGGCAATCCATTTCTCCACAGACACTGCCTGACCTGTTGAGTTCCTCCATCACTTTCTGTTTTGTTGACGTATTGATTGGAATTGAAAGATAGTGCATGGATACAGGCCCTTCGGCCCACAGGGTCCATGCCAACCATCGATCACCCGTTCACACTGGATCTATGTTAGCCCACTTTGGCATCCACACCCTGCACACTGGGAATAATTTACAGGCCAATTAACCTACCTCCCCGCATGTCTTTGGATATGGGAGGAAACAAGTTGAAATCCACGGGGTCCAAGGGAGAAGGTACAAAGTCCACACAGACAGCGCCCGAGGTTATGATCGAACAAGGGTCTTTGGCCCGGTGTGGGCAACAGTTCTACCTGCCATTTGAGTGGAGACCAAGGGAATCCAGTATCCTTCAGTGCGAATAATATCCCAGGTATTATTTTGCTTTGGTGAACTAGCTGGTGAGTGCTTGCTGGTGTCTTAAAGATACGCTACAGAGTCATAGTCATAGAGTCTTACAGTGTGGAAACAGGCCCTTTGGCCCAACTTGCCACGCCAGCCAACCCACCTGCATAGTTTTAATATTTTGGGTATTCCCATTGTTTATTTTATCACTTAAGTTACAATGTGATAGTTTAAAAGGAAGGAAGAGTGGTAGCGGTGTGGAATGAGCTTCCAGTGGAAGTGGTGGCGGCAGGTTCGTTGGTATCATTTAAGAATAAATTGGATAGGCATATGGATGAGAAGGGAATGGAGGGTTATGGTATGAGTGCAGGCAGGTGGGACTAAGGGAAAAAAAAAATTGTTCGGCGCGGACTTGTAGGGCCGAGATGGCCTGTTTCCGTGCTGTAATTGTTATATGGTTATATGGTTATATGGTTTGGAAGGAAATAAAAATTGTTGTTACATTTTTAAACTCATCATTGTATTTTACAGCCAGGACTCAATACAGGATCTTACCTTAAGATATGTAGGTATGTAGATGATTAATTATAAATATAAGGTTACACAAATTAAACAAGATACATGGTGAAATTACAACAAAAGTGTGCATAATATTCATTCCTTTGTTGTGCAAGGGAGTAGAATCTAAGGAACCATCACTTAAAAGCGACGCGTATGAAATCCTTACTTTAATTTAGTAATCACCAGGACATCACTGAAGAGGAAGAGGTGCCGTTCCTGTGTCTGCAGTCCTGTCGTGAGCTGGACCTGTTCATCCATGATGAAGGCCGTGGTGGGACTGCTGAAGGCCCGGACCAGAGCCTTACTGTCAGGAGACGTGGGGGAAAGCGGCCCATCTCTGCAGAGAAACAAACTGTTAAGATGGCCTGGGAGAGCATTGATATTGATTAGACAATGATTATTGATTAGTCAGGGCGTCAAAGGCTATGGGAAAACAGTGGGACAATGGGGTTGAGAGGGAAAAATAGATTAGCCATGCTCAAATGGCAAACTCGATGGGCCGAATGGCCTAATTCTACTCATACATCTTATCATCTTATCATGTCATTGTATTGATCCTAAGTAATAGATTTTTAAGATTTTTACCTTTGTACATCGTATCTTACCATTTTATATTATAGAGTACATAATCTCACTTCATAAGGTGCCTTATCATATGGAAGGTTTGTTTGAAATGTAATTTATTTATAATTACTGATTAACCCTTTAAAGTGTCCCACCTTACCCAGGATTTCACTTAAGAGGAAATCTAAAGAATGTTGCAAAACAGGGAGGATGCCTGTACGTGTGTGTTTCTTGATTTTTATCATGATTCTGGAGACAGGAACCATGTAGTCTGTAAGTACTTTCCCACGAAAGGGGAAGAACCGATATATCCTGTGAAACTGATCAGATTAATCTTCATTGAGTAATACCACAAATGAAATTAAGAAAGTAAGGGTAGTGTATTATTGAATGTTCTACAAAGTTAAAACCTACAATGGAAATTTTTTATGTAGCTTATTCAAATTGTCCCTGAGCCCTCTAAATAGGAGCTGATTGGTATTTGTTAAGAAGGGCATAGGGATATTCTTTCAAGAAAAGTAAAATGGAAATTCTTTGATAGTATTTTTGTACAAGACATTGGTGAAGCCACATTTGGAGTATTGTGTTCAGTTTTGGTCACCCTGCTACAGGAAAGATGTTGTTAAACTGGTGCAGAGTGCAGAGAAGATTTACGACAATGTTACCAGGGCATGAGGGCAACCTAGACTGAACAGTCTTTAATGAGCCACTCTCATGTCCTTGTACTTTATAAATAGATGCAATTCTGTTTTGACGGCTGCTATTGCTACTCTCACAGTGGCGCAGCGGTAGAGCTGCTGCCTTACAGCGCCAGACCCAGGTGCATTCTTGACTAAGGGTGCTGTCTAGACAGAGTTTGCACGTTCTCTCGGTGACCACGTGCGTTTTTTTCCAGGTCCTTTGATTTTCTCCCACATCCAAACACATGCAGTTTTGTAGGTTAATTGGATTCTGTAAATAGCCCCTAGTGTGTAGGATGCAAGACTGGGGTAATATAGAGCTGATGTATGGGGTGATCAATGGTCGGCGTGGACTCGGTGGGCCGGAGGACCTGTTTCCGCGCTCTATTTCTAAACTAAACTATCCAGCAGTGCATGTGGAATCCTTACACCTCCTTCAAGTTGCCACCATTTTGTTTGCTAATCATCATCATAAAATAGCCCTCTCCGTTCATGTACCCTTCCGCCATTAGAAACAGTTACAGCTTCAGCTACTTGCTCAGTTGTACTTGGGTAATTTAGCAGAGTACTGGAAAATTACGTGAACATCACAGGAGTTAACAACATCACCAAAAGTGGGAACAGCAAGAACAGCACAAAACCGAAGAAAGAACTAATGAGGCACAATAAAACCCGACTTCAATTTACAAGGTACACTGTCAATTATATAAAGATAATCTCTACTGTTTTAGCCGCATAGTTTGTGAGCGCAGAGTTTGAGTCAGTTTTGGTTTTCAAATTGAAAGCATTTGGACATTGTGCCAGAACTTGTAAAAGTTTGTGATTACCAATAATGGTTCTCGCACTTTTACCGTGCGTCAGTGCGGCATCGAGTGGCTGACAGGGAGAGGATGAACCTGCTTTTAGGTTGCATACATTCTAGCTTCTGTAAACAGATCAGAAGCATGAAAATTCCATCGATGCTCATGCAGTCTGGGCCAAACTGACAACAGTTAATTAGAGAGCAATATATCAAAGCAGCTGCTTAGATTTTTCCATCGTTGGTTCTCAGGATGGAGAGATTGTTTGTGCAGCCATTTGCCAAATAAAGTCAAGAATTTCTGAGAGAAGAGTGCGGACTGAAATCCCACACTGCGCCTGGCTACTGGGAACAATGCAGTGGACTGAGCAAGTGCAGTACATTCCATGGGATGCAATGACCAGGGATTGCTGCACTTCAGTGGAGAGCAGATGGTTTAATGTAAACTCCAGCATCAGTGAGTGCTACATACGCACAGAGTACTATGGATAGGTGTGCTTTGGTGACAGTCCATGACAATATAAAGAGACAATGAACAACCAAAAATAAACATTTAGTTATTAATGGAGAAAAAGAAATCACAAAGGGGACAATATGAGCCGAAGGCAGCTTAGTTTAGTTTAGTTGAGAGATACAGCGCGAAAATGGGCCCTTCGGCCCACCGAGTCCACGCCGACCATCGATCCCCACACACTGACACTATCCTACACACACTAGAAACAATTTCCAATTACACCAAGCCAATTAACCTATAAACCTGTACGTCTTTGGAGTGTGGGAGGAAACCGGAGATCACGGAGAAACCCCACATATGTCACGGAGAGAATGTACAAACTCCATACAGGCAGCACCTGTAGTCAGGATCAAATCCGGGTCTCTAAGCACGGTGGCGCAGTGGTAGAGCTACTGCCTCACAGCGCCAGAGACCCGGGTTCAATCCTGACCACGGGTGCGTGTTTTCTCCGGGATCTTCGGTTTCCTCCCACACTCCAAAGACACACAGGTTTGTAGGTTAATTGGCTTGGTATAAATGTAAATGGCCCCTGGGGTGTGTAGGATAGTGTTGGTATGTGGGGATCACTGGTCGGTGCTGACTCGGCAGGCCACAGGGCCAGTTTCCACGCTGTATCTCTAAGCTAAACTAAACGCGAAATTAAAACATTACTGGTAGGTGGAAATCACTGACTACATAAATGGATCAATAAAAATAATGCCAAAACATGCCCATAATTGGAGAGGAGTAGAATAGAGAAACTGGAAACCCTCCTCAACATTCCAACGACTGGAACACTCGAAACAAATTGGAAAAGTTTACAAATTGGTTGGACTGTTCCCCCATAGTTTTTGGGATGATGTATCAAGTATTCATAATAATTTAAACTTTAAAGCAGAGAAAGGTCTAATGTTAGACACAGCAGTGCACGTTTTTCCCAGCCAGTTCATATGTCAACAAAGTTAAATATCTGCTGACAAATGTATTGAACATATGACAGATATGTCAGTGGATATTCAGCCCACTCATTCCCGGAAAGGTGGGAGAGGACACAGAGTGAGGCAGGAGGAGTAAAAAGTCAGAGAGATGAGGCCAAAAACAGGGTGAGTTTCCGAAATGTGGGCAAGAAGGTAACGGACCAGAATGGGCCAAATATCCCCCTCGATCCAAACCTTCCAAAAATCAGTGACAGCTTTGAGGCCACAGTTAAAGGGATCTGTGAACTGCCCTTATCTGTTCACACTAGCATCAATCTGCAAACCAGCAAAGATTTTTTAATATAAATAAAAACTACAGGAATAACTTTTAACACATTAAAAATAATACCCCAGAGAGCATTTTAAATCATGCCAGTCCTACTATTTTTTATGTAACGCGCCCCTTGTACAACTATGAACTTGACATGAAAAAGAGAAAACAACATTTAATTTCACAGTCCTTTTGATCCAAACTGTCTCGGTCAGTAATGAAGGGCTGCGGAGCATATTGGTGATAACATCACAGCATGAAATAAGAAGGGGAAATGATAACAATTTTCATCATAGGCAAAGCCCACTTCAATTTCCCAAATGGCATAATTGCATACATTATGCATGCAAACATTCCAAAACATGCCCATAATTGTTTCTTTTACATTCTTTTTGTTTGCAGAAAGTGAAAATCATAAAAAAAAAACTGCAGATGTTGGAAATTGGAAATAAAAATGGAAAGAGACTAGGCAGGTCACGCTTCATCTATGGAAAGAGAATCAGTTAACAGTTCAGACTTTAGAGATACTGTGTGGAAACAGGCCCTTCGGCCCACTGAGTTTGCGCTGATCAGCAATCAACCCGTACACTGGCACTATCCTACAGACTAGGGACAATTTACAATTTTACCGAAGCTAATTAAACTACAACCCTGTACGTCTTAGGAGTGTGGGAGGAATCCGGAGCACCCGGAGTAATCCCACGTGGTCACAGGGACAACGTCCAAAGTTTCCTCGCTCTCCCTGTGACCTTGTGGCTTTCCTCTGCTTTTCTCTCACATCCCAAAGACGTGTTGATTTATAAGTTAATTAGCCTCTGTAAAATTGTCCTAGTGTTTAGGATGTGTGAATGAGAAAGTGGGATAGCATAGCACAAGTGTGAAAAGGTGATCAACGGTCGGTGTGGGCTTGGTGGGCCGAAGGGCCTGTTTCCGTGCTGCATCTCTAAACTACGTCTTTACTAAACTAAACTAAACTCTGAGAATTCCATACTGAATCCTGGATGATGCTTGGAACTACAAC
Source organism: Amblyraja radiata (assembly GCF_010909765.2). NCBI lineage: Eukaryota > Metazoa > Chordata > Chondrichthyes > Rajiformes > Rajidae > Amblyraja > Amblyraja radiata. Next base: position 46,261,507 of record NC_045967.1, on the reverse strand, counting down.
ACGGGCATAATAATTGGTGACAGGGATCTGCTTCTTGGGTTCTCAGGAAGCCAATGCCGTGGCAAAAGCTAGCTTCTTCCAGCTTCGAACGATAGCAAAAATAAAACCTTTCCTCCGATTTGACGACCTCGAAAAGATCGTCCACTCATTTATCTCCTCCCGTCTTGATTACTGCAACTCCCTTTACACTGGCATCAGCCAATCATCCGTGTCCCGCCGGCAATTGGTCCAATACGCCGCAGCGAGACACCTGACGGGCACCCGAAAAAGGGACCACATCACCCCAATTCTGGCCTCTCTCCACTGGCTCCCAGTACGGTTTGGAATCAATTTCAAGCTCCTTCTTTTTGTTTACAAAGGCCTTAACGGGCTCGCCCATCAAAGGTCTGCTAACCCACCATACCATCTCCAGGTCCCTCAGATCGACCGACTTGGGGTTACTGACCATCCCGCGGTCTAGGCATAAGCTCAGGGGCGATCGCGCTTTTGCGGCTGCAGCACCTAGACTATGGAACAGCATCTCTCAGAACTGCCCCCTCCATCAACTCTTTTAAGTCTAGACTTAAGACTTATTTCCACTCTCAAGCCTTTCTTGAGGTCCCCTGAGGGAGCGCTGTATGTATTTATGTATGTATTGTCGATCTATGTACCACTGTTTGTAGCATGTTAGTGCCTGCACTAATGTAAAACACTTTGGTCAACGAGAGTTGTTTTTAAATGTGCTATAGAAATAAAATTGACTTGACTTGAATTAATGCATGCAGATTTGTTTGATGCTAACTTTCAAGTCAGCAACCTGTTTACAAAATTAAATGCATTCAATGGACACAGCAGAGTTATCAACTGAAAGAGAAAACCCACCTACTCTTTCTGGTTTAGTTTAGTTTAGTTTAGAGATGGAGCACGGAAACAGGCCCTTCGGCCCACCGAGTCTGGGCCGACCAGCGATCCTCGCACACTAGGGACAATTTACAATTTTACCAAAGCCAATTAGCCTACAAACCTACAAACCTGTACGTCTTTGGAGCGTGGGAGAAAACAGGAGCACTCGGAAAAAACCCTTGCAGGTCACAGGGAGAACGTACAAACTCTGTACAGACAGCACCCGTGGTCAGGATTGAACCCGGGTCTATGGCGCCGTAAGGCAACAACTCTACCGCTGTGCCACCGTGCCACTGTGGTTCTGTAGGACTCATGTTTTCCTTTTGTATCTTTATCAATTGATCATTTCTGAAATCTGAGACACTTCTTTTCAACGTTGTTAAATTTGCTGCGCGTTTTATCTGGTGTTCTGCATCCCTGTCTAAATTACGCCTAAATTACGTCTTTCAAATCACCAAGGTTTTTACCAGAGTTGTATAATTCAGAACATTTGAACTCCTACCTGGAGGGTAACCTGGATTTGTTGAGTGCTTTACTGAAGACCATGGTAGGTGCTGAGCGTTTCCTCTCCATCGCAGGCTTCATTTTCTGTGTGATAAAAGGGAAACCAAAAATTCAATTTCCTCAACTTTGCTTTTTAACATCAATCTGATCTGACATTTTTAGCCCATGGAATCAAAAGGCTACAACATATTTCTGCTCTCTATCATTTCAATCATATCATAAATTCAATACTATTTATAGAATTGCAACAGCTGCAAAATATGTGTAAACAGAAAGTATAGAAATGTTTTAAGGTTGAATTGGTGCAGTACTTTCCCTTTCAACATATCATTATTTGACCTGAAGCATTAAATCTTATTCAGTCGCAACAAAGTGTTCCCTGAACGTTTGTCACTTTCCAGCACCTCTGTGTTATTTCAGATTTCCAGCATTCATGATATTTTGCATCACTATATTTTGCTTTAGATAAACCTGACATTTTTTTCCGCTAATCTTTTATGCTCTTAAAGGTTATCAGATGTAATGACCACAGTGTGCCCTCTTCCATGGGGATGAAGAGAGAAAAGTTCAAAGAATGTGCAGGAAGGAACTGCATCCTATATGCTGGTTGAAACCAAGATAGACACAAAATGCTGGAGTAACTCAGCGGGACAGGCAGCGTCTCTGGAGAGAAGGAATGGGTGACGTTTCGGGTCGGACCCTTCTTCAGTCTGACCCGAAATGTCACCCATTCCTTCTCTCCAGAGATGCTGCCTATCACACTGAGTTAGTCCAGCATTTTGTGTCTATCCAAAGTTCAAAGAATGTTGAATTAAATGGCTTTAAGGTGAATGAGGAAAAGGAGCTGTGTGGCAACTTTTTCCACACAGATGATGGAGCATGTCTGGAATGAGCTGGCAGAGGAAGTGGTAGAGGCGGGTAGAGTTTAGTCCTTTAGACTTTAAAGTCTAAAGGACTAAACCTAAAGATACAACGCAGAAACAGGCCCTTTGGCCCACCAAGTCCGTGCCGTTCAGGGATCACCATGTACAGTAACCTACACACACTAGGGATAATTTTACACTTTACTGAAGCCAATTAGCCTACAAACCTGTACGCATTTGGAGTGTGAAGGGAAACCGGAGCACCCGGAGAAAACCCACACAGGTCATGGGGTGAATGTACAAACTCCATACAGACAGCAGCCGTAGAAATCATAGAATATGCAACCGAAGCAGCCTTTTTCGGCCAAGCAAACTATAATAGTACTATTTTAAACAAATGATTATAGTACTCTACCTCCAGGTTCTTGGTACTTTGCCATGAAGGCCATAACTCTTTAAATGCTTATGCAAGTATCTTCAAAATGTAATGATTTCTTCTTCCACTGCCCTGTCAGGCAGTAAACTGCAGACCTCTGTCGCTCAGTCATTAAACTAACTTTTCTCAGTCCCCCCCCCCCCTTAATCCTTCCACCAAATAACATAAATTGAGCATTTTACATTGACTTTTCTCACTTCAAATAACCCTTGCATCCCCTCTCTCTCTGTTTCTCCCCCACATTATTCATCCAACCAGTTTCACTGTCGTCCTCTTTAGTTTCACTGTTTGTATCATTCATTATCATCTTCTCCACAGCCAACAATGGACCATTGTGGGCTCCACCTTTCCTTGTTCAGCGTTGCTGGCTTTGATTTGTCCGTTTGCATAGCTTTCATTCAATTGTTATCTGTACCTTTAATATCTCTGGTTTCCCTCTCCCCTGACTCACAGTCTGAAGAAGGGTCTTGACCCGAAACGCCACCTATTCCTTTTCTTCAGATTTGCTGCCTGACCCGCTGAGTTACTCCAGCTTTTTGTGTCTATCTTTGGTGTAAACCAGCATCTGCAGTTCCTTCCTAAACATAAATCTATGCTCCCTAGTTTTTGTCCTTAGGATCCTCTCTGTTCACTAGGCCTAGGCCTCTCAGTTTTGCATTCCCTAATTGAATTTCCCCTCGGCCTCCTTTCCAAATAAAATAACCCCATTTTAGTCCGTTTGTGTTCACAGTTGTAATTCTTGAGCCTTGGCAATATCCTTATAAATATCCCTTATTTATGAAGGGCCATGGGGACAATCCATGTCACAACAGGCCAATGGGCCCTACATCAGTGTAGAGGAAATCCAAAGGGATAGGATTTGTGTACACGTGGAAAAGCAGGGATTAATAACGGGTCGTCAACATGGCTTTGTACGAGGGATATCCTGCCTCACTAATTTGATTGACATTTTTGAGGAGGTAACCAGCAAGATTGATAAGCAGTATAGATCACTTATATGGATTTTAGTAAGGATTTGACAATGCCCTGCATGGTAGACTGATCCAAAAGGTTAAAGCACATGATAACCAAGGTGAGCTCAACAATTACGATCCAAAATTGGTTTGGTGATAAGAGGCAAAGCATGAGAGTGGAAGGATGCTTTTCCGATTGGAAGTCTGTGACCAGAGGTAACCCGCAAGAATTGATGCTGGGACACTTGATGTTTGTGTCATATTTTAACAATTTGGATACAAATGTGAGAAGCATGAGATTAGTAAGATTATCAATGACACAACATTTGCTGGTGTTATGGATAGTGAGGGAGGTTGTCTGCAGCAAGATATAGATCAGATTGGTAGTTGGGTCAAGCTTTGACTGATGGACTTCAATTCTGCTGTGAGTTGATGCTTTTAGCAAAGTCAAAAAGTGAGAGGCCAAATGCAGTAAATAGCAGGGTGCTGAGAAAAGTTAATGAACAGAGAAATCTTGGGGTTCAAATCTATGGTTCCCTAAAGGTGACAAACAGGTAGATAGGGTGGTTTCGAATGCAACGACAAATATGCCATCATAGTGTCATATAGTGTGGAAACAGGCCCTTTGGCCCAACTTGTCCAAACCTCATCTGCCCTTGTCCCACCTGCATGTGTTTAGCCCTTATTCCTTTAAACCAAACCTATCCATGTACCTGTCCAAATGTTTTTTTTAAATGTTGTGATAATTCAATTCTTGATTAAAATGTATACAACAATAACCCCAATCACCCCATTCCAACCACTCATTACTCATGACTCAACCAAAATTATTTCTGAAATATTGGCCATACATTTGGTGCAGAAATGCTCCAAAATAAGGCTCAGAATGCATCAAAAAGCATCTAAAACCCCAGAGCTTCCAGGGCCGCAAGGGTCTTTGAGCTTCGCACTTGTGATATGTGCTGCGTGCACTTATTTCACATAAATTTTTTGTAATCCTGCCATGCCACCCCCCTTTTTGAAAAACTTCGTACGGGCCTGGTGTATAATATTTTTGACACTGTCATAGGTCTTTCTTACATATGCTGTTACAATGCACTGTAGCCTCTAAATAACACCAGTAATTGTCCTTGCCCTCCATTTCAGAATAATAGTGTTTTAAGCCGATAACTCGACACTAGCACTGGCAATAAATAAAAAGCGCAGCTTTCCAGCCCTTATCTCATTGGCCACGCTCGGCTGCACATCGGTGTCAATCTGGTGGACTCTTCCATCTTCCTCTCGTCGTGGGGGTGGGGGATTGGGAGGGGCCTCACAAGTGGAATAGCCTAGGGCTTCTCTTCATCTAAATCCGGCCCTGGTTATACCAAACTTCAGACTAGTCTGTACTGTTCCAGTTGCCACACAACAGGAAGGACATGTTTGCACTAGAGAGTGCAGATGAGATTCATCAGGAAGTTGCCTGGATTTGAAGAATTTAGTCATGGAGAGAGATCAGATAGACTGCATTTGATTTCCCTGGTGCAAACCAGGCAGGTAAGGGAGGGAGTGGGCGGTGATATAGGTATATATATTTATGAGGCATAGATAGGGTAGGTAACATGAATATTCTTCCCATCATAGGAGTATCAAAAACAAGAGGGTTTAAGAAGGAACTGCAGATGCTGGAAAATCAAAGGTAGACAAAATGCTGGCGAAACTCAGTAGGTTTAAAGTGATAAAGAGTTTCGTAGGGGGTTAGAGGGTAGAGTTTTTCCACAGAGAGTGGCTAATTTTTGAAACTTGCTAGCAGAGGAGGCGATGGTCAGATATAATCACAACATTTAAGATACATTTAGACAGGCATTTAAGGCACTAAGAATCGGACCTAATGCAGACAAATGGGATTTGTGTGGATGAGCAAAAAGGTTGGGATGGATACAGCTGTTTGAAAGTCCCTTTTCTGTGCTTTACAGTTCAACAACTCGTTGACTCCATCCTCTGCACCCTGTCTAATGTTATCATATAATTTTTATGGTAAGGTATCCAGAACTGTACTCAACACTCTGACTGGAGCCTGATTTGTGTTTTATACAGTCTAGCCAAGGCTAAATTATCATTTGCTTTTAGATGCTCGGATACATTTTATTTGGATCTGAAAACTATCCACTCTTAAAATGCTTGACTCCTTAATAGGTTCTCTCCCTCTGTGTTTTATCATTTCACATTCTTCCTCATTAATGCCAAAGGCTACATCATTCCCCTCTTCTGTGGAGACAACTGAAAATTATTCATTTCAAGCACTACATTCAGCCAAGTTTTGTTGTCTGATATACCTCATCTATGTTTTTTTAATCATTCTTTCTCTACCCTCGTGTTACTTCCCAATATTTTTTCAAGATTTTCTCTTGCATGTCTGCCTAGAATTGGAAGTTCGTGCACTTTTTTGTATTGTTTTAAACCTTCGCTGTCTCCTTCTTGAGAGCTTTCCAACTGGTTGTTTCCTGTCCACTTCTGTAAAATCTCATGGGGATAGAAATCTATTCAGATCAATTCAAAATAATTGCTCTGTGCTGTTGAAAATTATCTCAGTGCAGCAGTTTTGTGTAAATTCTTTGGGAATTTATGAGATTCTCTTTCTTCCCAGCACTGTTTTATCTGGTATAAAACTCTAAGCATGAATACAGGCCCATGAGTCCAACTATGAGTCCATGCCAGCCATTGCCTACTAGAGCTAGTCCCACTTGCCTATGCCTGTCCCATTCTTTTGTTATCGATGTACCTCTCCAATTGTCTTTAAAATGTCATACTTGTAAATGCCTCCATCACTTTACCTAGCAGCTCATTCCATATATGCATCACTCTCTGTGTGAAAAAGTATTTTTCTTCTCACCTTAAACCTTTGCTCATCATGGTTTTATAATCCTCCATGAGATCACTTTCTAAAATCAGATTCCATAAAATCAGATTTCCTAATCTGAGGAAAGACATTCTTGCCGTAGAGGGAGTACAGAGAAGGTTCACCAGACTGATTCCTGGGATGTCAGGACTTTCATATGAAGAAAGACTGGATAGACTCGGCTTGTACTCGCTAGAATTTAGAAGATTGAGGGGGAATCTTATAGAAACTTACAAAATTCTTAAGGAGTTGGACATGCTAGATGCAGGAAGATTGTTCCCGATGTTGGAGAAGTCTAGAACAAGGGGTCACAGTTTAAGGATAAGGGGGAAATCTTTTAGGACTGAGATGAGAAAAACATTTTTCACACAGAGAGTGGTGAATCTCTGGAATTCTCTGCCACAGAAGGTAGTTGAGGCCAGTTCATTGGCTATATTTAAGAGGGAGTTAGATGTGGCCCTTGTGGCTAAAGGGATCAGGGGGTATGGAGAGAAGGCAGGTACAGGATACTGAGTTGGATGATCAGCCATGATCATATTGAATGGCGGTGCAGGCTCGAAGGGCCCGAATGGCCTACTCCTGCACCTATTTTCTATGTTTCTATGTTTCTATGTATCCTCCAGCATTTCGAAAAAAAGTCCCAGCCTATCCAACCTCTCTTTATAATTCAACTCTCCAGAAATGGTAGCAACTTCATGAGTCTTTTTTACACAATTTCCAAATTATAACACCTTCCTATAGCAGGGCGACTAGAACTGGTCGCAGTACTCCAAAGGTAGCCTTATCAATGACTTGGCCATCTGTAACATAGCCTCCCAACTCCTGTACCCAATATCTTAACCAATTAATTACTTTGTCAAATGCCTTCTTCACCAGCCTGTCTACGTGTACCGCCACGTTCATGGAACTATGCACCTGAACCCTACAACATTCCTAGGGCCCTACCATTTACTGTGCCAGTCCTGCCATGGTTTATCTTATCGAAATGCAACTCCTCGCATTTGTCTGAATGAAACAGCATGTACCTTTCCAAGAGTCATTAATACCCAGTTGCACTTAAAGCAACTTGGACTTTGAAAATGGGGCCAAAACCTGGAGTCTCTTGTATATTGTCCCAGTGGACAATTTCTATACATTTTGTACTTAATCTATGCTTATGTACAGTAATACTTTGCTGCAACATTGAATTTCACTGCACCTGGGTACATGACAATAAAGGACCATAGTTCAGCACAAACAATGTGGGATGAAGGTCCCGTTCCTTCGCTGTACTGTTCTATGTTCTATGTTCTACCTCATTTCAATTTAGACTTTAACCTTTAAACTTTAGAGATACAACATGGAAACAGGCCCTTTGGCCCACCGAGTCCACACTGACCAGCAATCATGCTGTACACTAGTACTATCTGCACACAATACGAACAATTTAATTTTTTTTTACATAAGCCAATTAATCTACAAACCTGCACTTCTTTCAAGTGTGGGTGGAAAGCGGGGCACGTGGTGAAAACCCTCGCGGTCACAGGGAGAACTTACAAACTCCCTACAGACATCACCAGTAGTCAGGATTGAACCCGTGTCTCTGGTGCTACATCACTGTGTTGCCCTCACATGCTATTTCATGAGCCTAAAGGGCTTGTCCCACTGTACGAGGTCATTCAAGAGTTCTCCCGAGTTCTCCCCTGATTTGAGCTCGTGTAATGTACGTAGCGGGTATCTAGGGGCTCGTACGAGTAAAAGATTTTTCATCACGAGTATTTTTTTACTCGTGGACATTTTTCACAGTGTTGAAAAAAAATGTCACAAATTTACCGGATTTCCCGAATACCTACCGTTACTCGTACGAGCCGCTACGTGACATCCACAAGCTCCTACGTACCCGCTACGTACATTACACGAGCTCGAATCAGGGGAGAAGTCGGGAGAACTCTTGAATTACCTCGTACAGTGGGACAGGCCCTTAATGCATTCTTCATCCTCCCTGAGATGTGAGGCCTCCAACCACCTCAAGTATAGCCTCATCTGTCTGTCTGCCTTTCCTCAATCTATGTCACAGTCATTCTCAGCTTCCTCGGCTTAGGATCATTCCGAGCTCTGCTGCTAATCTCTGTCACACCTCTTTGATGTGTTTGGAAGAACAGTACACCATAAGCCATTCCTCTACTTTGCTTCAGCCTATAGGAGTAAACAACAGGAGAAACAGGTATTCACTTCTATGTTGATTTATACCAAAGGTAGACACAAAGTACTGGAGTAACTCAGTGGGTTATGCCCCTGTCCCACTTAGGAAACCTGAACGGAAACCTCTGGAGACTTTGCGCCCCACCCAAGGTTTCCGTGCGGTTCCCGGAGGTTTCTGTCAGTCTCCCTAATGGTCGAAAGTGGTTTCCGCTTCTTCTATGTTCAGGCAATTATTTCAAAAAATTCAAAACCGGCCGCGACTAAAAATAGGTTGCGGTTTTAAAAATCAGTCATTCTTTTAGTCGGTCGGTTGCGATGCTAGTTGAAGGTGGTTGCCGGAGGTTGCCGGACCTGCAACCTCCGGCAACCACCTGCAACCTCCGGCAACCACCTGCAACCTCCGGCAACCACCTGCAACCTCCGGCAACCACCTGCAACCTCCGGCAACCACCTTCAACTAGCATCGCAACTGACAACTTATTTTTAGTCGCGGCCGGTTTTGAATTTTTTTAAATAATCGCCGGAACATAGAAGAAGCGGAAACTGCTTTTGACCATTAGGGAGACTGACAAAAACCTCCGGCATCTCTGGAGAAAAGGGGATAGGGACCCTTCTTAAGACTATCATAATATTACCATGGGAACTTGACACAAATACGTCAGGAGCTGTGAATTTTTTGGTCCTTCGAGCAACTTCACGTGATCAACATGAGGATGATACACAATGTTGCTCTAATTGCCAGTTGCCAGGCCTTCCTCTTAGCCAAGGAACATTCATCTTCTCTCAGTCTGCAGTTTCTCCCTCTGAGTTTATCTTTGTCCTAGTTCACATCTCTGTTCTGCTGCCTCCTACAGTCAACATTTCCACTTGGCTGGGTTTATTCCGCAAAATTATCCAATCCCTCTCTTGGTTCACATATTATGTGGACATTGTCAGTACATTTGACTGTTTCAGAATCCTGCTCCTTTTGTGCTCTTTAATCTGTTTTTGGCCAAAATATTTAACTCAGCTAAAACAAACACAAACAATCCAGTTGATAGATTTGTCGACAGTTGTGAGATTTGGCTGTGTACTAATTGTCTCCTATGGAAAAGTGGCCACATTTCAAGACTCATTTGTTTATTTATTTATTTATTTATCTATCTACCTATATATCTATCTATCTATCTATTTATTTATCTATTTATTTATTTATTTATTTATATATATTTGTTTATTTGTTTGTTTGTTTGTTTGTTTGTCTGTTTGTTTGTTTATTTATTTATTTATTTATTTCAGACAGAATAAAAGAATAAAAAGCAAATGTGAAACAGCATACAAAAAACAAAACAATAATATTTATAACGTGTCATAAACAATATCTATAAATAAATGAAATCGTATGTGTCCGAATAGGAGCAGGAAGAAACCAAAGCTTATTAATTCCCACCCCTTATTCAACTGCTTGTAATTATCTCATACAAATTTAGCAGCTATATGTACACCATATGTACACCAGCCACTATATGTACACCAAATTATTTACATTTGAACACTAATCAAATATTTACAAAGCCATACAAATAAGAAGAAAAGAAAAAGAAAAGAAAAAACCCGCAAATACTATAGTATCTTAGTCATATATACAACCCATCACTCTATAATCACCCTTCCCAATACAATCAGTATAACAAATATCACAATCACCTATCCTCATCCCAATATCCTTTTAAACAAGTGTTTTTGTACATCTTTTTAAACTGAATTATGCTTGTGCTAAGTGTTATCTCCTGTTCCAGACCATTCCACAAATTCACACCACAGATTGCTATGCACATACTTTTAAGAGTTGTTCTGACACTGAGTTTTTTTAAATTATGTTCCCCTCTCAAATTATACCCACCCTGTCTTTCCATAAACAGTTTTTGTATATTTCTTGGAAGTAAATTATTTCTTGCTTTGTACATGATTTGTGCAGTCTTAAATTTAACCAGATCAGTGAACTTCAGTGTATGTGACTTTAAGAATAATAAATTGGTATGTTCAAGATATCCAACGTTATTGATAATTCTTATTGCTCTTCGTGAATGTCCTGACTTATTTTCACAATGCATCTGTTTTATTCTGTTTGTATTATAAACAAAATACAAGTGGAGAATCATTATGTACAAAATTCATCTAATGGGCTACTTATGTGTATCCTTCATGTACATTTTGGTCAAGTGAAGAGGACCTTATTGCAAAATCATATGTCTCACTACTTAAAAACTGTGAACATCTAACTCCTATACAAACTGGTGAATGATATACAATGTCTGAACGATATCTATTAACCAAGACGCACAAACTCAGAATCTCAATGACCTCTCCTGCAACCAGAAAGAAAGCAGGGAAAGCTGCCAACATAATCAAGGACCTTTCCCACCTCCAGTCATTCCTTCTTCTCCTCACTCCTGTCGGACAGAAGATACAGAAGTTTGACAGTGCATACCACCAGACTCAGGAACAGCTTCTACCCCTCTGTTACCATACTTCTGAATGGTCCCCCCATAAGCTAGGATATAGTCCTGATTTCCCAAACTACCTCATTGTGGACTTTTCCTCTGGAACTGTTACACTATAATGGTGAGAAACCATATTCTGCACTGGTATTTTTCTCTTTGCTCTACCTTATGTACTACTGTTCAGCTTAATTGTATTCATGTATTATAGGCAGATCCGTTCCCATAGCCGACTTCCACGGCCAACGTTGTGGGCCAGTATCTTGCCACCCCCCCCACAGCCATGACCTCTGTAGGTCCGGTAAAACTGATAATACGGCAAGCTTTGAAACCAAGAGTGCCAGAAAATTGGTGGTGGACCTGTATCTGATTTGATTGGATTCCACTGAACCTCGATATACGTGACAATATTAAATCTAATCCAAGATCTAAGAGACAGGAATGGAAAATTATGATATAATCACTGAGGTTCAAGGTCTCCTAGAAATCTGGGCTCAAACATTTTGACATTCTCTTGCACTCTCTCCCTTAGAATGTAAGATACACTTTTATGGAACTTGGCCATGCACAAATTGGCTGTTGTGAAGGATGAATAGTAAGTTATCTCTAAGTAATCCTGATGTCCTTTGTCTGCTGATTCAGTATGTGAGGGGCCATTGTAATACACAGTCGCGCTCTAGGAGTTTGTGTTAATTTGTTCAACTTGTTCCATTACATGAAAACAAAGAACATTGACATTATCCTGGCAGAGGAGGATACTCCACAGAAAGTCCAGAACGTAAAGAGCGGTGCATTCTGTGAGTATTGTAAGCAAGTGCGGGCTGTCGTCAGGAAGACTCTGACACTCTGACCAGGAGGCTGCATGTACACAGAGCAACATATGTAAAATGGCACGCTGGTGTCATTGTAAAGCCAGGTGAGCTTAACAAACCATGAGAAAGCTTCAGTGCTCACTACTTCCATGCCTGCAGCACCGTAGAGGAAATGACAGCAATAACAAAGACATTTGAGAGTTATCCTTTAGACTTTAGAGATACTGCGTGGAAACAGGCCCCTCAGCCCACCGAGTCCACGCTGACCAGTGATCACCCTATACACCAGCACTATCCTACGCACTAGGGACAATTTCCAATTTTACCAAAACCAATTAACCTACAAATTTGTACGTCTTTGGAGTGTGGGAGGAAACCGGATCACACTTGGCGAAAGCCCACATGTAGTTCCAACAACTTAAGAAGCTTGACCTACAGGGCATAGCAGTCTGCTGGACACCAGTCCCATTCACAACCATTCACTCGCTCCACCAGAGGACAGTAGCAGCAGTTTGTACCAGCTACAGCATGGATTACAGACATTCACCAGGACTCCATAGTCACCACCTTCTAAACCCACCGTCCCTACCAGCTAGAAGAACAAGGGCAGCAAAAGCACAGAAACATCACCAGCTTGATGTTATACCCAAAGCTACATTGATGAACTTTCACCACCATTGGGTCAAAATCCTGGAACCCCCTCCCTAACATAGGAACTAGCTAATAATTGGATGTACCCACATCTCAAGAACTTGCAGTAGTCCAAGAAGGCAGCCTATATGTAGCTACATTCTAAGGGGCAATAGCTACCTTCTAAGAGGCAATTAAATGTGTAGGAAGGAACTGCAGATGCTGGTTTACACCGAGGAAAGACACAAATGCTGGAATAACTTGTGGGTAATTAAATGCTGGTTCAACCTGTGAAGCCCACATTTCTTGAATGACTAGTAAAAAGACTGCAATGACGGTACGTTTATAAGCTCATAAGTTATAGGGGCAGAATTAGGCCATTCAGTCTACTCCGCCATTCAATCACGGCTGATCTATCTCCTTCGCCTCTCAACCCCATTCTCCTTCTTTCTTCCCATAACCCCTGACACCCTTGCTAGTCAAGAATCTATCTATCTCTGCCTTAAAAGTATCCTCTGACATGGCCTCCACGGCCATCTGTGGCATCACACTCACTCTTGACAGTATATTTACTCTTGACAGAGTACTTGACGGCACATTGCAGTTCTCAGTCCGTTCCTTGTGCCTTTGCAATGCACAAAGATGAAGTGGAAATGCACGCACTATCAGCACCTAGTAAAAGGCTGGAGCAGGAAGCAACATCTCAGGCCATTGGACAGATGCCGATAGATGCCGATAGTTGTGCTACATTGCTATCTGTCGGAAGCCTCAACTTGGTCAAGAAGTTTGTGGGACTTAAAAACGCAATGAGTAATTTTGGTCACTGAAAAGGAACTTCCAGTTATTGGCATTTAGCTATGTAGACTTTGAAACTGAGGAACCAGCTAAAGGGGGAACCAGAGTTCAAAGGAGCAAAATGCTGAGACAGGCTGCAACACATGATGAGGCAAGCAATAAGGGAAGCGAACAAGGTAACAGAAGATAAAAAGTTTGCAGAACGTTACTGAACAAGCAAATGTGGGATAGTCTCAAAGAAAGATTTGAAAACGATATTAGCATCAGAATTTAACACATGTTTGTTGAGCAATGCAAGGCATTGTGTATATTGAATTTGAAATAAAGAGGCAGCAGAATCAGCATTGAAATGGAAATAGATCACAGAGGTGCTGGAGTATTGGAGTATGACTCAAAGTAGTAGAGTAAAACACAAAGTGCATCGGACCACGGGTTTTGGGGTTAGTATATCATTGATGATTTCACTGAGTAAGTTCAATTCAAAATGGGCTCAAGGTGACACAAGTCCAATACTTACGTGTTAAATAAACAGGTACATCCTGTTGCAAAATTGATTCTTTGAAATATTTTTGAAAGATAACTATGGAGCAAAAATAGAAAAAGTAAGTTCACAAAGATGCAGAGTTGGTCATTATTCATTGTCAATCTGTTGAAGAAGCCAAAGTGATTCGGTTGCATTTTAGTCAGGTCCAAATTGACAGGAGAATTGTGAGGGCGGATTCCTTCAATCAAGGGCCACTGGTGGCAATAGTTTAGTTTAGTTTTAGTTTAGAGATACATGGTGGAGACAGGCCCTTTGGCCCACCGAGTCCATGCCGACCAGCAAAACCTGTACACTAGCACTATCCTACACATTAGGGACAATTTGCAATCTTTTTACTAAAGCCAGTTACCCTACAAACCTGTATATCTTTGGAGTGTTGGAGGAAACTGGAGTACCCGGGAAACACCCACATGATCAGGGGGAGAACGTACAAACTACATACAGACAGCGCCCGTAGTCAGAATTGAAACCTGGTCTCCGGCGCTGTAAGGCGGCAACTCTACCATTGCGCCACCGTGCCACCCTGGCAATAGGTCCTTTCTCATTGTCAAGTCTACCATTACTTTTTATGTCATCCATAAGCTTATGTTCACATCAAATCAAATAAATAACAAAAAAACAGCAGACTCAACACCGATCCCTGTGGCACAACACTTGTTAAATTCCTCCAATCTGAAAAGCAACTCTCTACCACCCTTTACCACCACCTTCTATGTTCTATCTTTAAGCTAATTTTGTATCCAATTGATTAGCTTACTTTGAATCCTATGTGATACATCATTCCAGAACAGCCTGCCATGCATTCTTAGGCATTACTAGTTAACGGACATGTGAAGAATGAGCATTTTGATGAGGTACTTTGATGAAACCAAGAACAGAACCATAACAAGGATGGAGAAAAAGTGAGGCCCATTATTTTCTGTAATATTTCTGCTTTATATATTTCCCATGCATTCCCTTGCCTTGCAGCATAGATCTAATGAGGTAGCACAGGCAGAAAATGCTCTTACAAATTTTAAGGTTTAAAAGTAACCTGAATTCTAGTGAAAGTAAGAACAATAAATCTTTATTTTATTTATCATGATAAATGATACCATGATACCAAGCCACAAGTGGAGAACATGCCTCAGTCTGTTTCAATAGTGACTTTGTCACTATTGACACTAGCAATTTGTCCTGGCTCAACCACATTGATGCATTAGTGAAGAAAGCACACCATGAAATTCAACATGATTCCAATGGCTCTTACCAATTTCTAGCAATGCACCATAGAAAGCATCATATCCAGATGTGCCACAGCATGTTTTGGCAACTGCTCCGCCCAAGATTGTAAGACGTTTCATCGAATTGTGAGTCCAGCCCGTTCCATCACACAATCACAATCACAATCAAAATAATACTTTATTAGCCAAGTTTGTATTGCAACATACGAGGAATTTCATTTGCCAAGTCAGTCGTACAAATAAAAAGCAACGGAACACACAAAATCCATGTTAACATAAACATCCACCACAGTGACTCCTCCACATTCTTCACTATGATGCAAGGCGGAAAAAAAATTAAAATCTCTTCCCTTCTTTGCTCTCCCCTGGTCGGGGGCCTGAAGCCCTCCATTGACGAGACGATCTTGACCTACTCAGCCGGCGGCGTTTTGGCCCTCCGCATCGAGGCAATCAGCTCCAGCATTGGGGGTATGTTAGCACAACAGCACCGGGCGATCGGACCCTGCGTCAGGGCTGGTCGAGCCTTCTGCGTCGTTGGAACTCCCAACTAGCATCTCCCGAGACTGCGAGCTCTTGATGTAAAGTCCACAGGCCGTGGTTGGAGCGATCCCAGGCAAGGGATCGGCTCCGATTTTAAGTCTACGCCCCACAGTCAGTCCGAGGAGGCCTCCAGCTCCATCGCTGGTAGGCCGCAGAGCGACCAGAGATGCGAACCGGAAAACAATCGCATCTCCGGCAAGGTAAGAGAATGAAAAAAAGTTTCCCCCGACCCCCTCCTCCTCCCCCCACATAAAACAAACCAGAAAACATTTACACAGACTTTTAAAACTAAATTTTTTTTTTTAAACGAAACAGCGGGGCTGCCAATCGTGGGGCGCCCCTGGTCCCCAAAAGTTTGCATTTCAGACTTTTCAAAAGCTATCACAGCTGAAAGAACTCAGTGGAGAGCAAAATAAGAATCATGGAAGAAGGTTTAAGTCTACTGAGATGCAATCCATATTGATTGGCGGTGCCAGGAGGTTAATCCTCATGAAATGTCAGTAACTTCTCCTGGAGGATGGCAAAGAAATATTATTGTCAGGAAGTAATGGCCAGACCAACAATTGTCTATTGAACAGGCGCGTGAGGTTACTCGGCAGCATCATACACCAAACATACTTGACTGGGTTGCCTAACCCATAGTGTTGTCTGCCCAACTATCACAACTCCCCATACCAAAGTCCCTACATAATTTCACTGCTCTATTCATACTTGTAAGCGTTGAAAATCTATAGAGGAAGATGAATACAAGACTCTTTGAAAACCTCCCCCATTTCCTGAATGCAAGATGAATCCCCCGAGCAAAGTCTGCAGGAAAACGTGATTCTTGCCATGACGGTGACATTAGCCTTCTTCCACTGCTGCTTATATTGGCCCAGTACCTTTCAGTGTTATTATCATCGACATCTTGAAAACGTTAACACCGTACTGGGAAAAGTAAGAATTGAAGAAACTGGTTGTGATTTAGTTCAACTAAATAGCCATTATCTGCCAACTCCCTCCCTTAAAGAGGTCTTGTAGCCAGTTTCCGAACATCAGCAATGACTTCACAATTAAACCTACTTCCCACAAACCGAACACTTCAATGCAATTGTGCCAAGAACTGAAAAAACTGAAAAATTGAATCTCATGTGCCAATGCTCAGATTAAATAAAGCACCTGAATTACCTCATCATTTTTCCTTTTCCGTTTAACAATCTATTTCCATAATTCTTGCCAGGATCATAGCACGTGTAGTTCATGCGATAAACTAGAAGGCTATCTTCTAGATGACACCGCTGTAGTGGGCCAGATCTCAAACAATGAAGAGATGGAGTACAGGAAGGAGCTGGAGAGCTTAGTAGCTTAGTTATGACAACAAGCTGAACGTCATCAAAACGAAGGAGCAGGTCATCGAGTTCAGGCCGTGGGATGGAGTACAAGCATTAGTCTGTAACAATGGTACTGCAGTGGTGAGGATCCAGAGCATCAAATTCCTAGGTGTAAATATCACCAGCAATGCTCCCTGATGCAATCATAGTTATGCTATGGCCAAGAAAATATACCAACGCCACTACTTCCTGAAGAAAACGTACTTACTCTACTTACTGAAACGTCACCCATTCCATCTCTCCAGAGATGCTGCCTGTGCCGCTGAGTTACTCCAGCATTTTGTGTCAGTCCTCTGCTTCCTCAGAGAGTTAAGGAAATTTGTCATGTCTTCAGTGAGTTACTAATTTCTTCTTTTGAACGCATCCTATCCAGATGCATCACAGCTTGGTATTGCAACTGGTCTGCCCAAGGCTGCAGAGAGTTGTGAACGCAGCCCATTCCATCCTGCAAACCAGACTCCCTGCCATTGACTCCATCGACAGAGGGTGGCATGATGGCACAGTGGTAAAGTTGCTGCCTTACAGCACCAGAACCCAGGGTCCCTGGTTCGATCTTGACCACGGGTGCTTGTCTATACGGAGTTTGTACGTTCTCCCCGTGACCTGCGTGGGTTTTCTCCGAGATCTTTGGTTTCCTCCCACATTCCAAAGATGTACAGGTTTGTTGGTTAATTGGCTTGGTATAAATGTAAAATTGCCCTTAGTGTTTATAGATAGCTAATGTGCGGGGATCGCTGGTCGGTATGGACTCAGTGGGCCAAAGGATCTGTTTCCGCGCTGTATCTCTAAACTAAACTAAACCGCACTTCACTTTGCCTCAGGAGAATAGACAGCGCAATCAAGGACCACTTACACTACAGTCGTTCTCTCTTCTCCCCTCTCCCTTCGCAGAAGACACTAAAACTTGGAAGCATGCACCACCAGATTCAAGAATAGTTTAGACGCTGTTGTTATCAGTTTCTTAAACAGAACACTCATGTGCTAAGGATGAATTCCCAGTCTTCTGATCTACCTTGTTGCAGTCCTTGCACTAACATTGTATCTGCATTTTCTCTGTGGCTGTAACATTATAGTCAGTACTCTGTTTATTCTCTCTTTGGCACTACTCGATGTACTCATGTATGGTATTATCTGACTGGTCAGCATGGAAAACAGTTTCTCGATGCAGGTGCCAATAATGAAAAAAGACCAATATAGATATAGGTATCGCTGGTGAACTCTGAATCAGTTTTCCCTACCCAGCTGTCCTGGTTAATATACAGTAACTAGGTGGTTTGTTAGGACATTTTATAGGACAATAATAAACGTAAATAATAGGGCAATAAATAAAAGCTTTGTCAATAGATTCATGGACCATAAAAAGGGCTTCCATGGTATCACGGTATGAAGGTTGGTTTAGTTCCAACATGAAGTCAGAACATTTAGTCAGAGGGTGGTGAATCTGTGGGATTCTTTGCCACAGAAGGCTGTCGAGGCAAAGTCAGTGGATATATTTAAGGCAGAGGTAGATAGATTCTTGATTAGTACTGGTATCAGAGGTTATGGGGAGAAGGCAGGAGACTGGGGTTAGGAGAGAGAGATAGATCAACCATGATTGAATGGCGGAGTAGACTTAATGGGCCGAATGGCCTAATCCTACTCCTACCACTTATGATCTTATGAAGACTAATGGTTAGGAATTCCTGTCATGGGTTGTATTGGCCATAGCAGTTTGGGCGTTAGCGAGTGTGAAGCAAATTGGTGCCAAGGTCGTAACAATTATATAATCAGAAAAAACGATGGCACACAGGAAGATTGTTTCCCTGCCAACCCAAAGGGGCCGTTCAATCTAATCCCACATTCCGAGCCTTGTAAGTTGTGGACTTTGGAGGAAGTCAACAAAATAAGCTCAGTGTGACATGCAATGCTGTTACATTGAGTCCTTGTTCACCAGCTAAAGCCCTATTATAGCCCTAAACATTGATCATACGTTGAGCAGCGTAAATGACCCCTTCCCAGTGTTTTTTTAAAGGGATCGTAAACTACTTAATGATTAATTATTGATTGTTTTCTACTTGATGATATTAAAATTCTACAAGTGTTTTCATACCCATCCATGTTTTCTGAAATTCTTTCTAGTTGTTAGAATTTTAGGATTGTGATGTAAAAATATAAAAGTGTTTTTCTTGGCTTAATGCTTCCATGCAAGATATGGAGGGGTATGGATCACATGCATAGGCAGAGGAGATTAGTTTAATTTGGTATCATGGACATTGTGGGGCAGAGGGTCTGTTCCTGTGCGATTCCGCTCTATGTACGTTCCATGTAGATCTTCAGGCATTGACTCCTCAAATGACTCCCACCACTTTGTGAAGATGAGTCCATTCCCACCAAAGTTCTCCCCCATAGACCATGAATGTTTGGCAGCTTATCATCCCTGACATCTGCCTCTTGCTTGTGCCACAACAGCGCACCTCCTCAACAGCCTAACTTTATGATACGTGTCTTATTTTAACTGGCAGCCGGGACTTGCAAAATTGGGGGCCTCCCCCCCCCGATGAGGAATGAAGACAATCAACGCCCAAGCTGACCGGACGATGAAGTCACGACAGCATGAATTTTCTCCCTGCAACCTGTCAGGGAGTTTGGGATGAGTGTTTGTTGCATTCCTGCAATATTTGGGGAGCTATCCAATCTAACCCCCTTGAACTCCCCATGTAATTTCTCTCCAACTTCTCTGATTGGAGCTGCAAAGTGAAGAAAGGAGTTTCAGTAAATAGTTACTGCCACTGGCACAGCGCACTGGTGACTTCAGAACTCAACCTTACTCCATCTGGTCTACATTACCCAAAGCTATTAGTTACTTGTGTCTCATAAGCAACGGATCAGTGTTATAATTCTTCAGGCTTGTTAAACAAAAAACCTTCAGCTTGTTGGAAACAACTGATTTATCTGCTACAATCTGCAGTGTTTCCATTTCAGTGGCAGATAGTTATTGTGTCAGAACATGGCCAAATGAGTTGGCTGAGATTGTTTTTCATTCCTTGCTCCCTGGCAGTTTTGTGCATTGACGTTTAAACATCTGTAATACTAGAGTGGAGAAATATCCAAGTCGAGAGCAACTGCACAAATAACGTGGGTGAAATTAGAAACTTGAAGGTGCACTGAGGCTTGGAGGTTGAGGAGGGGACGAGCTGAGAGTGTATTTGGTAAAATTGGGAATAGGACAATGAACTGAAGAGCCTGGAGAAGGGTCTCGACCTGAAACGTCACCCATTCCTTCTCTCCAGAGATGCTGCCTGAGTCACTCCAGTTTTTTTGTGTCTATGAACAGTCTGACAAGGCCATTACTGCTCGGAATAAGACACAAAGTGCTGGAGTGACTCAGGAGGAAAAGGAGCATCTCTGGAGAACATAGATAGGTGATGTTTTGGCTTGGGATCTTTCTTCAGTTCCCCCAATAATGGCTTTGATTTCACTAATGATTAACCTAAACTTGTGTTCTCAGAGTAACCTGATAGGCCAAGTGAAGTACTTTATACTTTGCAGCAGAATATTCATCTGACCATCACAACAAACAAGTGAGTTTGTCTTATAGTTCAACAAAGGTAATCTCTTTCTACTAACTGTACAATAACCCACGAGCCTAAAAATACAATGGGATCAAATTAACAAGACACAATTTACCTTAATGTCTTTATTTGGTTAGGTAAACCATGTCAATACTGAGTACCAACTAACATCGTGTTCACCTTTGTTTCATTTTTTTTAGTTTAGTTTAGAGATACAGTGCGGAAACAGGCCCTTCGGCCCACCGAGTCCACTCCGACCAGCGATCCCCGCACATTAACACCATCCTACACACGCCAGGGAGAACTTTACACTTATACCAAGCCAATTTACCCACATACCATGTACGTCTTTGGAGTGTGGGAGGAAACTGAAGATCTCGGGGAAAACCCACGTGGTCACGGGGAGAACGTGCAAACTCCGCACAGTCAGCGCCTGTAGACGGGATCGAACCCGGGTCTCCGGTGCTGCAAATGCTGTAAGGCAACAACTCTACCGCTGCGCCACTGTGCCGCCCGACATCAGGATAAATGGTGTCAGGTTACACATAAAACGGGTGCATTTGTCATCACAAGTACATCCATCTATATTCTACACATAGAACAAAAAATGATGGAACTAATAGAGGAGAAGAGATTTAGAAGAAAAAAACCACACAAAGTGCTGGAGTAACTCAGCGGGTCAGACAACATCTCCGGAAAACATAGATAGGTGATGCTTCGGGTCTGGACTCCAGACTCTGGATTTAGCAGAGAACAATTTCTTGAGGTTTAACTCAGAACTAGGATTAGGCTGCATAACTCGTTCTTGTCTTTCAGACTCCAGAGAAGCAACAAGCTGGAAGCTGTAGAGGACTGAAGACGACCTGGAAATTGGATCAATTCAAGAGTGCATGTTGAACTAGAAAAAAGGGTTAACCTATCACATTTTAAAGCTGATACCAGTGTACAACCTTGTCCGATATTTTGGACAAGGCAGAACATTGAATATTTGGCAAAGATTGACAAATATGTCTTGGGTCTATATCACATGGGGTGGAGGTCCACTTTAAGTTGCTGACAGTGAGGATTCTATCTGAAATTAAAATTAAAAGTTTCAATCCAAGTCCCAAATAGTGGCAGTCTGCCCTAAAATAAACGTTGGCTTGGGACGAGCTGTTGCCTTTGGAATGGAGGAGACTGACAGGAGATTTAATTGAAATGTTTAAAATGATGAGGGGCCTCAGCACAGTGCATGCAGGGACCCTTCTGATTTGGCAGATAAATCAATTTCTGGGGGTTTAACTAAGAACTAGGATTAGGCTGCATAACCTTTCTTGTCATGCATGGACTGGAGCAAATAGTCGACTTTTGTGCTGTAGATTGCCGCAGTTCAGGGATTCAGCTGGTGGAGGGCATTTCATTCTGGCCAAGGCTTTGTTAGAGACGTAGAGGTTTAATCGAAGAGGAGTATTAAAGATGAAGAATAGAGGGCTTGACTTTTCATCCAATTCCAGGATACTGGCCCAGGGTTTTTCATTATAGAGTCATAGAGTCATACAGTGTGGAAACAGGCCCTTCAGCCCAACATTCCCACACCGACCAACATGCCTCATCTACACTAGTCCCACCTGCCAGTACTTGGCCCAGAACTCGCTAAACCTATCCCATCCATATATCTTTCAAAATGTCTCTTGAATGTTATGATGGTACCAGCCGCAACTATTCTCTTTTCCATATACCCACCACCCACTGTGTAAAAAAAGTTACCCCTCAGATTTCTAGTGAATCTCTCCCTCCTCAACTTAAACCTATGTCCTCTGGTTCTCATTTCCCCAACTCTGGAGAAAAGACTCTGTACATCTACCCGATCTATTCCTCTCATGATTTTGTACACCTCTATAAGATAACCTCTCATGTTCCTATGCTCCAAGGAAATTGACCATTCTCCAAATGGAAATCTATCACATACTCATTTGATTAGCACAAAATCTAATAAACAGATTTTGGAAGTAAATTAGCACTGCCAACTAGATCACTGACTGAGAATAGATCTTTTTGGATGGGATGCAGATTTTTTTTTCAATACTTCCTAATAATATGAAAATACCACTGCAAAACACAGCTGTAGTGCCCTGATGTAACAGAGGTTAGTGTTTGTTTGTTTGTCCGAATTTTTTCTTAAAGATCTAAAGAAACGTGATATTCCTGATATTGAATAAGAAACTGGAGACAGGGAACACTGTTGGGTTCAAAAGGTTGTAAAATATCTAAGAGATGTTGAGGAAGAAAGAACAGATGTTTCAATCCTGATTATAACAAACCACAGTCTTTGTCAACGACATAAAAACAAAGAAAATGAAGGATTGAAACATGGAATAAGTTTGGACACATTGCAATCCATTAACTTCTCATGGATATGTGCTACACTATTAAACAATCTGGTTAAATGGTAAGTAACAAGAGATATTTGCTCTACTCCCCAAAAAAGTATGCCAACGCAGCAATAAGTGCCAAAACCTGAGGTAATTGTCGCTACTTTGTACCAAGTTAACTAGTCATTGGCAACCTCATGGTAGAAGTGATGTTAGTTTAGCAATACAGCATGGAAACAAACCCTTCGCCCTTCGCCCCACTGAGTACACACCTACAATTGATCACTCGTACACTAGTTCTATGTCCTACACGCTGGGGGTAATTTACAGAAACCAGTTAACCAACAAACCTCAAAGGTTTAACAATTGTAGGGCTTCCTTAAAAGTTGAATTGGTGGACTTTCTTAAGTTTAGTTTGGTTTAGAGACACAGCGTTGAAACACGCCCTTCGGCCCAGCGAGCCCTCTCCGACCAATGATCACCGTTACAACTGTTCCATCCTACACACTAGGGACAATTTACAGAAGGCAATTAACCTACAAACCTGAAATAGACACAAAATGCTGGAGTAACCCAGCGAGACAGGCAGCATCTCAGGAGAGAAGGAATGGGTGATGTTTCGGGTCGAGACCCTTCTTCACTGATTTCTCCTCTCCTCTGCCTGTCCCTTTGAGTTACTCCAGCATTTTGTGTCTATCTTCGGTTTAAACCAGCATCTGACGGGTTTTTTTCCTGCACATAACCTATAAACCTGTATGTCTTTGGAATGTGGGAGGAAACCAGAGCACCCGGGGAAAACCCACTCGGTCACAGGGAAAACGTACAAACTCTGCACAGACAGCACCCGAGGTCATGTTCGAACCTGGTTCTCTGGCACTGTGAGGCAACAGCTCTACTGGTGTGCCACTTGGCCACCCATAGGTTAGAAGCCTTTTTTTTTTTCTTCAAAAAATGTATTCAATTATTAAAAAATAATATTTACACTACAATAAATCAAGCCAGAACCCAACACCATAATACAATACAAACATGTATCCATACTACTATACAACTATGTTACAATCCTTATTGAGGATACATTCAACACCCTGCGGAGCCCAGCGGTCCCGGAACTCCCTCAGGGTGCCCGCAGACAGGGCGTATTCCCTTTCTAATCCCACCCGGGCACGGACGTAACCCCAGAAAAGGGGCAGGCAGCCGGCTCGGGTAGAGCCCTCCACCGTCTGGCGCCGTGACTCGCGGATGGCCAGCTTGGCCAGGCCCAGGAGCAACCCAACCAGGACATCTTCAGCCCCTCTCCCCTACGCACAGGGTGTCCAAAAATGAGGATGGTGGGTGAAAAATGCAGCCAGAAGGCAAGAAGCAGCCCCTTTAGATATTCAAACAGTGGCTGCAGCGGCTGGCGAGTCTGTGAACCGCGAGAGAAACAGGTTGCAGGGAACACCTCGGTGCAATACCCTCCACCCCAGGTCCCCAATATAGAGGGGTAGAATCCCTGCGTAGAGGGACCCCCACCGGGGGCCCCCCTCGCGACCGGAAGGCAACACCGACCGCCACTTGGTGTCCGGAAGGTGAACCAGGGAGAGGAAGTGCAGGGTGTGGAGGAGGGGCCTGTACAGGACACGCCTCCCTGCGTCTCGGAGGGAGACGAAGGGTGTCGAGGAAAGGCGGCTCAAATAGTGTGGGACCGGCTCCCGGGATGGATTACGGCGCCTGGGTCCGATGAGTACTTCCGGCTGAGCGGGGGCTTGCTCAACCACAAGTACTCCACACGTTTGAGTCCCCCCGACACCCGGTGGGGCGGGACAAGGACCGGCTGCTCTCACACCCGGGCCGTCACCCTCCGCCAGCGGAGGGGGGGCCCGGTCAACGGCAACCAGGTTCCAGACTAGGTTAGAAGCTTTGGCAGGGTGAAAGAAAACAACCAGCTGGTGAATCCAACTAGAAAGAGATAGATTATGAATATTAAGCCTGGCCTGGGCTGGACCCAGTTATATGTGGCTCGAGCACGTACTCGCAAATTTGGATTAACTCATAAAGAATATAAAAGTTCCTGAGGGTTATTGGCAATGGTATAACTAACCCAGGGAGATATCAGCACTTAAATTCAAGGACAAGAAAGGTTATTGAGTCTATTAAAACTTATAATTCCAGTACCCAAAATCTCCCAAGCAGCATCCAACTGTATTACTGTATTGGCACGACTGCAATGTCAAGCAGATTATTCCAAACATTTATCACTCTATAAATAACAATCTTCTTCCTAAACTGAAATTCACATCCTCCCGCTCTAGATTCCAGGCTTAACATATCATATAAGTTTCGATCTACTTATCTGCTTGAGTTTATTTTTAATGCATGGTTGAGGTTTATTTATTTTTAAACAGAGATTGAACGTTCAAATACCTTTCTCATAACTTCCCTTTCCACCTGGGATAAATCTCGAGCAAAAAGAAAAGTGCTGGATTAACTCAACGGGTCGGGCAGCATCTGTGGATGAAATGGAAAAGCAACTGTTTGGGTTGGAACTCTTCATCAGACTGATTGTAGTAGGGGAGAGAAAGCTGGATAAGGGAGGTGGAGGCAGGACCAAGCAGGACCAAGCAGGACCAAGCAGGACCAAGCAGGACCAAGCAGGACCAAGCAGGACCAAGCAGGACCAAGGGAGAGGGGCAGGATAATGGAAGAAAAAGGTTTGCACTGGAGTTGGGGAGGGTGGAGGATTGGGAGTACAGGAAAGAGAGAGGAGGAACGTGAAGTTTTACTTAAAATAGGAGAATTCATTGTTGATTTCATTGTTCATGTCAATGTTAATTTCAATCATTCTTGTTGTGCCTTTCCAGTGCATAACAGCTTTCTGTGTGATTACAAGCAAAAATAAATGCTACGAAAACTATTAGAACAACTAAAAATATCGGATTTTATAAGACCTTAGAATAAGTTCTGTAGAGCTCAGGTGTTCTGGCACCATATTTTTTAATTGTTTCCTCATATTATATTGACATTAGTAGTAACATCTTATACAAATGGGAATTATGCAGAGGCACTGCTGACACTATTATTCAGTGATCTAAATTTGATCCCAACCTTGGGTGCTGTTGATATTGAGTCTGTATTTTCTCCCCGGGACCATGTGAGTTGGCCCTGTAAATTGCCTCCAAGTGGGATTAATGCAGGGTGGTTGATGGTCAGTATGGACTGATTGGGCTGAAGAGCCTGTTTCCACGTTGCATCTCTCTGCAATTTCATTACTCTATATTACTCTGTCTGAAGGAGGGTCTCGACCCGAAATGTCACCCATTCCCTCTCTCCAGAGATGCTGCCTGTCCCACAGAGTTCCTCCAGATCTTTGTGTCTGTCTTTGGTTTTAATCGGCATCTGCAGTTCCTTTCTACACATATTATATTACTCCATATTTTTAGGATGGTGGAAGTTACACAGACAGATGCATAGAATAAGTGTGAATGGGTGATCGCTGGTCAGCACGGACTCGATGGGCTGAAGGGCCTGTTTCCTCACTGTATCTCTAAACTAAACTAAACTAAACTAAACCATACCCAAGGTTTGTAGGGAATAATGCCTGAACCTGTGAGATTTATTTATTTTTAAACAGAGATTGAACTTTCAAATACCTTTCTCATAACTTCTACACTATAGCCTCTATAACACCCATCCTGTTCACTCTTCTGGTGTGCTAGAATTTCTCAGCCTTGATCTGAACAATGGGCCTCACTGCATACATTACTCATGTGTGGCAAAAGCACAAATATTTAGTGAATTTTGGAGAACCAATTCCATTTGTACTTTGGCTTCTAAAGATATGAATTTTGTTCCACTTTGTAAATCAGTGTTATCTGCTACTTAGATTCTGTGTGAAATTATTTAGTGCATTTTAACACTGCACGTTCAGTTTAGTTATGTTTAGTTTAGAGATACAGCATGGAAACAGGCCCTTCACCACATCAAGTGGGGCTGGAAACTGGAAGTATCCTGAGCTAATTCTGCTACCACCATCATCTATAGCGACAAGTGATGGCTTCCACTGATTGTCACCGGAAGCGTGCGTCCTTTTCAGGACGGACGATGACAGGCAAGGCCAACATTTGTAACAAGATGGACACGAAAAGAAGAAGAAGACCCCCATCAAGTCCACTCTGACCAACGATCGCCCGTTCATTGTAGTTCGGCGTTTTCCCACTTTCACAACCACTCCCTGCACACCTACAGATGCCAATTAACCGTGAAACCCGTACATCCTTGTGCGAGGAAACTGAAGCAGCCGGAGAAAATCTACGCAGTCACAAATCGTGCAAACTCCACCCTAAAGTCAGAATCAAACCCTTGTGTCTGGCGTTATGAGGCAGCAGCTCTATCGCTACGCCACTGTACCACCCTGCATATTGTAGACATTTGGCACAATTGAGTTATCCTGCATGGAAACAGGCCTGACACAAATTATTTTGTAATTTTACATTCTTATTCACATCTTGCGTCATTAAATGTTATCCAAGCTCTTATCTGCTTTGATAGAGAGCAAAAAAATATATATTTTTGCTACAGGCCTTCCCATGGGTGATTATTTTCACAGGAAAGATTCTAATATGAACCACTTGCACCTTTTGGCTTCATCTCTGCAGTAAACAACCTTCGGCAACTTTTCATTTCTGACTTTGAAACGTAGGCAAGAAATGTAAAAGTAAATAATGGGTCAAATGTTTTCTGGAAAGGAGAGCAAAACACTTTAGTCACTACATTCTCATGGTGTTGAGGAAGTAACTGATTAGGAACTAGAATCGACAGGAAGCAGCATTCGGAGTTGGAAAGGAAGCACAGTTGTTTTTGGGAAGAAGGAATCCACATCTGTAGTTCTTTCCAAAGGCAAACAATATTGAAGCGAAATGCTTCAATCCGATGAAAAATAAAGACCAAACTGAAGGTAAAATGATTGAAATAAATATTGGTGATGAACTAAAAAGATGCTTTTTTTCAGTGAAAATAAATAAAGTCTGATAATGTGGGGTTTGCTGTGTGTGCGTGTTTCAATATATGTGATGGACTTACACATATGGTATTTGTAGTAGTCTAATTAGTTTTGTTTAGTTTAGAGATACAGCGCGGTAACAGGCCCTTCGGCACACAGAGTCTGCACCAACCAGCGATCCCCGCAAATTAACAATATCCTACACACACTAGGGACAATTTTACATTTATACCAAGCCAATTAACCGACAAACTTTGGATGAGGTAGTCATGTTTAAGACATAGTCTACAATAATGGCAATCACTGAAACAGGAAGTCTAAAGAAGAACTTATAGAAATAATATGTATGTCGTTTAAATGGTGAAATTTGCTTTTTTTTCATCATTATTCTGAAATCGTTAGGGTCATGGCTCCCGAGCCGAAACATCACCTATCCACGTTTTCCAGAGACGCTTGCTGACCCACTGAGTTACTCCAGCACTTTGGATCTTCTTTTGTAAACTGGCAGCTGCAATTCCTTGTGTCCAATCATTATTCTTTGATACTGGTTGCATCTTCTTGCATGTGTAAATATCATATGCAGAATACGTTACAATAGCCATATCTCAAATGAAGTAAGAATACAAAGCTAACGTGAAAGATAAAATTAAAGATAACAATGAAATGGCCTATGTGGCAGCATGCCCTCAGTACTAAAAAAAAAGCATAACAGAGACATAACTTATATTGATATTTTTTCATTATTTTGCATTTCCATTATAACACAGGAAGTAGATAGCAGAAGTTCCCACTTTAAATTTATTTATGGAAATGGTGTCAGCTTGGTTCTTTTGACATTGCCATTGGCCCCAGGCCAGAGTATTGTGGCTTCAAATCCTCTCAATACTGAATCCGTTTTTCAGGCCAAAACTCCAGTGTAGTGCAATCTTATTAGAGTCAATTCCCTTTCAATTTTCTGTTAAGCTGAGGTCTTATCCAACTACAGCTCTTTGCTGTTCTTTTAATTCAGAACCCAGAAGTTACTGAACATAGCTTAAGGAATTAAATCCATTTTTCATGGCTCAGTGATTGACTTGCAGAACCGTATAAAGTAAACTCTGTAAAGTTTTTCTCTTCCCAAGATGAGAAACAGATTGAACGGTATAAATTTTGGAAGCTGAACAATAGATGCCAAACCCCTGGAAATCAAATTACAAGAACAGCGGTATAAACGTAGCTGGGGAGATTTGCTGGGGATCTGTCCAACATATTTCCTCACAGTGAACTTTCAGAAACAAATGTACATTGGCTTTCGATTGTATTGGTGCTGATGAGGTTTGGTGTCTTTTTACCTCCTTTAACTATAGTTCAGGATACACTATACAATATACAATATGAGGCATTTTGTATATGTTTGATGTTGGGCACACACATAAAACCTGTTTATGTTTAACCCCATGGTTACTGACAAATCAATGGATGGAAAATTAATAAAATAATAATAATAAATACTTTATTAATCACCTTATTCAGGGGAAATTCAGATGTCCTTGCAGCACACTAATAAAAATACAACATAGCATTAAAGGAGAAGTTTAACATTAAAACATAAAAACATCCCCCCACAATGGTTCCCACTGTGAGGGAAGGCACAAAGTCCAGTCCCCATCCCCATGTCCCCCCATAGTCGGGCCTATTGAGGCCTCCACAGTCGCCGCTACGGAGGCCCGATGTTCCAGGCCGTTCTCGCCGGGTGATGGTGCTCCGGCGTCGGGAGAATCCTCTCAGCGGCTTGAGGTGCCAGGAACAGCCGCCTCCTTACCGGAGACCGCGGCTTCCAAGCCAACAGGTCGTGCTGGATGGAGCTCCACCACTGGCGATCTCGGCGAGAGATCCCAGGCTCATGTTAGTATTGTTAGGGTTACAAACTATGAAGCTAAAGAAAGCCTAAATATATATAGCACATGTCCAAATACCCTCTATCCATGATCCACAGTCACAATTCTGTTGATGCTGTATCCAGCAGTGTGATGAGAATCTGACCTGCGCTAGGTTTCTGGGGTCAGCCTATTTTGGGACATGCCTCTTCAGTCAGAAGCAGAGGGAGGGAAGGAGGAATCAAACAAAATTATCTGCCTACGTGCCAGCAGGATTAGTCAGGAGGGACAAGGAAATGCAGATGCTGAAATCTCAAGTAGAGCTCAAAGTGCTGGAGTAGCTCAGTGGTAGATAAAAATGCTGGAGAAACTCAGTGGGTGAGGCAGCATCTATGGAGTGAAGGAATGGATGACATTTTGGGTCGAGACCCTTCTTCAGACTGATGTGGGGGTGGGGGGGCCGGGAAGAGGAAAGGAAGAGGCGGAGACAGTGGGCTGAGGGAGAGCTGGGAAGGGGAGGGGAAGGAGGGAGAAAGCAAGGACTACCTGAAATTGGAGAAGTCTATGTTCATACCATTGGGGTGTAAACTACTCAAGCAAAATATGAGGTGCTGCTCCTCCAATTTGCGGTGGGACTCACTCTGGCCATGGAGGAGGCCCAGGACAGAAAGGTCGGATACGGAATGGGAGGGGGAGTTGAAGTGCTGAGCCACTGGGAGATCGGGTTGGTTAATGCGTACTGTGCGGAGGTGTTGGGCGAAGCGATCGCCAAGCCTGCGCTTGGTCTCACCGATGTACTTTTTAAATATCGACACTTTAAAAAAAAAACTTTTTATATATATTTATTTTACAGAACCATGCACATGAGGCATTTTTATGGACGCACCTAGCACTTTTACTTTTACTATTTACCTGATTGGAGAGTCAAATGCAACGAAATTTCGTTCAAGGTGCACTGTGTCTAGGTGTATATCTGAATGACAATAAAGTTTTCATTCATTCATTCATGTAGATCAGCTGACACCTAGAGCAGTGGATGCAATAGATGAGGTAGGAGGAGGTGCAGGTGAACCTCTGCCTCACCTGAAAAGACTGCTTAGGTCCCTTGGATGGAGTCGAGGGGGGAGGTAAAGCGACAAGTGTAGCATTTCCTGCAATTGCAAGGGAAAGTACCAGGGTAGGGGGTGGGAAGGGTGGGAAGGGACGAATTGACCAGGGAGTTACGAAGGGAGCGGTCTGTGCGTAAACCGAAAAGGGAGGAGATGGGAAGATGTGGCCAGTTGTGAGATCCCGTTGGAAGTGGCGAAAATGTCGGAGGATTATCTGTTGTATGTGAAGGTGAGGACAAGGGGGACTCAGTGCTTGTTACGAGTGGGGGGGGGGGAGTGAGAGCAGAGCTACAGGATATAGAAGAGACCCTGGTGAGAGCCTCATCTATAGTCAAAGAGGGGAACCCCCATTACATAAAGAATGAGGACATCTCCGAAGCCCTGGTGTGGAACACCTCATCCTGGGTGCAGATGCGGCATAGATGGAGGAATTGGGAAAGTCCTTACAGGAAGCAGGGTGGGAAGAAGTGTTGTCCAGATAGCCAAGGGAGTCAGTGGGTTGTAGTAGTTTGTTGTAATTTGTAGCAACTCAGTGGGTCAGGCAGTATCTCTGGAGGACATGGACAGGTGATGTTTCAGGTCAGAACCCTTCTCCAGATTTGTCAAGGAGTTCACTTCATATCAGACAAAGGTGATTGAGCGTGATGGGACCCCAATTACATTGCCTACCAACACAATACACTGGATTTCCAACTGTTGTATGTTCATCTCTATTTCACATATGATGTGTTACATAGAGTGTCACCAGCTCCATGAACCTAGCAACAGTAAAAAAAACTTTAGATGAGGGGAGCTAAATGGAAAGAACAATAATTAGAGTCTGCACGGTTTAGACAGGGTTTCACATCAAGCTTATGCTTCCAAGATGGTGCCCAATCCTGGCGACTGTTTGTGTGCTCGTCATAGAAGCAAATCTACAAACTCATATTACAATCGCTCATATTATAATCGCTCCACACTCTTAAATCACTATGTATACACTGTAAATGGATCAATTGTAATCATGTTTAAGAAGGAACTGCAGATGGAAAATCGAAGGTAGACAAAAGTGCTGGAGCACTCAGCGGGTGAGGCAGCATCGATGGAGCGAAGGAAATAGGCAACGTTTCGGGTCGAAACCCTTCTTCAGACTTGTCTTTACGCTGACTGGCTACAAAGCCTTTACATTGTACCTCGGCACACATGACAATAAACTAAACTGAAATCAGAATTGCATTAATGTAGTTGATTAAAATTGTACTTTTTCGCTGCCAAGAACCTGTCTCGTGTCTACGTTCAGTTCGGTCATGTTCCAGTGATTTTAATACTTTTGATTTTGCTGCCTTTCACATCATTACCTCTGTGGTCACAGAAGAAAACAACCTTTCTGACATTTAGCTACACATATTTAATTTTAACTGCAGACCTGAAGACTAATAGCAGCCAATCAGTTATCTGTTATACAATTTGCCTGCTTCACCTTTTTATTATAAATTTGGCATTGATAGTAAACGTTGAAACCTGCCCGATAAGGTTTCATTTTGATAACTGTGCCTTATTTTTATTTTTCTGTCTTTCTTCATTTCTCCATCCCATCGATTCTTTCTTTCCTGCTCTCCTTCCTCCTCATTATTCCCAGTTCCAGCAACATTCCACTGCTGGGCAGTGGCCAGGAACCAACAAATAAGGAGCCAATAGATGTGGTGACGACCACAGGAAAAAGAAAAGTGGCCTTAAACCAGCACTTTGGCCACAAGGTAATTGTTAGGATATCTAGAGAATAAATTATTTTCTTTACAGCCCAATTTCACTATTTGTAATACAGCATTCCTGAATACGGTTGTAATAGTACAGATCACTCTGTAATCATTTAGTCCTCCTTCTTTCAAACGTTTGGATAGAATTTTCACAATCAGAAACACTCTCGATACTCAACACAGGCCATGAGTTGAGTTTAGTTTATTGTCACGTGTACAGAGGTACAGCTTTTTTTTGAAACAAAATCATTATCTTCACATAAAATAAATCCAACTTTAAAAGTTTGAGCTTTTAGAAAGACCTTGATAAAAATTAAAAGAACAGAATGGGGATTTGTAACTTGCAAAATCAAAACATTGTCCATTTTTTTTCCAGTCTCCTCTTTGATGCCAAAATTGTAAATTGTCTTGCATATTCCTTCAGCATGAAGGACCCTTGACCCTTTATGAAAATATTGTGGCAGAGAAAATGTGCCCTTCCCAGCTACGGGGTGAATGAAGCAAATCTGTTAGCACTTCCTGGCAGAAGAGTCAAAGAATGAAGCTGTTTCCCAGTGACATTTAAAGGGACACATACTCAAATAGAGTAAGAGCAAGCAAGGTAAACTAATGTCTTCATTTTAATAGTAAGACAGAAATGTGGCCAGGTTAAAATAGTTCTTAATTCTCATAGCAGCTTTATCCGAGCATCCTTTTCCTTTACTCTCTCTCCTCTGAAGGGATTGACTTCCATAATGAGTGGTACTTCTCCCAAGTGGATATACTTCATGTTCTAACATTGATAAACAACGTTCTAACAAGTGTCTAGGTACATGGGGTGCTTCAAGAATGCTATATTTTATCCTGAACTGATGCCCATCCATGCATACTTTCAAGCAGAATATGAAGGGAGAGAATCGTGTCAGATTGTTTACAAAATGTGATACCTAGCCCATTTGTACCAATTCAATTGTTAACCTAGAACAGAACAAGATCAATAATGTTTCATATGGTTCAGCAGTTTATAACTTTAAAATTTAGAGAGAAACAGCATGGAAACAGGCCCTTCGGCCTACTGAGTCCATACTGATCATTGATCATCCATTCACGTTCTAATTTAGACCACTTTCTCATCCACTCCCTACACACTAGGGCCAATTTACAGAAGCCAATTAACTAACAAACCACAGGTCTTTCAGATGTGGGTGGAAACCAGAGAACCCAGATGAAACACATGCGGTCACAGGGGGAACGTGCGGACTTCACACAAACAGCACCCGAGGTGCATGTGACAAACAAATTTGGACTTGAATTTGAGGTCAGGATTGAACCCGGATCTCTGGTGCTGTGTGACAGCAACTCTACAGCTATGCCACGGTGACTACTTTAAATGTGTACTGATGAATAAAGAAATGCTCCACATTTTGTATATTAACGTTTCACCTTTCCTTGAGCACCCCATTCCTCAATTCCTCTTTGCTCACCGATTCAATTTTCCCCAACCCTTATAAATTAGTCTGTTATAGAAATCTCAGTCTGAACACTGGGTGCAGCGTACTTGTGACAAACTAGAACAATTTTCTAACATGTCCTTTTGCTGACTCTTTTCCTCAAGTCCGAATGCCTTAGCAAAGGTATACAATTCACCATGTGATCAATTACGAAAGGTTTATCCTTCTATTTCATGTAACAGTGGTAATGCATCAAAGCACGATAATGTCAAACAAGTATAACATACAAGTATAACAAACAAGTAGAGCATACACTTCATGTAGCACAGAGTCAAATAAACCAGTCATGAGGAACTTGAGAACCCAGTGATCCTGACCACGGGTGCTGTCTGTATGGAGTTTGTACGTTCTCCCTGTGACCCCATGGGTTTTCGCCAGGTGCTCTGGTTTCCTCCCACATTCCAAAGATGAGCAGGTTTGTAAATTAATTGGCTTCCGTAAATTATCCCTAGTGTGTAGGGTCGAACTAGTGCACGGGGTGATCATTGGTTGGAATGGACTCAGTGGGCCGAAGGGCCTGCTTCAACACTGTATCTCTAAAATAAACTAAACTAAAGAAAGGTTAACTATTTGTTTTAGGAAGCCCTACAATTGTTAAGCTTTTGATCAATGACAGATTTAAATTATTTTGTTTTTACAAAATGGGATTTGACGAGCTGGGATTAATGTCACAGAATGTCGCTGATGTCATAGATGATAACACTCTATAGGAACAAATATATCCAAATAAATATTTTGACACTTTTCAACCTCAGTTGCGTGGTGATGACTTGGCAGCATTGTTGAAGTACAGTCAATGGTGGTAGCTGTATAGCAATCTCTTTACTGACACCTTTCACAAAAGAGTCAAGGCTCAAGACCCTTCTTCAGACCACATTGTGGGCTCCACCTTTCCTTGATCGTTACGTTTTGCATACCGTTCATTAATTTGTTCTATATCTCTCCATATTACCATCTGTATCACATTTCCCTTTCCCCTTACTCTCAGTCAGAAGAAGGGTCTCGACCCGAAACGTCACCTGTTCCTATTGTCCGGAGATGCTGCCTAACCTGCTGAGTTACTCATGCTTTTTGTATCTATCTGGAGAGCAGACTGTGTACCTTTGAAACATCCATGACCTGGACTGTTATAGGTTCTGAGAGTTTCTGTCGAAGGCAAGAGAATGTTTAGGACATGTCCCACTGCCAAAGTGCAACAAAATCTAGGTTTGCGCAAGAGTGTCCATTACTCCGAGTCCCAACCACAACTCAGTAAAACGTTAACAGTGTTTTGACCCAGTGTACCATCCAGTACTCCCAGAGAAGGAAAGGCATGTTTAAATAAAATGATTCATCCAGCTGGGCCCCACAGCTCACCCTAGAATTCAGTGTTATTACAATGAGACCATTTGTCCCTCCCTTGGCACACAACTGAGAAAACAATGATTTGATGAGATTTGATTTACAGCAACAGTATTTTTACCAAACATTTTCCAGACACAAAAATCAAATCCAACACATTAATAAAAAGATGATGTTGATATATTTCCAGTGATGAGCATTGTTAACTCATTCACTCTGCACAGCTGGAATTTGGTACATCAACTCGAATAGCAGAGCCAGTCGATACACACTCAGTTCTTCTGAAATAGTATAAATATGGTGGTGGAGCAGAGAAATAAATATCTGGATTTGTTACATGTGTAATTTAATTTTAACTCTGGAATCACTAAACTAAGCTTCCCTCACCTTCACCTCTAGACTTTAGACTTTAGAAAAACAGGCCATTTGGCCCACCGAGTCCGCGCCGACCAGCGATCACCCCATACACTAACACTATCCGGCACACTAGGTACAATTTATTATTTTACCGAAGCCAAAGAATCTACAAACCTGCACGTCTTTGGAGTGTGGGAGGAAACCGGAGCACCTGGAGATAACCCACGCAGTCAAAGAGAGAACGTGCAAACGCCGTACAGACAGCATCCGAAGTCAAGATTGAAGCCAGGTTTCTGTAGCCAGTAAAACAGCAACTCTACCGCTGCACCACAGTGCTGCCCTCTACTATCACAACTGATCTAATCCACTACACTACTAGGTTGTTGTAAAGCCTATCTGGCCCACATTTGCCCTTCAAAGGTAGAGGTCTTCCATTTTCCATGAGTCTAGATGAAGCTCCAGACCATTGTGACCGACTCTGAAGTTATCCCGCAAGACATCGCATATTGCTCCATTTTAAAAAAACGATGAAACTGGATGATTTATCTGGCATTGAATTTGGACAGGACATAGTTACTCCCACAGTCCAATTGACCTTGCAAAATTATCCTCACTAACAGCTGGGGACTGGTGTGTAAATTGGAGAACTATCCAAGTAATAATCTGACATATTCATAGAGAAAATATGCTGGACTCCATCATCACAATCTCTGAGTGTGCCCTGTCCCAATGGCAGAGGTGGTGATCTGATGATGTACTGGAGAATGTAGCTCTGGGAATACTCAACTTCAAATCCCATAAGGTTTTACTGTGTAAGATGTGCGATGGGGAATGGTGGCTCACTACCACTATCTCAAGTGCAAATACGGATGTGCAATAAATAAGGTCAGGTGGATCAATATTGACACGAAGATCAATTGGACACGCCGCAAACATATCATAAGGAGAGAAGGTCTGAGGTTGGGTTTCCCATGGTGAGTGACTCAACTAGTAAGACTTCCCACCATCTACAAGGCATCATGTCAGGAGTGTGGTGGAAAACTCCACTCTTGCCTGGACAACATCCTCAAGAAGACAAACAACGTTGAGGACAAAATGTGTAGGAAAAATGTTGAGGCCAAAGCATGCCTCCCCATTGGAAAAACATTAACTGCACATGTTGTAATCTTCAGCAAAAGACAAAGTGCTGGAGGAACCATGTACAAGAGAAAGCATCTGGGTAGGTAATGGATAGACAATGATTTTGGCCAATACCTTTCCTCAATCTGAAGAAGGATCCCAACCCGAAACATCATCTGACTATTCCCTCCACAGATGCTGCCTGACCCGCTGTGTTTCTCCTGCACTTGTGTATCACTCAACTTTGTTTAACTCCCTACCCACACACTAAACATTCATTTGTTTAGTTTTTAGAGATAACAGCAGCAGCGGGAGCTACAATTATATCTTACCAGCTTTGTTACTTTTATTCGATTGGTACAATTTTTTATCCCTGGATCAGAAGAATTGAATCAATTCTTCAATCCTGGATAAAAATCTATAAACCTTCAATTTCTTCAGCACTGCTCTATGAAATAGTGTGCCAGAGTAAACTAAACTAAACCAATTTCAATAGTCTGTGCCTTGAATATATTATGTGAATGTATATTCGGAAACTTTTAAAAGAATTCTAAAGATTTTCAACCATTGAGTGAAGAAATACTTTCCTCATCTCAAATCTAAATGGTCAGCACCTTATTTTGAGACTTGATGTGGTCTCTCAGCATGACATGCCATTCCCATTCTTGTGTCTCTTATCAATTGTTCTGGATAAATTATTCTTGCCTATCAAATATTCTGGATTTCTTGTATCTTAAGCCAAGGATCTGAAAGATATATTTTTTTTACATGTCTGTTGCTGCAAGGAGAAAATCAAACGTATCATTATTGATGCACTTGTTATCTAACTAACCAGTTTAAAATCGGAACCCCTGGCAGAGTCCAAGGAATACGGTTTCAAACATGGTTATCTAAACACAGCTAAAATCACTGACACTTTAACTGCAGATGTGTCTTAACTGTAAGATAAATATTGGACTTGCTGTAATTGTATATATTAGATCTGCCCATATATTACATTTCCCAACAACAACTGAAAATCAATTTTAGCAATGTTGACCTTTTTTTAATTGATTTTTCCATCACTCCAAATGCTGAAAATGTTAACCGTTTATGAGCAAAATTGAAATAGGCTGATCAACTCATGATAGCTCCTTTATGTTAACCGTGTACTCAGTAAGTTAACAAATCAGTTCTACTGTGTAGGAAGGGATTGCACATGCTGGTTTACACCGAAGATTAGGCTATTAAACCTGGATCTGACAAAACTCTGAACATTAATAACCCATTATCTGTTATTTGCACTTTATCAGTATTTATTCATGTGTTTATATTTATATAATGGTATATGAACACACTGATCTGTTTTGTAGTAAATGCCTACTATGTTCTGTGTGCTGAAGCAAAGCAAGAATTTCATTGTCCTATCTGGGACACATGACAATAAACTCACTTGAACTTGAACACTTGAACTTGAGATAAGGCACAAAATGTTGGAGTAACTTAGCGGGACAGGCAGCATCTCTGGAGAAAAGCAATAGGTGACGTTTCAGATCAAGACCGTTCTTCAAACTCTATGTACACCAAAGATAGACACAAAAAGCTGGAGTAACTCAGCGGGGCAGGCAGCATCTCTGGAGAGAAGGAATGGGGGACATTTCAGGTGGAGACCCTTCATCAGACTGGTTAGGGATAAGGGAAACAAGAGACTACATTTTAGTTGATATTGATGAATGTGAAGTTTAAATGTGATGTTACAGAGGTTATTTTTCAAAACATGTAAGCACTAAATAAACATTTTTTTTTCCTTAGCAAGGTGAAAGATTTTACAAGCGGGAAATAGAACACTTTTTCCTGTTTAATGAAAGTGAGTTCACTAATTGTATGGAGTGTTGTGTGATGTTTTGGCATTGTAACACAGTGAGATCAGAGCACAGTTTTCTTTGCTTTGTACTCTCCATATTTGGAACCCTGCACCTGTATTAAACAATCTCTCTAAACATTGCCGAGGTTTGTGGTGGACTGATAGTTCTTCTGCTTGTGTCTTTGCCACCGCTTCAAAGGAATGTCTCCTCTGTAATGCTTTTCCATTCTCTCAGGAGCCAGTTTGTGACAGCTCTTTGAGGTTACTGGATGTTTCTCTTAACTGTTGTACTATATCCACAGGGAAATTAATTGACTTTGTTCATACTGAATTCATTCAAGATATCAACAGCAATGTGATGGGAAAGGAAGGCCCTTTATTTCATCCTTTAATCTAGATTTCAATTTGTCCCCCGAAGATAATAGTAATTGTTATAGAAACATAGAAACATAGAAAATAGGTGCAGGAGTAGGCCATTCGGCCCTTCGAGCCTGCACCACCATTCAATATGATCATGGCTGATCATCCAACTCAGTATCCTGTACCTGCCTTCTCTCCATACCCCCTGATCCCTTTAGCCACAAGGGCCACATCTAACTCCCTCTTAAATATAGCCAATGAACTGGCCTCAACTACCTTCTGTGGCAGAGAATTCCAGAGATTACCATCTGTTTCATTTAAACTTATGCCTCAAATTGGCTAATGTTCCTTATCTTTGCAAATATTTGTCATTGAACAATCTCATAAGTACATGTAAAGCATTTTCACACTGTTTAAAAGACCATTTTCTTAGATATCTGTGACTGACATTCTCAAATTTGCATTATTCTATACATCAGTAGTTGGTAAGTTTCATTAGACTGACATCATCGCCTTATATGAAGAAAGTTTTTCATCCTGAGAAAGGTGCCCAATTTGAAAGGTATGGCTCTACCAACAGAGAAAAGATTTCTTTGCAGTAGTTGGAGAACAGTGAATTCTTTCAGTTTCTTAAACATGTCCACACAATGTTAGTATATAGTATACTAGTTGAATGAATGTGAAGTTTAAATGTGATGTTACAGAGGTTATTGTATCCCGCATATAGTAGGGGAAATCCTATCCTTAAAGTATTCACCTTAACTCTGATAATATAACTATATGTTTTTATAATATTCTGCAGAATTGGCCTTTCGATATAAATATTAAATCAAGGCACTAACTGCCAGCAGAAGTTGTTATGAAACTGCAAGGCAATTTTTTAGATGAATTCAAAATGTGTCCTATCCGACATCTGACTCTAAATCAGTACTTCAAGAACAGATTATATGGGAACCTATTGCCAACTCGCCAGGTGCACTTTGGTTGATAGGCTACATCAATGACTAAACTTCAACCATAGTTGATAATGATTGAAGAAGTTTATGAAATCCTGAAGGCATGGAATTTGTCCAACAATGCAAGCTTTGCAAAATGTAAAATCACATGCCGCAACGGAATGTGACTTTTCTTCATGTCACATTTTTGCCTCCCTCACGGCCTAACAGCAGGATTGGTGCGGC
The DNA here is from genome assembly GCF_010909765.2 of Amblyraja radiata. Taxonomy (NCBI): domain Eukaryota; kingdom Metazoa; phylum Chordata; class Chondrichthyes; order Rajiformes; family Rajidae; genus Amblyraja; species Amblyraja radiata. Next base: position 46,221,141 of record NC_045967.1, on the reverse strand, counting down.
CTCTCCCCGGCCTCTCCCAGAGCTTCAGCAGTGGGCGCAGCATGGACTTTCCATCGCGGAGCCGGGCGATCCCTTGTTGGAGAACGCCGGAGAAGAGCTCCGACCGCCGGCCTGCGGACTACAACACCCTGAACCCGCGGTCTGCAGAGCTTCTAGCTGCGGGTGCAGCGTGGACTTTCCAACGCGGAGTCTGGGATCCCTTGCTGGGGATCTCCGGAGAAGAGCTCTGACTGCCAGCCTGCGCCCTATAACATTGGTAGGAAGCGGCCGATTCGGGACTTCCAAGCCGTGGAGTGTCCGTCCGTCCCGAAGTCGGAGTTTCAAGCATCCCGACGAGAGGGCCCGTACATCGTGCCGTCCGTAGCGGTGACTGTGGAGGGTCCATGGCCCCGATCACGGATGAACAAAGAGGGAGGACTGACTGAACTTTATTGCCTTCCACCACAGTGAAGAATGTTGATTCCACTGTGGTGGATGTTCATGTTGTATTCTATTGTGTACTGTGCTCTTTTTGATTGTATGGCAGCATTGCAAGTCAAATTCCACTGTACCTTAATTGGTGCATGTGGCAATAAATGTGAACTTGAACTTGAACTTGAACATATCCCTCTAAACCTTTCCGATACATGTACCTGTTAAATGCTGTTATAGTATCTGCCTCAACTACTTCCTCTAGCAGCTCATTCCATATATCCATCCATATATCATGTGTAAATTCAGGTAGTTACAGAGCTCAAGCACAGAGTCGATTAATATCGAGCTTGATTCTATCTTTAAAATTCCCAGTACAGGATAACAATCAAGAATGAAATCCTCCATTCCCTAATAAGTGAAATTGAGAATCAGTAAATTATGGAAATCAGAAATAAAACTGATAATGCTGGAATCACTTATATCAGCTGGATAAGAAACAGGCAAGGATGAGTCCCACCCAGTCACTCCCCCTTCTCCTTTCTCCCCCCATCAGTCTAGATTGAGGGTTTTAAAAGATTAAATCTTAGATTCAGGGACAGATTCAGGGACTGTATCTTCCTGGTTTTTATCAGGCAACTGAATTGTCCTATCAACAACTGGAGTGGTCCTGAGCTGCTGTCCACCTCGCTGGAGACCCTCGGACTATCTTTGAATGGATATGACTTTAATTGGATATGAGAAAGGTACAGCAGGCAGTGAAGAAAGCTAGTGGCATGTTGGCCTTCATTGCGAGAGAATTTGAGTTGAGGAGCAAGGAGGTCCTACTGCAGTTGTACAGGGCCCTGTGAGATCACACCTGGAGTATTGTGTGCAGTTTTGGTCTCCTAATTTGAGGAAGGCCATTCTTACTATTGAGGGAGTGCTGCGTAGGTTCACTAGGTTAATTCCCGGGATGGCTGGACAGACATATGATGGAAGAATGGATCGACTGGGCTTGTATTCACTGGAATTTAGAAGGATGCGAGGGGATCTTATGGAAACATATAAAATTCTTAAGGGATTGGACAGGCTAGATGCAGGAAAAATGTTCCCCGTGTTGGGGGAGTCCAGAACCAGGGGTCACAGTTTAAGAATAGGGGTAGGGCATTTAGGATGATGAAAGACTTTTTCACCCAGAGAGTTGTGAATCTGTGGAATTCTCTGCCACATAAGGCAATGGAGTCCAATTCACTGGATGTTTCATGAGAGAGTTAGATTTAGCTCTTAGGGCTAAGGGAATCAAGGGATATGGGTAAAAAGCAGGAATGAGTACTGGTTTTGGATGATCAACTGTGATCATATTGAATGGTGGTGCTGGCTCGAAGGGCCAAATGGCCTACTCCTGCATCTATTTGCTATGTTTCTATGTTTATCTTGCACTAATCTTTATTCCCTTGATCATGTATCTGTACACTGCGGATGACTTGCTTGTAATCATGTATTGAATTGAATTGAATTGAATCCTTTATTTGTCATTCAGACCTTTCGGTCTGAACGAAATGTCGTTGCCTGCAGCCATACATGTAATAATAAACAACACACAATAAACACAAATTAACATCCACCACAGTGAGTTCACCAAGCACCTCCTCACTGTGATGGAGGCAAAAGTCTTAGGGTTGCTGTCTCTTCCCTCCTCTTCTCCCTCTGCGCTGAGGCAATACCCCACTGGGCGATGGTAAGTCAGTCCCGCGGTTCAAGCTCCGCGGCCCGGGGGTGGTCGAAGCTGCCGCCCTCCAGTCCAACGGACGCAGTTGTTGCCACGGGAGCTCCGGAAAATAGGCATCAACCTGTGACCCGCGAGCTCCCGACGATGTCATCCACTGGCCCGCGGCCGAGCCCCGGTTTCAGGTCACCGCCGCCAGAACGCTGCCTCAGCCACCGGAGCACCGTCTCCGCCCCGCACTGGCCCGCCCTCACGCCGCTGACCGATTAGGACACAACGAAAGCTTTTCACTGTACCTCAGTACACGTGACAATAAACGTTTTCTATTCTCACAGATACAGCCTGATCTGCTCAGTAGTTGCAGCATTTTCTGACTTCCTCTCCCTAACCAAGGTTAATAATACCTCAGGTGTCAGAAAGGATTCCAACCTGAAATATTACCTAGATACAAAATGATGGGACAGGCAGCATTTCTGGAGAGAAGGAATGGGTGGCATTTCTGGAGAGAAGAAATGGGATCGTACCTGGATCTCTGGTCCAACTCCCTCTTAAGTATAGCCAATGAACTGGCCTCAACTACCTTCTGTGGCAGAGAATTCCACAGATTCACCACTCTGTGTGTGAAAAAAAAAAATCTCATCTCGGTCCTAAGTTACTTCCCCCTTATCCCCCCTTAACATGATTACAATCAAGCCGTCCACAGTGTACAGATACAAGACGGGTATAACATTTAGTGCAAGATAAAGTAAGAAACGCTGCTGTTGAAATAAAGATTTGAAAGAGTGGAGTGATAGTAACATATAAAAGCATATCCGCTTCTGGGAGCTGTACGCAAAGAATTGCCTGGCGTTGGTGCCATCTTTGAATCAAGTGTTATTGTAACAGTATTAACAATATTGCAACCTGTGTTCAATAGTACATCTCTGTCCTCTTTTGGCCCGGCTTTGCACAACCATACCAGAGCACTAGAAATATTCCCGCCCCCCCCCCTCCCCACCTCTCCCCAACATTCAAATAAAGTATCACAAGAATACATAAATCCTGCACGGACAGTAAAACACAAAGTGCTGCAGTAACTCAGCGGATCAGCCAACATCAGTGGAACTCCTTGAGTCTGAAGAAGGGTCCCGAACTGAAACATCTTCTATCCATTCCTATAGATGCTGCCTGACCTCACTGAATTACTCCAGCATTTTGTGTTTTCCTCAAGATTCGAGCATCTGTTCCTTATGTCTTCACCTTGCACTAACAAAGGGCTCCAAGTTGTGAATTGTTTACATTTCACAAGGGCTTTGGAAGATTTTTATTTAGCTGTTACTTCATGGTTGGCTGGCTATATCCTGGAGTGAAATATGAACAAGTACTTTGAGAGCAACTGCATTCTGGATAGATAGATAGTAAGGTGCTATTTCCATGATCAGAATCACCTTTGAATCGTTCAATCTGCTTAATCCAAGCACACGATGACAAAAGTAAAGACTGATGAATGATATCATTCCTTCGCTGCTCATGAGACACTGAAGCATTGATATCAAAGTAATTGGCTTTTTTAAGTTGTTATTAGACAAAAGCAATATCCAATGCATGCACAATGCCGCTCCACACACATCAGTGGGATTAGTGTTCTATTGATGTTGGGTAAAACCTAGATAAATCTTTGTATAGAATCATGGTTCTCCCTGGTAGAGCAGCCAAACCCTTGGATTAGCATCTCATATAAAACATAATTTATACAGATGTGTAACACTACAGTATTTCCTCAATAATGTGCTGGATTGTGCGATTACAGCCCACAAAACAATCAACTATTGAGTCACATCTAACACTCAATGCATGACGATATAGAACTAAAAGTTAATAAATAGCCTCTTCACATAATGATAGAGGAACTAAAACCTCTACTAATTTCCGCTGTAGCTGCAGGTGGTGCAACATTTGTTCAAACACCTTCTCTCACAACACCATCCTGGGACCTATGCAGCCCTTCCAGATGAAGAGGAGATTTGCATGCATCTTATCTACTGCAGTCTGCACTCTCTACGTGGCCTCCTCTACAACGTGGCTGGAAGCCAAGCGCAGACTAGGAAACCAGTTTGCAGAGCACCTGCACTCTGTCCATAATGGCCATCTCGAGCTCCCAGTTGCATGTCCTTTCAACTCTCTTTCCCATTCCCACAGCAACCTGTCCATCCACGGTCTTCTCTGCTGCCAAAGTGAGACATAGAAACATAGAAACATAGAAAATAGGTGCAGGAGGAAGCCATTCGGCCCTTCGAGCCAGCACCGCCATTCATTGTGATCATGGCTGATCATCCCCTATCAATAACCCGTGCCTGCCTTCTCCCCATATCCCTTGACTCCACTAGCCCCTAGAGCTCTATCTAACTCTCTCTTAAATCCATCTGGTGACTTGACCTCCACTGCCCTCTGTGGCAGGGAATTCCATAAATTCACAACTCTCTGGGTGAAAACGTTTTTTCTCAGCTCAGTCTTAAATGACCTCCCCTTTATTCTAAGACTGTGGCCCCTGGTTCTGGACTCACCCAACATTGGGAACATTTTTCCTGCATCTAGCTTGTCCAGTCCTTTTATAATTTTATATGAGACCCAATGCAAACAAGAAGAACGCACTTTATGTTCCACTTGGGTAGTCTACAATCTAATGATATGTACATTGCACCAGGTCTTCACCTCCATGACAGTGACAACACTAGTAGACAGAGTGGTAAAGAAGGCATATGGTATGCTTCCTTTCATTGGTTGGGGTATTGAGTATAAGAGTCAGAAAGTCATGATGCAGCTCTTTAGGACTTTGGTTAGGCCATATTTGGAGTATTGTGTGCAGTTCTGCTCTCCATATTACGGGAAGGATGTTGTAGATATGCAGTCAAGAAGATTTTTATTATGTTGGCCTTCATCAGTCAGCGAATTGAGTATAGAAACTGGGACTTTATGTTACAGTTGAACAAGATGTTGGTGAGACCACACTTCGAGTATCGTGTTCAGATTTAGTCACCCTGCTATAGGAAAGATACCATTAAGATAAGAAGATTTGTGAGGAAGTTGCCAGGACTCACGGGCTTGAGCTATAAGGAGAGATTAGGCACACTTGGAATGCAGTAGGGAAAGGGGTGATCTTATAGGGATGGGTGAAATCATGGGGGGGAATAGGTATGGTGAATGCTCAGAGTTATTTCCCAGGGTAGGGGAATCAAGACAGGAGGGCTGAGTTTTAAGTTGAATGGGGAAGAGTTAATAGGAACCTGAGAGGCATCTTGTTCACACAGAAGGTAGTGGGCATCTGGAATGAGCTGCCAGAGGACAGTAGTTGAGTACAATAGCATTTAAAAGATATTCAGACGGGTACATAGTTTAGAGCGATATGGGCCAAATGCAGGCAACTGAGCCTGGCTAAGAGGGGACTTCTTGGCCAGCGTAAGTGGGTTGGGCCAAAGGCCCTGTTTCCATGCTGTTTGACTCTTGGACTCCATCAATGTAAGGCCTGCAGATAGCAAAGCCAACACTTGAGAATGTCGGTCTTCACATAGTTTGTGTGGTCTACTATTGTTTTAAAAGATCGAGCAATTCATAGTCCGTGGTTGGACTTCTTTAAGAACTTATCCAGCTTTTCCTCATCCCCCCCACCATACCATAGTTACACCTCCCTCAATCCTATCCTCAATATCGGAGGATCTCACAACCCCTCAATCTGTAATAATCACCTAACCACACCCACACTCACAGCCCAGTTCCAATCTTTACCACCCTGCCTGTCTGGCCTAACCTCAATGCCAACCTCCCTGGGTGACCTTTCTATAAACACTCCCAGACTGATCAGCCCCCTAATCAGACCCCTGATCAAACACCTGGGGTGGCACAGTGGTAGAGTTGCTGCCTTACAGTGCCAGTGACTCGAGTTCGATCCTGACTATGGGTGCTGTCTGTACGGAGTTTGTACGTTATCCCTGTGACCGCATGGGTTTTCTCCAGATGCTCCTGTTTCCTCCCACACTCCAAAGGCGTACGAGTTTGTAGGTTAATTGGCTTTGGTAAAATTGAAACTCTCCCTAGTGTGTACGATAGTCCTAGTGTACGAGGTGATTGTTGGTTGGCAGGATCTTGGTGGGCTGAAGGGCCTGATTCCACAATGTATCTCTAAACACTAAAGTCTAATAATCTCCTATTTTGACTGGCCTATTGAGTCAGTTCCCAGCCTGATCCCCATTAATCTCCCTGCACAATCCCATAACAGCCACTTGACCTGACCTCTCTATCAACTACCTGAGCCCTCTACTAACCTCTGAACTTGACCTCCATCAACCTCACTTTCCAAACCCTCAAACAATCTTCCACCCTGATCCTTCTACCAACTTGGACTTCTTGGTCCAACATGACCTCCATACATGTCTCCTTCCAATCACTCGCTCCCCAGTGATCCCCAGCCTGAACAACATTAGACATAGGCATAGATATAGAAAATAGACACAGGAAAATAGCCATTCGGCCCTTCGAGCCAGCACCACCATTCATTGTGATCATGGCTGATCGTCCCCAATCAATAACCCGTGCCTGCCTTCTCCCTTCCCCCTTTCTCATTCCCTTTACTGATTCCCATGGGGCTCTTTCTCACATGACAGCCCCCAATAAACACATCCAAACTTCAATTATTTGATTTCCTTTCTGTTTTTCATTAGTCTGAAGATTTGACCTTTTCCCTTTTCAGCAGTGAACGATATCTGTGCTGATGACACTCAATTTTGCAACAACATATGTCCAAACAAGTATCTGTTAATCCTCCATACACCAATAGTCCACAGCAACCAATTCAATTTTTACTCCATTCAATTTTTAAGTAACAACTTCAACCTGATGCAGGACTGTAGCGTGGAAGTCTGTAACATGGAGACATGTGCTGGAAGCTTAAGAAAACACAAAGTGCTGGAGTAACTCAGCATCTATGGAGGAAATGAGCAGGCAACGTTCTTCAGTCGGAATAAGGGTCCCGACCCGAAACGTCCGTGACTCTTAGATGATTCTACATTCTCCACATAAGGTTCCCGAAGATATTCCGAGAAGGATTCCTGACAATAACTGCGGTCGACAAAATGCGTAGGAAACATAGAAACATAGAAACATAGAAAATAGGTGCATGAGTAGGCCATTCGGCCCTTCGAGCCTGCACCGCCATTCAATATGATCATGGCTGATCATCCAACTCAGTATCCTGTACCTGCCTTCTCTGCATACCCCAGGAGGAACTGCAGATGCTGGTTTACACCGAAGATAGACACAAAAAGCTGGAGTAACTCAGTGGGTCAGGCAGTATCTCTGGAGAAAAGGAATAGGTGATGTTTCGGGTCAATAGCCATCTTCAGAGAGTCTGGAGAAGGGTCTCGACCTGAAACATTACCTATTACCTTTCTCTAGAGATGCTGCTTGACCCACTGAGTTACTCCAGTTTTTTTGTGTGTATATTCAATAACTGAGGTCCCTTTTCCACACCAGCTGTTCATTGGGTATATACTGAAAATTAGGTACTGGTCAATATATTGCAGCAGTGAATGCAGCAATCCCCTCTGTGCAGAATGGAATAATACAGAAGATGTTTGCAAATGCGGTTTAAAAATGAATACCATAGGTTACTGATGGGTCAGCCACACTAACAAGAGAGTCATAGTCATAGTGTCATACAGTGTGAAAATAGTCCCATTGGCCCAATTTGCCCACGCCGACCAACATGTCCCATCTACACCAGTCCCACTTGCCTGCATTTGGCTCATATCCCTCTAAACCTGTCCTATCAATGTACCTGTCTAATTGTTTCCTAATGCCCCTGTCCCACTTAGGAAACCTGAACGGAAACCTCGGGAGACTTTGCCCCCCACCCAAGGTTTCCGTGCGGTTCCCGGAGGTTCCCGGAGGTTTTTGTCAGTCTCCCTACCTGCTTCCACTACCTGCAACCTCCAGCAACCACCTGCAACCTGCAACTACCTCTTCCGGCAGCTCATTCCACACACCCACCTCCCTTTGTGTGAAAATGTTACCCCTCTAATTCCTATAAAACCTTTCCCCCTTCACTTTAAAAGTAATGTCATCAGTCATCAATGGGTTAACCACACTAACGGGCAAGTCCACAATGTTTTGCAGTCCACTGAATTTGTCCGTAAATTATCAATGAGTTTGGCATTTAAAAAGTTTAAATACTATCATCACGCTAGAAATAGGTAATAAAACTTTCATTTTTACCGTTAGTTTTCCCTGAAACCTTGTTGAAACATTTAATCTGATTGAGTTAATTAAAGCAACAGTTCAAAATATTGAAACAGATTCTTTCTGCGTCTCAATTAGCTGTGATCATCTCTGATGGATAGAGAACTGCTGTGGTACAGGCAACCTACAACTGATTTACTACTTCACTAATATTAGAAAGAATTGTTCATGGGGAAATCTAAATATACAACAGGAAAAAACTTAATAGTACATCAAACCCTGGCTTAATTCCTCATGTAAAACTCCCACCTTAATGCATAATCTTCTTAAAAATTTACCTCCATAGCTGGGAATTATCTTTTCAAACCAACCTTTTCTGCCTCTGATTTTCCAAACATTTCACTTCCACTTTCTGCTTTTTGTTTCCTCTGGTCTCCGTTATTCTGCTGTGGAGTCATGATGCTGACTCGATCCTTAGCTGCACATGTTTCTTGCTTCCCATGTCCAACGGGAGGAATGATTTGTGCACTGTGTTTGCTGTTGCAATCTGCATAAATCCCCCTGATAATGATCTGACTGGACCCGCTGTTTGATCTCTGGTGAGAGTTGCACAGTTTTTCTTTCCACTGAGCTGGGACAGCGTCCTATTCTGATCCATGGGCCGTTCCTCCTCACTGACTAAATAAGGGCATCCTCATCTAGCTGAGCCTCAATGACTGTAACCCTTTAGTGCTAAAGGCATACAAGTCCTGAATTACCAGCACATATCCTACTTTTAAGCGGGGTCGTTTTGTAGAATGTTTTATTTTTTCAGCGGCCCTTATTTTACCAACCCAGCCCTTTTTACTTCTAATATTGAAACTAATTAATAAAATTAAATTAAATTAAGAAATTCCGATCACAATCTAAGAATCCAAAAGTGTTAATTTACGAATAGAAATTATCTTTTGCTTCAATAGCTCTCAGTTCCATACTCAGCGAGTAGATTGCAAAGCATAGAAACATAAAAAATAGGTGCAGGAGGAGGCCATTCGGCCCTTCAAGCCAGCACCGCCATTCATTGTGATCATGGCTGATCGTCCCCTATCAATAACCCGTGCCTGCCTTCTTCCCCACTTGACTCCACTAGCCCCTAGAGCTCTATATGACTCTCTCTTAAATCCAAAAGGCGGAACAGAAGGATTTCACAGTGAACAATTGAACTATTCCACTAGATATCGATAGTGATGACAGAATGAAGGTATTAGGTGAGATCAGGATAAGGTTTGAGTGCTTAGCACTCCGTGAATGAATAGCCTATTGACACTTCAGGGTCAGTATTACCCCGTGTCCCCCCCGGCCACGAGTCTGGGAGGTTAATATCAGTCAGCTGGTTTATCCGCTGGTATGAATGCCAAGCCTTCCTTCTGGAATTTTAAACTGCTCCCCTGAGCAGGCATGGGCAGCAACGACAGCCAGCTAAAGAGAGCAGGAAGAGAACTAATAGTGTTTTGAACATAGCTTCTGGTGCTTCAGTTCAAAATCTTGATCGTAATCTCCCATCAAAGTAAACACTCGCCGGGTCAAAAGAAGACGGATTGCGATGATCTTTAAACTGCTGAGTTAGATGAATATATGACCATCCGGTATTCTTGTGGAAGTTGTTACATGTTCTGGGTTGTATACAAGGGGCGGCACAGTGGCGCAGCTGGTGGAGCCACTGCCTCACAGTGCCAGAGACCCAGCTTTGATCCTGACCTCAGGTCGCTGTCTGTGTGGAGTTTGCCCGTTCTCGCTATGACGACGAGGGTTTCATCCGAGTCCACCAGTTTCCTCCCACCTCCCAGAGACGTGCGTGTCTGCAGGTTAATCGGTCTCTGTAAATTGCCCCTAGAGTGGTCGAGAAAATGGGATAATATAGAACTAGTGTGAATGAGTGATCAATGGTGATCGATGGTCACATTTGATTGGGTGGGCTGAAAGGCCTGTTATCATAAGTTCATGTACATAAGTTATAGGAGCAGAAAATTAGGCCATTTGGCCCATCACGTTTACTCCACTATTCAATCATGGCTGATCTATCTATCTTTCTCTCTCAACTCCATTCTCCTGCCTTCTCCCCATAACCCCCTGGCACCTAGCAAAAATCTGTCAATCTTTGGCTTAAAATATCCATTGGCCCCCGCAGCCTTCTGTGGCAATGATATCCACAGATTCACCACCCTCTGACTAAAGAAGTATTAATGCTGTACCTTTCAATCAATTCAATCGATCAATTCTATCAATCAATTCTATAAACAAGACTATTTAAATAGTGCCTCGATTAAGTCATAGTGTGATGCATGAATTAAAATTTCCACTCTGCATATAGCATGTCCCCTGAAACAGCAATCCGATAAAGGCTAGCTTTGCTTTGTCGGGTGCTGTTTGGGGGATAAATCTTAGGTCGAGTCTTCTCGAATCAACCAGGCTGCTCGGAATGCCTGAAAGCACAGACTTCATATTCTGGATACTCAGGGTGCAACCAGCTGACCTTCAGTACTCATGAGGCATCCTGCAGGCCAAAGTGAGGTCCAAACAGGAAGTCACTGTATAGAAACATAGAAACATAGAAATTAGGTGCAGGAGTAGGCCATTCGGCCCTTCGAGCCTGCACCGCCATTCAATATGATCATGGCTGATCATCCAACTCAGTATCCCGTACCTGCCTTCTCTCCATACCCTCTGATCCCCTTAGCCACAAGGGCCACATCTAACTCCCTCTTAAATATAGCCAATGAACTGGCCTCAACTACCCTCTGTGGCAGAGAGTTCCAGAGATTCACCACTCTCTGTGTGAAAACAGTTTTTCTCATCTCGGTTTTAAAGGATTTCCCCCTTATCCTTAAGCTGTGACCCCTTGTCCTGGACTTCCCCAACATCGGGAACAATCTTCCTGCATCTAGCCTGTCCAACCCCTTAAGAATTTTGTAAGTTTCTATAAGATCCCCTCTCAATCTCCTAAATTCTAGAGAGTATAAACCAAGTCTATCCAGTCTTTCTTCATAAGACAGTCCTGACATCCCAGGAATCAGTCTGGTGAACCTTCTCTGTACTCCCTCTATGGCAATAATGTCCTTCCTCAGATTTGGAGACCAAAACTGTACGCAATACTCCAGGTGTGGTCTCACCAAGACCCTGTACAACTGCAGTAGAACCTCCCTGCTCCTATACTCAAATCCTTTTGCTATGAAAGCTAACATACCATTCGCTTTCTTCACTGCCTGCTGCACCTGCATGTCTACTTTCAATGACTGGTGTACCATGACACCCAGGTCTCGCTGCATCTCCCCTTTTCCTAATCGGCCACCATTTAGATAATAGTCTGCTTTCCTGTTTTTGCCACCAAAATGGATAACCTCACATTTATCCACATTATACTGCATCTGCCAAACATTTGCCCACTCACCCAGCCTATCCAAGTCACCTTGCAGTCTCCGAGCATCTTCCTCACAGCTAACACTGGCCCCCCAGCTTAGTGTCATCCGCAAACTTGGAGATATTGCCTTCAATTCCCTCATCCAGATCATTAATATATATTGTAAATAGCTGGGGTCCCAGCACTGAGCCTTGCCGTACCCCACTAGTCACTGCCCGCCATTGTGAAAAGGACCCGATTACTCCTACTCTTTGATTCCTGTTTGCCAGCCAGTTCTCTATCCACATCAATACTGAACCCCCAATGCCGTGTGCTTTAAGTTTGTATACTAATCTCTTATGTGGGACCCTGTCGGAAGCCTTCTGGAAGTCTAGATACACCACATCCACTGGTTCTCCCCTATCCACGCTACTAGTTACATCCTCGAAAAATTCTATAAGATTCGTCAGACATGATTTACCTTTCGTAAATCCATGCTGACTTTGTCCAATGATTTCACCACTTTCCAAATGTGCTGCTATCCCATCTTTAATAACTGACTCTAGCAGTTTCCCCACTACCGATGTTAGACTAACTGGTCTGTAATTCCCCGTTTTCTCTCTCCCTCCCTTCTTAAAAAGTGGGGTTACGTTTGCTACCCGCCAATCCTCAGGAACTGCTCCAGAATCTAAAGAGTTCTGAAAGATTATTACTAATGCATCCACTATTTCTGGAGCTACTTCCTTAAGTACTCTGGGATGCAGCCTATCTGGCCCTGGGGATTTATCGGCCTTTAATCCATTCAATTTACCCAACACCGCTTCCCGACTAACCTGGATTTCACTCAATTCCTCCAACTCCTTTGACCAGCGGTCCCCTGCTATTTCCGGCAGATTATTTATGTCTTCCTTAGTGAAAACGGAACCAAAGTAGTTATTCAATTGGTCCGCCATATCCTTGTTCCCCATGATCAACTCACCTGTTTCTGACTGCAAGGGACCTACATTTGTTTTAACTAATCTCTTTCTTTTCACATATCTATAAAAACGTTTGCAGTCAGTTTTTATGTTCCCTGCCAGTTTTCTTTCATAATCTATTTTTCCTTTCCTAATTAAGCCCTTTGTCCTCCTCTGCTGGTCTCTGAATTTCTCCCAGTCCTCTGGTATGCTGCTTTTTCTGGCTAATTTGTACGCATCATCCTTCGCTTTGATACTATCCCTGATTTCCCTTGTTATCCACGGATGCACTACCTTCCCTGATTTATTCTTTTGCCAAACTGGGATGAACAATTTTTGTAGTTCATCCATGCAGTCTTTAAATGTCTTCCATTGCATATCCACCGTCAACCCTTTTAGAATTAATTGCCAGTCAATCTTGGCCAATTCACGTCTCATACCCTCAAAGTTACCTTTCTTTAAGTGCAGAACCATTGTTTCTGAATTAACAATGTCACTCTCCATCCTAATGAAGAACTCAACCATATTATGGTCACTCTTGCCCAAGTGGGCACGTACAACAAGACTGCTAACTAACCCTTCCTCATTACTCAATACCCAGTCTAAAATAGCCTGCTCTCTCGTTGGTTCCTCTACATGTTGATTTAGATAACTATCCCGCATACATTCCAAGAAATCCTCTTCCTCAGCACACCCCTGCCAATTTGATTCACCCAATCTATATGTAGATTGAAGTCACCCATTATACACTATTTTGCCTTTGTCGCACGCATTTCTAATTTCCTGTTTGATACCATCTCCAACTTCACTACTACTGTTAGGTGGCCTGTACACAACACCCACCAGCGTTTTCTGCCCCTTAGTGTTTCGCAGCTCTACCCATACCGATTCCACATCCTCCAAACTAATGTCCTTCCTTTCCATTGCGTTAATCTCCTCTCTAACCAGCAACGCTACCCCCACCTCCTTTTCCTTTCTCTCTATCCCTCCTGAATATTGAATATCCCTGGATGTTCAGCTCCCAGCCTTGGTCACCCTGGAGCCATGTCTCGGTGATCCCAACTATATCATAATCATTAATGGCTATCTGCACGTTCAACTCATCCACCTTATTACGAATACTCCTTGCATTGAGACACAAAGCCTTCAGGCTTGTTTTTACAACGCTCTTACCCCTTATACAATTATGTTGAAAAGTGGCCCTTTTTGATTTTTGCCCTAGTTTTGTCTGCCTGCCACTTTTACTTTTCACCTTGCTACCTATTGCTTCTACCCTCATTTTACACCCCCCTGCCTCTCTGCTCTTGTATGTCATGTTGTCACTTGCGGGCGGAGCACCGAGGCAAATTCCTTGTATGTGAATACATGGCCAATAAACTTATTCATTCATTCATTCATTCATTCATTCATTCATACAAACAGGAAGGAGGATCCACAGCTCCCCCACCCACAAAGGAGTTTTGAACATTTAGTTATTTAGTTTGGTTTATTGTCACGTGAACCGAGGTACAGTGAAAAGCTTTTATGTTGCGTTATATCCGGAAAGACTACACATGATTACAATCAAGCTAATCAAATCTTTATTAAAGTCTCCAATAGTCAGAGATTTTTAAAAACTGTTCGAGTACATTTAAATAGTCAAGAAAATAAATGTAAAACAAATTAAAATGATTGCAAATAATTTTAAAAATGTTAAAATAAAGTAAGATAACTCAAGTGAAACCACTCTACACAGGATAGCCAACCATGCATCCCCTCACCCTACTGTTATGGCCGGTTGAGTTCCTCCAGCCCCTTCCTCCATCACATCAGTGCTCTGCAATTGGCTCAACGGTGAAGGAGGAGATCAGATACACTGGTATCTGAACCCCTACACTGGAGGTGAAGGCAGATAGATAGATAGATAAATACTTTATTAATCCCCTTATTCAGGGGAAATTCTGATGTCCTTGCAGCACACCAACAAAAACACAACACAGTATTCACAAAGAAATTCAACACCAAAACATCCCCCCACAGTGATTCCCACTGTGGGGGAAAGGCACAAACTCCAGTCCCCATCCTCCTGTCCACCCATAGTCGGGCCTATTGAGGCCTCCACAGTCGCCGCCACGGCGCCCGATGTTCTCGCCGGGTGATGGTACTCCGGCGTCGGGAGAACCCCCAGCAGCTTGGGGTGCCAGGAACGGCCGCCTTCCCACCGGAGCCCGCGGCTTCCAAGCCAACAGACCGCGCCGGATGGAGTTCCGCACACTGGCGACCTCGGCGAGATGCAAGTTCAACGTCGCAGCTGGCCGCTCCGCAGAACCGCGGCTCCACGATGTTTTCCCCGGCGGTACCAAGCATATTGGAGTCCCAGCGCGGCGACCCAGGAAAGGCATCGCCCGCTCCGCAATAGTGCTCCAGCGCTGCACCGCCGCCAAAGTCGATGTTCTGCGCCGCCGCCAACGCCGATGTTCTGGCCAGGTCCCCCCAGGGAAACGTCGCTCCAGGACCCGTTGGTAGGCCGCGAGGACAGGTCGAAGACGCTGCTCGGAGGAAGGCAACCCCTCCGACCAGGCAGGGACTTAGAAAAGCAGTTTCCCCCTTTCCCCCCACCACCCCCCACACACAAAAGATTTAGACCCCCTGACTGTACACTCAACGAACTAAAAATAATAAAAAAGAAGGGGAAAAAACGGACAGCTGCAGGACAGGCAGCCGTTCAGGACAGTGCCTCCTCCGACTGGTATCTGAACCCCAGCACATAACTGAGCAGGAGGAAGAGATAGATCAGCCATGATTGAATGGAGTAGACTCGATGGGCCGAATGGCCTAATTATACTCCTATCACTTATGACCTTATGAGATCACATGCGCCAATATCTGAATCCCAGCACAGGAGATGAAGATGAGATGCACCTGATTTTGAACCCCAGCACAAGAGGAGGTCAGATGCAATAGTATCTGAATCCCACAGCTGAACACATCTCGAGATCAGACTAACTATTGGTTCAACCCATTGGATGCAACACTGGAGTATAAAAGCTACCTCTGTTCTCTGTTGAGGCGTGTTCTCTGTTGCCTCAATAGCACCCACTCTACGCTTGGTGAGCTGTGTGTCAGAAAGATTCCACCATGAACAATTGAACTATTCCTCTTCATATTGAGTCAATGATGACAGAATGAAGATACTTGGTATGTTCAGGATAAACCTCCATTGCTCTGTTCTCCATGGGTCAACAGCCTATTGACACTTGAAGGTTAGCATCACCTAATCCCAAGGCCAATTGTCTGAAAGTCAGTTTGCTGGTTTATTCACTCATCAATTTTTCTTCCTAAAATTTTAAGCTGCTGTGCCATGCTGACAGTAAGCAGCAAGACAGCCAGCAAAAGAGAGCTTCATTGCAGTAGCAGTACTGTCATATTTACACACTACCTGAGAGCAGACATAGTCTATAACAATGCGGCACTTCCTCAGGTCGGGACTGGAGTGTCGAGCCAGAGTTTTAGTATTCATGCGTGCGGAGCGGGAAATGAACACACAACCTCTAGCTGAATGTTGGGAGTGCCACTGACTTAATCACCACTGGCACAAGTGTTAATGAACAGTGCCATTTTATTTTTATACGACACAGGGATATTCATCATCCGTGAGAATTGAAGGGTTCCCCAAATATCTAGTTTATAAAAAGAAACTGTTACCCATACACAGGAAGTTCAAGAATGTGAAGGCTGACCTTTGAGCCTCAGTGTGAACAGGAAAGCTGAACTGGATGACTTGCGTGTTTGGATTTGGCTGTGACTTTTATACCAGAGTATTTGATTACATCGTTCTGAGGCAGTGTAGAAAACGGTGTCCAATTTCACTTCAAGCTGTTTTGCTTGATTCATATTTCTTTGCAAAGTTCAAAATCCCAATTGTTGCATCTACTTCAAGTAACAGCTTACAATTTTGATGAACATGACGAGCTGTATGAATTATGCTATCTACTTTTCTAATTTATTAGTTTAGAGATAGAGCGTGGAAACAGGCCCTTCGGCCCACCGACTTCCCGCGGACCAGCGATCCTCGCACACTAGCACTATCCTACACACGCTAGAGACAATTTACAACTTGACCAAGTCAATTAATCTACAAACCTATACATCTTTGGAGCGTGGTAGGAAACCAAAGCTGCCGAGAAAACCCATGCAGGTCAAAGGGAGAACGGACAAACTCCGTACAGACAGCACCCATAGTCAGGATCCCCGGCGCCGTAAGGCAGCAACTCTACCACTGCACCACCATGCCGCCCTATTTGGTTGATTTTTTAAATAATATTTTTATTAGAAGTAGACATATTATAAAGTATAGTTACATATTATAGTAAAAAAACTTTTCATATACATCAGTCATACATTATTAAAATTTTCATTGGTCGATTACTTCTGCTTCTAATGTTTTTTTTATATAGAAAAAGAGAGAAAAAAGAGTTACAAATATTTAAAAAAACAAAAAAGGTGGAATGGATTACTTATAATACGTCATTGGAGATAGGTTCTTAGATTATAAAGTATGACTTTTCATCTAATCCTGAGTTCAAGTTTCAGTCGGGTTTTCGTGCTGGGCCAATCTATCCCGTCAGATAATTAATGAATGGAGCCCATATTTTATCAAAAAGTTCTTGTTTGTCCATTAAGACAAGTCTAATTCTTTCTAGATATAGGGTCTCCGACATTTCCACAATCCACATTTTAATTGTGGGGGTTGTAGGGCCTTTCCAAAATTTTAATATTAATTTTTTCCCGGTTATTATACTGTAGTCGAGGAAATTTATTTGGCTTGTTGTGAGTGTTAAACTTTGCTCTGATATTCCAAGTATTATTAATTTTGAGTTTGGATCCAGTTTTGTATTAATAACTTCTGAAATTATTTCAAAAATATCAGTCCAGAAATGTTTAATTTTTATACAATTTGCAAACGTATGTGTTAAATTAGCATCTAGATGTAGACATTTATCACAAATAGGAGAGATTTGTGGGAAGATTCTATTTAGTTTTATTTTAGTGTAGTGTAATCTATGTAAGACTTTAAATTGTATTAAAGCATGTCTGGCATTTAACGAACATTGATGTATATGTTGTAAACTTTCGTCCCACAAATCTTTCGTTATAGGATGACCTAATTCATTTTCCCATGTGTGTCTATATGGTTCCGTCGGTGGTACCTCGTTGTTTAGGAGGGTGTTATAAATATAAGCTATTCATTTTTCAGTGTTAGGATGCATGTTCAAACATTCATCAAGGATTTCTCGTTCCCTAGTCCTGTAGACTTGTGTGTTAGATTTAACATAATCTCTAATTTGTAGATATCTGAAGAAATTATTTGAGTGCAGTCCATGATTCTGTTGTAACTCCTGAAATGAAAGAAAAGTGCCTTTCCCGTAAAGATGTCCAATCTTTTTAATTCCATAATTTTTCCATTGTGTGAAACCCTTATCCAAAAAGAATGGTTTGAATAAAGGATTATTTACAATGGGAAGGCATAGTGGTAGTCTTCCTTTTCCATCCTTAACCAATCTGGTTGTTGATCCATTTCTTCCAGCCAGAAATTCATGTTTTTAATATGGACTGCCCAGAAATAAAACAAGAAATTTGGCAAAGCCAAACCTCCATTTATCTTTGACTTACATAAATGTTTTTTACTTATTCTATGATTCTTATAATCCCAGATAAAACTTGTAACAATGGAGTCGACTTTTTTGAAAAAAGTTTTTGGGATATATATCAGGATTAATTGAAATAGGTACAGTAGTTGCGGTAAGAAGATCATTTTTATAGCATTAATTCTACCAAGCATTGAAATGGGAAGTGTTTTCCAGTATTGAATATTCTTGTGTAGTTTATTCAGTAAGGGTGGAAAATTTAGTTTAAATAAAGAGGTATATGTCTTAGTTACATAGATTCCTAAGTATTTAAATTTATCTTTAACTATTTTAAAAGGGGATTGTTGTAATGTATGTAGATTGAATTTTGTTATTGGCATGATTTCACTTTTATTCCAATTAATTCTATATCCTGAGAACTGACCAAATTGAGTTATTAAATTTAATAGATTTGGAATACTAATTTCTAACTTTGTAATATATATTAGTACATCATCTGCATATAAGGAAATTTTATTCCTTGTTTCTCTAGTGTTATATCCGTATATTCCTGTGTGGGTTCTAACGCTTTCTGCTAAGGGTTCGATTGCAAGAGCAAATAATAGTGGGGATAGTGAACATCCTTGTCTACAACCTCTAGAGAGGTTAAATTTAGTTGATAACATTTGGTTTGTTAATATTCTAGCTGTTGGATTAGAGTATAACAATTTAACCCATGTACAGTACTTCTCTCCCAATTGAAATTTTTCCATCACCGAAAATAAATATGGCCATTCTACCTGGTCAAATGCTTTTTCAGCATCTAACGAAATAATTGCTAGATCTGCATTAGGAATTCTATTGGAGTATATAATATTGAATAGTCTTCTCAGATTATAAAATGAACAACGTTTTGGAATAAAACCTGTTTGGTCGGGGTGTATTAATTTGTTAATCACTAAGCTCAATCTATAAGATAGAATTTTAGTTAATATTTTCTGATCAGTATTTAAAAGGGCTATTGCTCTATATGAACCTGGGTCTTCAAGATCCTTATCAGTTTTTGGTATGAGTATGATTGTAGATTCATTTGCCGCCCTATTTGTTGATACCATTTCACAAATATAGAATGCAATATTGATTCAGCCAGGTTTGCGAGTTTTATTTCTTTAATCTAATTCAGAATCAAAGGTTCATGGTGCACGGCAACATATGGCGCAAAGAATATAATTAGCTGATGCCAAGATTATCTTTCAAAGCCTTATACATTGTACGAAGAAGGGATGATTTCAGCAAAGTTAAGGATTGTCCCAATAAATTTGGTCATCAGTTACCTTAATGCTCATTGCCATCATCATAGCTAAGTTCAGTGAGAATATTGAACTTGTCCAAGCAATTAGCTATCTGTAGACTTGGATTTGTATCTGTCTCGGTTGTCTCATGAATTTAATCCATTGGCGCTCTTTAAACATTGAATTTTATGTCTGATGCAGAGTCTCAACCCGAAACATCAACTGTCCCTGCCTTCCAGTGATGCAGCCTGACCTGCTGAGTTACTCCAGCACTTTGTAAACCAGCATCTGCAGTTCCTTAGTGTATCAGTTATTTGATTGCTGAATTTACATTCCCAGTGTATCCAGAAACAAAACAGCACAAGAATTGCTTTACACTGATTCTATGTTGAAGAGCAAGCATACCCATGCAATATGTTACCAAGTTCAGCATTTCTAGTTTTTATTCTTGTTTGCTTTTTAATTTTATTTCTAGTTCCAATTTTTTTTTAAAATAAGACATATTTAATTAGTATGGGTGTCTGGAGTTATTGGGAAGAAGCAAGGACAATGGGGTTGAGAGGAGGAGGAATTTCTTTAGTCAGACGGTGGTGAAACTGAGGAATTCATTGCCACAGACGGCTATGGAGGCCGTCAATGGATATTTTAAAGGCAGAGATAGATAGATTCTTGATTATTACAGGTGTCAGGGGTTATGGGGAGAGGGCAGAAGAATGCAGTTTGAGAGGGAAGAATTGATCAGCCTTGATCGAATGGCAGAGTAGACTTGATGGACCGAATGGCCTAATTCTGCTCCTATAACTTATGAACATAACATATTTAGGATTAACTTTGTTTGAATATTAGTGATATCATTTTTCATTGGGACTGCTGTGCAATTTTAAGGCCATTGATGTTGTCTCTCATGCAGAGATCCTGAAAATTACACTCTTTCCTTCCAGAATTTTGAAGGTTGCAGTGTTATGCCAGACTGTTGAATCACTATGTTACTTCCTGCCTCAACAGTCCATTGTTTACAAGTGAACAATATGGGGAAACTGCTGTGTTCACATGATGCCCCCTCCCCAGTCTCCCTCAAAATGCATATGTGTGAGCACACACACACACACATATGCAGACGAGAGCACGCACACACACAATACACACATACACACACACAATACATATATGCACACACAATACACACAATATACACATACACACACACACAATACACACAATACACACACAATACACACAATATACACATACACACACACACAATACACACAATACACACACACAAACACACACACACAATACACACACATACACACACATAATACACACACAATACATATACACACACACACACACACACGCACAATACATATACACACACACACACAATACATATACACACACACACACAATACACACACACAATACACGCAATACAAACATACACGCACACACACACACAATACACACACACAATACACGCAATACAAACATACACGCACACACACACATAATACACACACACAATACATATACACACACACATTACATATACACACACACAATACACACACACACACACACACACACACACACACACACACACACACACACACACACACACAGTTAATCTCTTCCTGTGACACAGCTGTAAGGTTTTGGAATTTCTGTGTCAGGTGTATGAATGACATGGCCTGTCCACAGAGCTGACTAAGAACAGATTGATATTGTATTGTTTAATAGAAACAGGATGGATGATATCTCAGTACATTGAGATGCATGCAGTAGTTGGTCCAAGTCTCAGAAGCACTTAGGAGGGGAAGGATCACTTCTGTTCTCATGTTCATAAGTTCTGGGAGCATAATTAGGCCATTCACACCTACTAATCAAGAATCTGTCAATCTGCATCTTATAAATATCCATTGACTTGGCCTCCACAGCTGTCTGCGTGTAATGAATTCCACAGATTCGCCACCTTCTGACTAAAGAAATTCCTCCTTATCCCCTTTAGAAAGGTATGTCCTTCTATTTAGTGCCTATGGCCTCTGGTCCTAGACTCTCCCACTTTGAGTTTCGTGAGTTTTGTGCTGGGTTTGAGGTCTTGAGGCTCACCAGTGTGTTGCATCACTGAGATATGACTCCTGAGATTTGAGAAGTGGTTCACATTTTGCAGTATCTTGCGGTGGGCCTCATTGACAAATGAACCATAGCACCTCTCTTTGCAATTGGATCTTTGACTTCCTCACTGCAGACCTCAATCAGTGAGGATCGGCAAAAACATCCCCTACTCACTGACTGACAACACAGGTGCACCTTTAAGGCTGCATGCTTAGCCCCTGCCCCACCCTCTCTACATCCAGGATTGTGTGGCTAAATGCAGCTGCAATGTCATCTACCAGTTCTCGGTCAACCCGTGGGTGGTGATGAGTTAGCTTGCAGGAGTGAGATGCAACACCTAGTTGAGAGGTGCTGCAACAACAACCTCTCGCTTAACGTCAACCAAACCAAGGAACTAATCGTTGACTTGAGAAGTTGAGAGACCAGGTGTCAGTTTCCATTGGTGGTCGGCACTGGAGAGAGTTAACAGCTTCAAACAGCCTAGGCATTAACATCTCAGATGACCTGTTCGGGGCCCAGAACATAGATGTAATCACAAAGAAGGTTCACCAAGGTAACACAGATGCATCTCAAGAAAGCAACACAACGATACAATTGCTGCCTTACAGCACCAGAAACCCAGGTTCGATCCTGACTCCAGGTGCTGTCTGTTTGGAGTTTGTATGTTCTCCCTGTGACTGTGTGGGTTTTCTCCAGGTGCTTAGGTTTCCTCCCACATTGTAAAGACGTACAGGTTTGTAGGTTAATTGGCATTGGTAAGTTGTAAAATTGGCCCAATAATGTGGAGGTTAGTGTACGGGATGATCGCTGGTTGGCATGAACTAGGTGGGCTGAAGGGCCTGTTCTATGCTGTATCCCTAGTCTAAAGTCTAAAATTCAGTATGTCACTGAAAACCCTAACAAACGTATGCAGATGTACTGTGGAAAGTGTCGCAGCCTGGCACGGCAATTCCAATGCACAAGAACACAAGAAACTGCAGTGGTCTCAGCCTGGTTCATCACGGGCACAGCTCAGTATCTACCTGAGGTGCTATCTCAGGAAGAGCTGTATCTATCATCAAGAATCCCCACCATCCAGGCCATGACTTCTTCTCGCTACGAGCATCGGGCAGGAGGTACACAAGCCGGAGGTTGCACAGATTCAGAACAATTATTTTCCGACAATTAGTCATAAGTTCATATGATAGGAGTAAAATTAGGCCATTTGGCCCATCAAGTCTATACCACCATTCAATCATGGCTGATCTATCTCTCCCTCCAAACCCCATTCTCCTTGCCTTCCCCCCATAACCTCTGACGCCCGTACTAATCAAGAATCTATCTATCTCTGCATAAATATATTCACCGACCTTGCCTCTACAGCCTTCTGTGACAAAGAATTCCACAGATTCACCACCCTTCATACATCTCCATTGTCCATAGCACAAGAGGACATGACTTGAGAATTAAGGGACAGAAGTTTAGGGTTAACATGAGGGGGAACCTCTTTACTCAGAGAGTCGTAGCTGTGTGGAATGAGCTTCCAGTGGAAGTGGTGGAGGCAGGTTCAATTTTATAATTTAAAAATAAATTGGATAGGTATATGGACGGGAAAGGAATGGAGGGTTATGGTCTGAGTGCAGGTAGATGGGACTAGGGGAAAATAAGTGTTCGGCACGGACTTGAAGGGCCGAGATGGCCTGTTTTTCGTGCTGTAATTGTTATATGGTTATACTCTCAGTCCATACACAGTCCAATCAGTGGAAAGATGATGTCTTTTATTGGCATATTGCTCAATCAGGAATGTAGCTTTGAAAGTTAAGTTACAATAAGTTAAGTTTGACAGTATATTGGCTTATGCTTATGATATTATCTTTTGCTAGGTCACAAAAGGGTAGCATCTATAATGGCCATTATCTCTCGGGAGTCAAGAGTCAACAGTGTTTTATTGTCATAGGCCCTGAAACAGAACAATGAAATTCTTACTTACAGGAGAACAACAGATATGTAAACATATCACTCTGTAAAACCCATAATAAACAACAGAAAAAGTTCTGTATATCATATACCTATTAAAAATCTGATCTTGGATGTGTGTGTGTTTGTTCGTGTATGTGTTTGTTTGGGTATAATCGCATCTTCTCAAAAAAACTACGCACTAACGGTAAAAGTTTTACATATTCCGGTAGAAATTTTCCTCCTGGAGCCCAATATCGCCTTATCTGAAAAACTCATCGTTTATTTCTTGAATTATGAATGAAAATGTTCAAAAATCTAAAAAAAGTTTGAAAAAAAACCTGCTGTCTCCTTGCTTGCGCTGCGAGTGACGTGACCCCCCCCCCCCCCCCCTGACCACTCCCCCCCCCATACTCAGGACCTGCCTGGAGCCTGGAGCCGGGCGCGAGGGAGTATTGCGTTCGGGAACCAGCCCTCCCCTGTAACGACGCGCCCACCCCTCAAACTCTACCCCCCTCCCTCTCTGCCCCCCTCCCTGCTCTCTATCTGCCCCCCTCCTGCTCCCTCTCTGCCCCCACACCTCCCATGGGGGCTACGGGTAGGGGACGAGTGCATTGGGGGAGCAGTGCACTTGGTCTAGCATATATATAAAAAACAAACAGAAAAATAAATAGACAATTGTAGTGCAAAGTCAAAAATAATGTCCCCAAGCCTACATAGTTTGGAGCCTATTTGAAGGTTGTAGTGTTTAATAGCTTGTTAGTTTTAGGGAAGAAGCTACTTCTGAACCTGAGCATTACAGTTTTCAGGCTTTCAAACCTTCTTCCCAATGGCAGGAGTGAAGTGAGAGCGTGGCCAGGGTGAAGTGGGTCTCTGATGATGTTGGCTGCTTCTTTGAGGCTGCGACTCATGTAGATCGCTTCAATGGTGGATTAGATTGTGTAGGCACAAAATGCTAGAGTAACTCAGGGGGAAAGGCAGCATCTCTGGAGAGAAGGAATGGATGACATTTCGGGTCGAGACCCTTCTTCAGACTAGTTAGGGAAAAGGGAAACGAGAGATATAGATGACGATGTAGCGAGATAAAGAACAATGAATGAAAGATATTTGAAAAAGTAACAATGATAAAGGAAACGGGCCATTGTTAGCTTGGTTGCTAGATGAAAATGAGAAGCTGGTGCGTCTTGGGTTGGGGAGGGATGGAGAGAGAAGGAATACCGGGGTTACTTGAAGTTAGAGAAATCAATATTCATACCACTGGTCTGTAAGTCGCCCAAGCAAAATATGAGATGCTGTTCCTTCAATTTGTGTTTAGCCTCATTGGTTGGATAACTTGCCTTGGTTGGAGCTGGTACTAAAATACTCACTTGGTGTATTGGACCACACCTCTGTCAGAGACATGGTATGGCTTGCGGGGTTGACGATTCTGTGGTGTGGGTGTAGGATGCGGTGGGCTCGGATCTGCAGACTGCTTAAATATGTGGTAACAAGATGGACTTGTCACCTACTATTATCCATCATCATTACATCTTTGAATTATAATCATAGGCAAAGACACTTGAATCAGTTTTTAATCGGTCAGGCCTTGCCACAAATTAAGCATTAGCGAATCATTCAGAGTAAACAACATTTTAAGAAAGTATGCAATAAAATTAACATCAACATTCACTTCACAGGCAATCCGCCTGTTCTGGGCACAGTCTTGCTTTCCAGAGGATAATATGTATAACAGGAAAGGGATTTGGATTCCTGTCAGCAGTATTCACAGTAATTATAAGAATTATTCATGTAGGCTATTGAATGTGTAGAGGTCAGATTGATGTGTCAATCCAGAGAAATGTTTGGAAATCGCAATCAAATGCGTCAAAGCCAAGTCCAGTACTTGCTAACTGAAACCGTGGTTTTATTGAAATCTTTACTTTAGACTTTAAAGATAGCATGGAAACAGGCCATTCAACCCACTAGGTCCACGGCGACCAACGATCACCCCGTACACTAGCATTATCCTAGACACTAGAGGTCAGTTCTAATTTTACCGAAGCTAATTAACCTACAAACCGGCCCATCTATGGGGTGTGACAGGAAACCATAACGCCCGAGGAAAAACCCGCGCGGTCACGGGGAGAACATACAAACTCCGTACAGACAGCACCCGTTGTCAGGATCGAACCTGGGTCTCTGGTGCTGTAAGGCAGCATCTCTGTAAGACAGTGACAATTGCAGGTCATCAAAACAGTATCATATTGAAATCTGATCTCTTCCATTTGGGAAAGATACCTACACCTCTAAAGTTGACCAATTTTGTGCAATGTAGTTGAGCAGCCTGTGCAATTTTTGTGCTTTACTTTAGACTTTAGCGGAAACAGGCCCTTCGGCCCACCGTGTCCGTGCCGACCAGCGTTCAACCCGCACACTTGCACTATCCTACACACTTGGGACAATTTTACGACTTACTGAAGTATTGAAACAGGCCCTTTGGCCCTTTGGCCCGCCGAGTCTGCTCTGACCAATGATCATCCGTACACTAGTTCTATCCTACGCACTAGGGACAATTTACAGAAGCCAATTAACCTACAAACCTGTACGTCTTTAGAAACTGGAGAACCCAGAGAAAACCCACGTAGGTCACGGGGAGAATGTACAAACTCCGTACAGACAGCACCCGTAGTCAGAATCGAACCCGGGTGGGTCTCTGGCGCTGTAAGGCAACGACAATACCGCTGCGCCACCATGCCGCCATTTTTTGTGAACTTTCTTTCAGCCCCTTCAGCCAGGAAAACCTCAGGACAATTGTAGATTAGATGAGATTGGTTTAGATCAGGAGCAGACAAGGTGCCCCAACTCAGCAATGCCTTTACTTTTGGTTGAAAATACAGCAGGGAAACGGGTCCTTCGACCCACCGGCCATCAATCCCCCATTCACACCAGTTCCATATTATCCACTTTCGCAATACAACCAATAATTTGGAGAAGCCAAGTCATCTATAACCACATGCATCTTCGGATGTTGGAGGAAATCGGAGCACCCAAAGGAAACCCATGTTGTCACAGGGGGAACATGGAACTCCACACAGACAGCGCCTGTGGTCAGAGTTGAAGCTGTGTCTCTGGCGTTATGAGGCAGCAGCTGTGCCACTGTGCCATCTTGTGCCTTTGAAGATAATTCATTTGAAAAACAACCAGTTTGCCCAGAGCACAACTTCACCACCATTAGATGATCCCCATTACAATTCTTCAAAATGCCCATTATTCATTTCCGATTCGTGGCAACATTGGAATTATATGACTACCAATTCCAGTCTTGTCGTTGTCCAGTAAATCCATGCAAACTGTACAGCAAGTTTCAGAAGCACTACTTATCTTTTCTCAACAATTTTAGTTCTTTGTCAGAGAAAAAATCTTGATGCCTTCCTCTGCTTCCGCTAGCACAAATTCAGATTAAGTTGTCGTACATCACTTCCAACTCAAAACTATTTACCAACAACTTATAAATGCGCAAGAATAGTGTTTATTGTGGGAGAGGGTCTATTTTAGTCTTTTGACTATTTTACTGTTGTAATGTTCTTTTTACAAACCATGTTCTCGGGGTATCTAAATCTAAATTTTATTAGTTATTTAAGTTATGACATCGGATGGAAGCTGCATACCAAATCTCGTTGCGCTTATGGGCAATGACAATAAAATATATTATTATTATTATTATTATTATTATTATTATTATAATAATAATAATTATTATTATTATTATTATTATTATTATTATTTGTGGGATCTCACACTGTGGGATCCATTCATGTTGGGCGTGAGTGAAGACTTAATATTATTAAAAGAGGCAAATGTTAAGAAATAAATGAAACTTCCTTCATCTGAAGAAGAGTCCTGACCCAAAATGGTGCTTTTCCATTCTGAAGAAGGTGAAAGTGTCGGAAGGAACTGCAGATGCTGGGTTACACTGAAGATAGACATTAAAAAAAAGCTGGAGTAACTCAGCGGGCCAGGCAACATCTCTGGAGAAAAGGAACAGGTGACGTTTCACCTATTCTTTTTCTCCAGAGATGCTGCCTGATCCGCTGAGTTACTCCAGCAGTTTGTGTTTTGCACCTGCAGTTCCTTCTGTCTCCATTTTGTTGCTCAGTTTCTTGCTCGATATCAAATATTGTGCTGATAACAAAATAAAATATGTCGTGCACAGGATGTCGCACCTGGGACATAACGTACTCTGAAGGGCCAGAGGCCTGACGGAATTCCAGCAGCCAAAGGGCATGTACTAAGTGTTTTTCCAATCTGTGTTTAGACTAGGTCTTCACTCACGCCCAACATGAATGGATCCCACAGTGTGAGCTGGTGGACAAACAAGGAAAGCAACAACATCCAATGAAAACCTTTTCAAACAGGAAAAGTAACACCATGAGGGTTGGTACTCTGAAGTGGCTCATTAATCATTTTCAACAATTATTTTTCTTCTGAGCTCTAATCACTAGTTCCTCATGCTGATCAGGCCAAACATGTTTGTGGAGCCAGAGTACAATGGGTTGACCAAAAGTTGTTCTGACCCATCTGTGACTCAACAAGCACTGGAATACGTTCTTAGAAGATCATAAGATCATAAGTGATAGGAGTAGAATTAGGCCATTCATAGAAAACAGGTGCAGGAGTAGGCCATTCGGCCCTTCGAGCCTGCACCGCAATTCAATATGATCATGGCTGATCATCCAACTCAGTATCCTGTACCTGCCTTCTCTCCATACCCCCTGATCCCTTTAGCCACAAGGGCCACATCTAACTCCCTCTTAAATCTAGTCAATGAACTGGCCTCAACTACCTTCTGTGGCAGAGAATTCCACAGATTTACCACTCTCTGTGTAAAAAATGATTTTCTCATCTCGGTCCTAAAAGACTTCCCTCTTATCCTTAAACTGTGACCCCTTGTTCTGGACTTCCCCAACATCGGGAATAATCTTCCTGCATCTAGCCTGTCCAACCCCTTAAGAATTTTTTTCAGCCCATCAAGTCTATTCCACCATTCAATCGTGGCTGATCTATTGCTCCCTCTTAACCCCATTCTCCTGCCTGCTCCCCGTAACATCTGACACCTGTACTAATCAAGAATCTATCTATCTCTGCCTTAAATATATCCACTGACTTTGCCTCCGCAGCCTTCTGTGGCAAAGAATTTCACAGATTCACCACCCTAGAACCATCCTACCAACAACAAGAGAGCAGTTCTGAGCTACAATCTACCTCATTGGAGACCCTCGGAATATCTTTAATCGGACTTTACTGGACTGTATCTTGCACTAAACGTTATTCACATGACTTCCTTTATCATGTCTCTGTACTGCACACTGCACAATGACAATAAAGTTGAATCTGAATCTGAATCTGTATCTGCACACTGTGGACGGCTCGATTGTAATCATTTCCGCTGACTGGTTAGCACGCAACAAAAGCTCTTCACTGTACCTTGGTACTCCTGACCATAAACTAAACTGAACTAAACCAAACTAAACTAGAATCAAATGGGTTTGCTCTGTAACGCATTGTCAGTACTTTTTTAATTAATTTGTGGCTTGAGGATATTTATGGAATGATAAGGGTTTATTACCCATATCTAATTGCCATGAGAAGAGGTGGTGCTGTCTTGCTTTCTTGAACTGCAGCCATGTGTTCGAGTCCATGTGATAAACAGTAGTCCATGGTTTGACCTATTTCCGGCATTGTTATTGAATTGGGACCTCCATAGTTTACAACTAGTGAAAACGAAGGGCTGATAATTTATTTCCAAGTTGGGGTGTTACTTTGAGTGGAATTTGTAGGTGGTTATATTCCCATTGGCCTGCTGCCCCTTGTGTTACTTGTATTAGAGACCAGAAGTTTGAATGAGTTTTCATAGTCATAAAGTCATACAGCTTCGAAACAGGCCATTCGGCCCAACTTACCCACACCAACCAACATGTCCCATTTACACTAATCCCACCTGCCTGTGTTTGGCTCGTATCCCTTTATCCCTTTGCATGAAAAAGTTACCTCTCAAATTCCTATTAAATCTTTCCCCCTTCACCTTAAACCAATGTGCTCTGGTCCTCGATTCCCCGACTCTCGGCAAGTAACTCTGTGCATCTACCCAAACTATTCCTCTCATGACTTTATATACTTTGTTGAATTTTTGCAGTACATTTTGTCACACCAGTAGTATGATGGAGGAATGTTTCGAGTGATGCATTCAATGCTAATCAAGTTGCTTAGATAACATTAAGTACATTGAGTACTGTTGGAGCTGTTTTCATTCAGTGAAATGGAGAGCATTACAATTGCTGGAAAGAGAGAGTGAGTCACTTGCCAAAGTTGAAGCCTACTATTGATACCCTAGTTTACACATGTCTGAACCAATTAAAGTTCCTGTCATTGTGACTCCTTTTACATATTTTTGGCAAGGAACCTCAGGAATGATAATATTATTCAATGTCAAAAGGTGATTAGTCTCTCAGTAAATAAGATCTGATCATTAAGTTGAATTTCTGGAGTGGAAACAAGTCTATTAGTTCTCCTAGTCTTGCACCATGCAGTTGCAAACCGCTTCATTATCCAAGGAATTGCAAATGGTTCTTGATTGTGCAATTGGCCACAGACTTTTCCATATCTGACTTTATGCTAGAGGTAAAGTTATTAGTGAAGATAGTTGAGGCTAGGACACTTTCCTGAGGAACTACTGCAGTGATGTCCTTAACCTGAGATGAATGTCACCCATAATCATAACTTTCATCTTTCTTGGAAATTTGGCCTCATTATTCCAGGATCAGCCGTTGTGGGTTAAGGGCCTGTCCCACGAGCATGCGACTCCATGTGGCAAGCGCGACCTAAAGGGCCTGTCCCACCAGCATGCGCCTGCATGCGGCAAACGCGACCTAACCAGAAGCGGGGGGCGCGCGGAGGTCGAGTGAGTGACATGAAGTTTGAGCGAAGTCCGCGGGAAGTTCGCGCGTGATGTACGGCGTCGAGGCGGCTGCGGGCCGGCAGGCTGTTGCCACGTGGAATTTTTAAACACGGTCAGTTTTTCGGAGCCCCGCGCGATGTCGGGACCAGCTCCGCACAACTCCATACGGCTCCGGCAATCGAAGTGGGACCGGCCCCGCGAGGCCGTACGGCTCAAGCGACCACGTTAGGTCGCGCTTGCCGCATGCAGACGCATGCTCGTGGGACAGCCCTTTAGGTCGCGCTTGCCGCATGGAGTCGCATGCTCGTGGGACAAGCCCTTTACTCTTGGTAAAAGCATGCTTCACACTGGGACCCCACTAATGTAAGGCTCATAGAGGCATTGAGTCATACAGCACAGAAACAGGCCCTTTGAGCAAACTCACCCATGCCAACCAGGATGTCCCATCTAAGCTCACCCCACCGGCCTGTTTGCCCCATATCCCCCAGAACCTTTCCTAGCAATGAACCAGTCCCAATCCTCTCCCATCCGACAATGATCTAGTCTACATTTTCCTTGATCTCCATTCCCTTTGTCATGTTTTCACACCTCACACTTCCTTATCTATGTACCTATCTAGGTACCTTATCTATCTATTTATGGTTGCAATGCTAGTTGAAGGTAGTTACCGGAGGTTGCAGGTAATGGAAGGCAAGACCTTTTTTTCACCCAGTTTTATTCCACCAGGGAGGTCTTACCTTCCACTACCTGCAACCTCCAGTAACAACCTACAACCAGCATCACAACCCGCTTCCACTAAAAAATTACCGATTTTTAAAACGGCAACCTATTTTTAGTCGAGGCCGGTTTTGAATTTTTTGAAATAATCGCCGGAACATAGAAGAAGCTCGACTATGCGGAAACCACTTTCGACCATTAGGGAGAGTGACAAAAACCTCCGGGAACCTCACGGAAATCTTGAGTGTGGCGCAAGGTCTCCAGAGGTTTCCGTTCAGGTTTCCGAAGTAGGACAGGGGCATTACCGTACACTGTGCTTTAGCCGTCTTTTTCCAGCGCCAAACTTCCTGTTCTTCGCAGTGTGTGTCTGTTTCACCTTGGCTTTGCACCGTGTGAATTATTTAGACAGCGCTCCCTCTGCTTGCCCTGTACCCCACCTGCATAACGGCCTGGTGAAGGAAGCGATGTGTGTGTGTGTGTGTGTGTGTGTGTGTGTGTGTGTGTGTGTGTGTGTGTGTGTGTGTGTGTGTGTGTGTGTGTGTGTGTGTGTGTGTGTGTGTGTGTGTGTGTGTGTGTGTGTGTGTGTGTGTGTGTGTGTGTGTGTCTCTCTGACAGGCTCCGTTCCAGTTTCCGGTTTTTCAGGCAACTGCCGGCAACTTGAGAGTCGATAAAAATTGTCCAAGTGGGACGGGGCCATTACCCTCCTTGCCCTCAGGTTTGGCTGCGGGAGGCACTTCCCCAGAAAACAAGGACTGAAGAAGGCCAGGTGTGGAGAGGGACATTAGTTCGCAGGACGACTGAAATGGAGGTGACTTTGGAGGCGAAATGGGCCTTTATGGACCACCTGCAGCTGTGACTTTAAAATGGTGCATGTGGACTCAGTGGACTGTTCTGTGCATGCTGTACTGACCCGGGCAATTGTGCTTATGTACGGAGATAGTCGTGCTGAGCTGTATGCAAAAAATGTATTTCACTATACCTGATACACATGACAATAAATAAACCATTGAACGATTGAGGCCTATGAAGCTGAGAACACCAGACAGGTACTGACAGATGTTTAGATCTTAAGGGAATCAATTGCTGTGGAATTATTGCAGGAAAAGTGGCACTGATATAAAAGTTCAGCCACGATCTTATCGATAGAAGAAGAGACCGTCTGGCCTATCCCTGCTTTCCTACTATTTCCTATGTCCTTATTTATCAGCTGACTCTTCAAATGGGATTTGCCCTGCTACCTCTTCACTGCCCAAGGCCACCAATAGTCAAAGAGATAGGTTTGGCTAAAAACCAGTGAAGATAGGTTTGGGGCTGGTGTTTGAAAAAATCCTTGCCAAGTAGCGGGTAATATTAAATAAAGTGGAAGCAAAGACATCTGATTCATGTACAATCCACTGACATGATGTCATTGGGAGGGAATATTGTGAGCTTTGTTTTACTGAAAGCTGAGATAAGATTTGCTCTCACACTCCCTCTGTCTTATTCCCTCCACCCAGTCTCTAGCTCCAACAGCCCTCACAGTTTTTTAAATCTCATATAGTTTGTGACCATGCCTTGCCGGCAAGTGCAGGTTAGAGCTTTGTCTCTAATCTACAGAAGGAACTCAACAGGTGGTGCAGTTGGTTCTATATAATCAGCATAGTTATTGTGATGAATATGTCCGTAGACTATGTCAAGAATCTCAAAGTTTTTAAGGGAGAGATTACCAGCGTAATAAAGATGAAAGTAGACACTGAGCCCCAGCATTGTCGTCAGAGGGAAGGGGGGGGGGGGGGGGGGGGGATGGGGGTGAAAACACAACCACACTGAAAGTGATGAGATAGAGATAAAGAGAAACAAACAGCAGATACAGGGTCTATTCCCTTCGCTCCATAGATGCTGCTGCACCCGCTGAGTTTCTCCAGCATTTTTGTGTACCAGCAGATACAGGGTACTGACTGCCTCAGACAAGTTAGGATCTAAGATGGCGTGGTGCATTGGGATATCATTTTCATCGTGGTAAACATTGGGAGCAGTCTCCTGGAGAGCGTCTGAACCAAATGGCAAACCCAAGCACATTGAGAATGGAAGAAAGAGAAAAGCAGCCTGGACAACAGTCTCTTAAACCAGAACCAAAAACTGCCGACCTGTTCAAGTGAATGTTGGAAATATTGAATGATGAGAGAAATTGTAGGAGATACATAAATTCATGCATGTTTTTTTAAATGTGGTAAAACACTAAATAAAAGTGAAAAATAGTCAATGCTTCTAATGGGCATGGTGAACAATGTGAAATTGAAATACTCACATCTGCACAACATACAGTGGCACACAATAATGTCAGTCAGGGTTACTCTGCATGGTATGTTTAACTTCAAAGCACTGTTATGCAATGACAGAACAAGATTGGGCTCAACCAGTAGATCATAATTTGTAGGATGATGGACAACTGAAGCATTGTTTAAAGAGACATTCCCCACCATAGTCATTGTTGGGAAGAAATCGTTGGAAGAAAGCACCTTTGATGAAGCAGATATGCATTGCAGGATGGCACCTTTCACCTTCTTTGGTGCGAGGGAATGTGGCCCCAACCACTCGAAAGCTCGCCCAATGTTGATCACCTCCACTGTGACAAAGACCATGGCCCTTTTAACAGTTATTTTATTAAGTTTTATTTATTTAAGAGGACCAATGCTAATAGATTTAATGTTGTTAAATGGCAAGTGTGTGTTAAATGGGTATCTTTGATGGGACAATGAATGTAATGTTCTCTCCAGATGCTGCCTGGCCCACTGAGTTCTTCCAGCACTTTGTGATCTGCTCAAGATTCTAGTTTCTGCTGTTCTTTATCTCTCCAGTGAATGTAGTTCAGTCAGTTAATTGTGTTAACCTATTCTGATATCCTCTCCCAAGAGAGAGTTAGATTTAGCTCTTCGGGCTAACAGAATCAAGCGATGTGGGGAGAAAGCAGGAATGGAGTACTGATTTTGGATGATCATATTGAATGGCGGTGCTGGCTCGAAGGGCCGAATGGCCTACCCTTGCGCCTATTTTCTATGTTTCTATGTTTCTATTCGAATAACAAAGAAAATATAACATAAAGTGGTACAGCACAAGCACAGGCCCTTCGGCCCACAATGTCTGTGCCAAACATGATGCCAAGTCCATCACTTACAGTATCTACCTGTGCATAACCTATATTCCTCCATTACCTATGTATACATATGCCTATCCAAAAGTCCCTTAAATGGCATTAATGTATATGCTTCAACCACCACCTCCAGCAGTGCTTGGAAAGCACTCGACATACTCTGTAAAAAAAATTCACCTTTAAACTTAGCCCTCATGTTTTAAAACCATGCCCTCTAGTATTTGATTTTTCAATCCTGGGGAAAAGATTATAAAGCCCCTGTCCCACTTAGGAGACCTAAACAGCAACCTCTGGTGACCTTGGCCACCACCCAAAAAAAAAAAATCAAGGTCGAGGTGACCTGCAACCTCCTACCACCTCCCACGCATATGTTGAAAACCTTCCTCGACTATGAAGAAAACCGGCTTCGACTAGACCTGCGACTAAAAAAATATCGATTTTTAAAACGGCAACCTATTTTTAGTCGAGGCCGGTTTAAAACATGATGAAAAAATAGCAGCAACCTAGATGAAGCCTCGACCATGCGGAAACCACTTTCGACCATTAGGGAGAGTGACCAAAACCTCCGGTGACCTCATGGAAACCTTGGTGGCGGGCAAGGTCACCAGAGGTTGCTGTTTAGGTCTCGTAAGTGCGACAGGGGCTTAACTGTCCACCCTATCTATGCCTGTCAAACTTTTATAAATTTCTATCAAATCTCCCCGCAACCTCCTTGGAAAACAATCCAAGTCTGTCCAACTTCTCGCTGTTGCTGCTCCCCCCAAATTCTGGTAACTATCATCTTTGATGATGGCAGAATAGTTTGTTAAGATGTAACTTAACAATTGCTTTTGTTGTACTTTGAGTGGAGCTGAAACTAGGGCCACATTGTTACAAAGCCTCAACAAGTAACAAGTGAGAGGCTTGTACGGAGGAAATGCATGAGTCACGGTGTCAGAATTTCAATGGACAATGCCAGATAAATGATCTTGTCAGAATACAAGTTGAGCTAAGCCTTGTTGCTGGGAATGGGAAGCGTTGCATTAAAAACCATTTGAAGTGTGCAGGAACCACTGGGAACGTTGTATTTGAAGAGCCACTCGACGTGTAATAGGTGCTGTATGTCTGAGAAAGGCTAGTGTGTATTACATTGTTAAACTTCAGGATGTCCATATTTCTCAAATGCCTCGATTCACAGGGTAACACAATGTCTCAACAATGAACAATGAACAATATTGTTTAGCAAAACTTGATTGCAAAGCCACAGAAGCATTACTACTGACTCCATTCTAAAAATACCATCTTTCATTTAGCCATCTGGAAAATACAGTGAGAATTTCTAATTGTTCTAATTTTTTTAGCACAAGCATGAAACTGAACACGAGTGGCAGAAATCTTCAGGACTGACCCCAATTTTACATACTCATCCTCATGTGTCCAAAATTTGTAATAAAACCTAGCATGGAAATTTACTTTAGACTTTAAAGATACAGCGTGGAAACAGGCCCTTCACCCCACTGACCAATGATCACCCCGGACACTTACACTATCCTACACACTAGGGACAATTTACAAATTTACTGGAGTCAATTGTAAACTACAAACCTGTAAGTCTTTGGAATGTGGGATGAAACCAGAGCACCCAGAGAAAACCCACGCAGTCACAGGGAAAATGCAGTACAGACAGCAACCGTAGTCAGGATCGAACCCGGATGTCTGGATCTGTGTGAACATAGAACAGTACAGCACCAGTAAGGCCCACAACGCATGTACTCAGGGGCGGAAAACCTGGGGGGGGCAGAGGGGACACGTCCCCCCCATGTTTTGAGAGGTGGGGGACGTCCCCCCCAAGTTTTTGTAATCCCGATTTTAAAATCTCCGTTTTTAGCGGTGGATTGAGCCTCCGAAGCCTCGCGCGTGTGTGTGAGTGTGCGCATGCGCGCGTGGCCGCCAAAAAATTGTGTCCCCCGTCCCCTCCATGTTTTGATAGCGAGTTCCGCTCTTGCATGTACTGAACATGATGCCGAGTTAAACCGATCTCATCTGCCTGTACATGGTTCATATCACTCTACTCCCTGCACTTCCATGTGCCTATCGAAAGCCTCTTAAACGCCACTATTGTATCTGCTTCCACCACCACCCCTAGCAATGCGTTCCAGGCACACACTATTCTCTGTGTAAATAACTGACCCCGCACATCACCATTAAACTTTCCCCCTCTCACCGCTCTGCCCTCTAGTGTTGGACATTTCCACCCTGGGGAAAAGGTTCTGACTGTAAATCCTATTTGTGTCTCTCATCATTTTATATACTTCTATCAAGTCCTTTCTCAACCTCCGACGTTGCAGAAAAAACAATCCAAGTCTACCCAACCTCTCCTCTCAGCTAAATCCCTCTAATCCAGGCAGTATTCTGGTGAACCTGTCCCTTTTGCAGTAGAAAAGGACTCAAGATTCAGCAAAAGCAAATGTGGAATGCTACACAACTAAAGCAGGTGTTGGTAGCTGCGGAGATTTTAGTGCCCAATCATTAACTGTGTCGACCTTGTTTCTGGTTGCAAAATAGATTCAGGTCAGTTTAGTTTACTGTCACATGTACCGAGGTACAGTGAAAAGCTTTTGTTGCGTGCTAACCAGTCAGCGGAAAGACAATACATTATTATAATCGAGCCGTCCACAGTGTACAGAAGCATGATAAAGGAATATCGTTTAATAATAATAATAATGGATGGGATTTATATAGCGCCTTTCTAATACTCAAGGCGCTTTACATCGCATTATTCATTCACTCCTCAGTCACACTCGGTGGTGGTAAGCTACTTCTGTAGCCACAGCTGCCCTGGGGCAGACTGACGGAAGCGTGGCTGCCAATCTGCGCCTACGGCCCCTCCGACCACCACCAATCACTCACACACATTCACACACATTCACACACAGGCAAAGGTGGGTGAAGTGTCTTGCCCAAGGACACAACGACAGTATGCACTCCAAGCGGGATTCGAACCGGCTACCTTCCGGTTGCCAGCCGAACACTTAGCCCATTGTGCCATCTGTCGTCCCCAAGTTTAGTGCAGTGATTCACAACCTGGGGCCATGGCAAATTTCAGGGAGGCCACAGAAAAATGTTGGGATTTAGGGGGCCACAGGTTCAATGAAGGGGGCCACAGAGCTACCATCCTGTTGCCTCCTAAATTTCAGGTCTAATAAATTAAAATCTATGTAGTTGAAATATTTTTGATGCTTGTGGAATAGAATAAAAGAGAATATATGTGCAATTAATAGACACTGATATTTTTATGGAAGGTATTATAATATTGAAGTACTTTTTTTCCGCTAATAATGTCAGGGGGGGCCACAGAAAAATTAAAAGATCCCAAGGGGGCCATGAGCTAAAAAAGGTTGGGAACCACTGGTTTAGTGCAAGGTAAAGCCAGTAAAGTCCGATCAAAGATAATCCGAGGATCCCCGATGAGGTAGGTAGTAGTTCAGGAGTGCACCCTGGTTGCGGTACGAGGCTCAGTTGCCTGTGGTCTATTGCTGCTACAGACCTGTTTTTGTGGGGAATGATGTTTGTGCAAAATAAGGGAGCAACCTAATTTCTAGGCTTTGCCACGTTGAAATCATTCCACATTTTCTTTCCCAAGGCGTCAAATTCATGGAACTCATTATCTCCTGCACCTTCCCTTCCTTCCTTTTACAATTCACAACAACCACATCTAAGTACAGCCTGTGTGCCTGACCAGCACTTACTGATGAACAAACACTTTTAGCTCCTTTCGCTCACTTCCCCCATTCAACCACCATTTCCTGCATCTAGCTGCTCCTCCGAATAATTAAAATGTCGGTTTCTGATTTAAAAAAAGGAACTACAGATTCTGGTTTATATCAAAAATAGACACAAAATGCTGCAGCTACTCGGCAGGTCAGGCAGCATCTCTGGAGAAAACAGATAGATGACGTCTCTGGATCGGGACTCTTCTTCATTACAATGTCGGGTTGTATTTCTGTCACTTTAAGAAGGGCTTTTGGCATAAGTGGAGCAAACTCAATCACCTGGGACAGGGCAGCAGAGAAGAGGCAACAGCAGTGTTATGGGAAGGGGATTGAAAGCAGTACAGCATCTATATTAATAGGGGGGGACACAATGAAGGCTGACCTAAATGAAGACCGATGAGAGCAGTACAAAATCATGCACAAATAAGTGGAAATGTAATCATAGTCTAATCATACTCTACGCTGTCCCGACTAGTAATATGAATTCTCTGAAATTATCCAGGGTGCCAACCCAAAACTGTCCATTTCCCTCAACCAGTTGAGTTCCTCCAACAGATTGCTCCAGATTCTAACCTTTGCAGTCCCTTGTCTCTTCCGGAGTCTGGGTGTGGATTGAGGATGGGATAAGGCTTGTTAGTCCAGGGTTGGGGAAGATGGGATAGAAAGTAGGGGCATTCCTGGTCAGTCTCTCAGGCTTGCAGTTCTGGTTTAGCCCAGTGAGTTGAGCAAAGATGTGGTTGCAAGAGTCAGGCCACAGATCAGGGTCATTAATCTGAGGTTGAGTGCTTAAGGAGTCTCAGAGACTGTCACCATGGCAACTATTTAACATTTAAAGAAGACTCACCCGAGGCTGGTTTTTGCACAGCCAAAGATCTGTTCCAACAGGTCCCCTTTAATTAGTATGTGGAAGCTAGACAGAAATTGGACAGAAGGAACTGCAGAGGCTGATTTAAACCAAAGATAGACACAAAATGCTGGAGTAACTCAGCGGGACAGTCAGCATCTCTGGAGAGAAGGAATGGGTGACATTCCAGGTCGAGACATTTCTTCAGACTGATGAAAGCTCTCAACCCGAAACATCATCCATTCCTCTCCAGAGATGCTGCCTGTCCCATTGAGTTGTTCCAGATCTTCTTCCACATCAGTGGACAGTACCAGTCATGAGCCATACATGCATGGACCCAAATCACAGAGGTAGCGCAGTAATGAGAACTGCATGCAATTGTGTACTTTGGGTTTTTCCATGAGCCAACATGTCAAATGGATAGATGACACGAGAAAAAACATGGACTTTGTGGGAGATATTAAATCTTTGATTTTCAGTTATTGAAACAGTATTGTATGTGGCACATATACACATTGTGTTACACGATACAATATCTAGGCCAGTGATCAGTTAGGGAGAAATTATTCATTCAATTTACATCATATTGAATGTGGAGTCAGTAAGCATGTCCAACGTTGACAGGACAAAAGGGGAAACTTACAGGATCCGACAGAGAACAGGAGCATCAAAGAATTCAGAACATCTATGATTTCAAGAAAAAAGAAAAGACTGCAGATGCTGGCAATCTGAGATAAAACCAGAAAATCCACAGGCCATTGACCTGAAATGGTAACTTAGTTCCTCTCTCCACAGATTCCATTGACACCAGCGGAATAAATTTCAGAGACAGTCAACAATGCCTTGACACAACAATGCTGGAATCAGGATGAGTAAGAGACTACTTTCTATTCAGTGAGCATTGCTAACAGCTATTACCAGCATATCAATGTGAAGACTGAACTACCTGTTGTCATTGTGAAAGACATCCGAGTTATTCTTCTCAGCTCTGTGCTCTGTACTGATAATGTACAATTCATCCAGAATTTTGTATGATAAACCTGTTTAATATTTCAATGAACTGCAGGAGTTCAGGAAAGGGTGGGTGTGGTGTGTTTTCGGATACTATTTTTGGAAAGTCTGTTTTTAAATGGATAAACCACATTTCAGAGGAATTTTATTTCTTCAGCTTAAATTCATATAACATACCTGAGTGCACTTTCCTAATGCTGCTGGCTGCCCTTTTGTAATGTTGTTCAAATAGTAAATGAAATATCCTATTTCACCCGGGTGCATATCCAGGTGTCGGGGGTTATAGGGAGAAGGCAGGAGAATGGTGTTGAGAGGGAAAGATAGGTCAGCCATGATTGAATGGCGGGGTAGTCTTGATGGGCCGAGTGGCCTAATTCTGCTCCTATCACTTATGAACTTATGAATCTTAAAGTAGGTACACAAAAATGCTGGAGAAACTCAACGGGTGCAGCAGCATCTATGGAGCGAAGGAAATAGGCAACGTTTCGGGCCGAAACCCTACTTCAGACTGAAAGTAACTGTGTGAAACAATGCGTTATCAGAGGACATAAAGCTGCATTGGCTGGCTGAACTTATCAGGTTCAGTTTTTTGTGACTGTCAAGAGGATATATGGCTGTGTGAGTTATCGCCACTCACTGCAAGTCCTCAAGCCATGTGTCGGCGTTATCATGTTTCAGTGAATTGCAAAAGGGGTG
The DNA here is from genome assembly GCF_010909765.2 of Amblyraja radiata. NCBI lineage: Eukaryota > Metazoa > Chordata > Chondrichthyes > Rajiformes > Rajidae > Amblyraja > Amblyraja radiata. The sequence continues at coordinate 46,180,445 of NC_045967.1, read as the reverse complement.
AGAATTCTTTTTCCCCTTGATCTCCCATCCAGGCAAGAGACTAAGAGGCCTAATGTAATGTTTTATCAGTGTAGGTCACATAATGAATTAATGTTATGAACATGGCAATGCCATCTGTAGCAATTAGCTGCCCACCATTAGATAATAGTATGGTGAAATAAAACTTTGCATTTCACTTGTCGGGTCATGGAGAAGAGAAGGAAAAGATAAATTCAGCAATGCCGACTCCATGATATGACACCTTGTAATAAATCTTCTTGTGTTTCCCATTTATTGCTTTAATGTAATCATTTTTTAACCTGATATATCAAAATTTGAGAGGCATGGAAAAGGTAAAAAGACAGCTAGAACCGTTTTTCCCAGGGTGGAAATGTCAAAGACTAGAGGGCATAGATTTAGGGGGAATGGGGCAAAATTTAAAGGAGATGTGTGGGCGTTTTTTACACAGTGGTGCATGACTAGAACACACTGCCAGGGGTGGGGGTGGAGGCAGATACGAGAGCCGCATTTAAGAGGTTTTTAAATAGGCATGCAGATATGCAGAGAATAAATGCATATGGATCATGAGCAGGCAGAGGAGATTGGTTTAAGTTGAGTCATGTTCAGCACGGACATTGTGGGCCGAAGGGTCTGTTCATATGCTGTACCTATCTATGTTCTATTTGTGTGGTTAGATTTCTTTAAATCGCAAGAATGGTAGGAAATAGTAGCAGGAGTAAGTCAACTGGCTCCTTCTAATCAATAAAATCAAGAATAATCTGCCCCAAAAGAAGTACTGTAAATGTCCTGATAGTACTTGACATCTCAAAATGCAATATCTCACACCTGTCTGTGTTAAATTCTATCTGCCCAACTTTCTAACTGAATTGTGTGTCTCTTTGTTCTTTCACTACTACTCCACTCATTTTTTGTGGCATCAGCAAACTTACTACTAAGACCACCCTCATCCATTTTCATCCATTCATCTGTATATATGTTAAACAACACTAGATCCCAACACCGATGATCGTGTATACCACTGGTTACAGGCGAGGAGTCAGAAAAACACACCCACAACCACTAGCCACACACCTCAAACTCAACCACAATAGACCACCATTGAACCATTGAACCCTTTGCCTTATATCTCTACATTTTGCATCCATTTTGCCAACACACCTTGGGTTCCATGTGCCCTAACCTTCAGGACCAGTCTACCATACAGGACTTTGCTAAAGTCCATGTAAACCACTGCCTTCATCGATTTTCTTGATTACCTCACTACTCATGTACTTCTCCGACAGATTAGTTAATCTGTCAACAATTTCACCAAAATTCAGCACAATAGACAATGGACAATAGGTGCAGGAGTAGGCCATTCGGCCCTTCGAGCCAGCACCGCCATTCACTGTGATCATGGCTGATCATCCCCAATCAGTACCCCATTCCTGCCCTCTCCCCATATCCCCTGACTCTGCTATTTTTAAGAGCCCTATCTAGCTCTCTCTTGAAAGCATCCAGAGAACCTGCCTCCACCGCCCTCTGAGGCAGAGAATTCCACAGACTCACCACTCTCTGTGAGAAAAAGTGTTTCCTCATCTCCGTTCTAAATGGCCCACTCCTTATTCTTAAACTGTGGCCCCTGGTCCTCGACTCCCCCAACATCGGGAACATTTCCTGCCTCCAGCGTGTCCAAGCCCTTAACAATCTTATATGTTTCAATGAGATAAGCACAACTATTTGCTTATCAGACATGACCCTTCCTGTCTGTGTGGGAGATTATGTGATCGCATTGGCAACAGGACTAAGAGGCATAACTGGTGGTGCCCCAGTCTTCCATCATTGCATTGGATCCAGAACTACTTGCAGCGAGCCCTGCAACTATTCTTGAGTTCACACACTCCAGTAAACTGAATCATTAAAATTTGTAAGGCTGAGTTTGAGTTTGAATTCAGTTCATTGCCACGCGTAACGAGGTACAGTGAAAAGCTTTTGTTGCGTGTTAACCAGTCAGCGGAAAGAGAGTACATGATTACAGTCGAGGCAGCCACAGTGTACTGATACATGATAAATGGAATAATGTGAATGACATTTAGTGCACGATAAAGTCCAGCAAAGTCCAATCAAAGATAGTCCGAGGGTCTCCAATAAGGTAGATAGTAGCTCAGACTGCTTTCTAATTAGGATGGTTCAGTTACCTAACAGCTGGGAAGAAACTCTCCCTGAAACTGGAAAATTGGAAAAAAGTAACATTGTAGGCATTTAATTACCACAAAACAAGTCAGGTCATTATGAGAAGATGACCTGGGAAATAATTCTCTGACTTACTAATGTAGGGAATTGGAAAAGAGTTTTGCCCATCTCCCATTACACTGGGAATTTAAGATCTTCAATTGTTTTCATATACACTTGTAAATATGTACCATAGAAAACAATGCACAAAAGCTCAACATCAGTCTCTCATCGGTTGTATCCACAATTATAGCAAACATCGACAACAATTCAGGTCAACATTCTGAACAATACTACAGTATGTTAGAAATAGAAAAAAATAAAGTAGCCTGGCATTGTTTACGGCAAAGGAAGTAAAAAAACAAAAATGTTTTGAGAAATATTCATACAAGCTCTAGAGTCACAGTCATACAGCACAGTTACAGGCCTTTGGTCCAACTCGACCATGATCAAGCAAGTTGCCCCACTAAGCTGGAGCATTTGCACGTGTTGGCCCCTCAAAACATTTCCTTTCCTGTCCAGGTGCAGTAGAGTGGCACAGCGGTAGAGTTGCTGCCTCACAGCACCGGAGACTTGGGTTCAATCCTGACTGTACAGAGTTTGTACGTTCTCCCTGTCACTGCCTGGGTGCTGGCTGTACAGAGTTTGTACGTTCTCCCTGTCACTGCGTGGGTTTTCTCCGGTTTTCTCCCACATTACAAAGATGTGCAGGTTTGTAGGATAATTAGCTTCTGTAAATTGTCCCTAGTGTGTAGGATCGAACCAGTGTACGGGTATTAAAATACCTGCCTCAACAACCTTCACTGGTAGCTTGTTCCCTACACCTTCCTCTGTGTGGAAAAATTGCCCCTCAGGTTTCAATCAAATCTTTTCCCACTCACCTTAACCTATGACCTCTTGATTCCCCTACTCTGGGTGAAAGACTCACTGCAAAACCAACACTGACTCTACCTCAAGAGCAATGAAGACTGAGATGCATTGAAATGTTTGAGGGAGCGAGATATAATGCTTACAACCAGATTTTCTCATCAAAACAAGCTTCACTGATTTTTGGCCCAGTCGATGTAAAAGGATTCATTTTAAGAGAGAGAGAAACTGTAATTGTTTTATTTTACTTTTGTTTATCATTGCCGCTTGCTAGTTGGCAGATGTGAAGAAATTGTGGCCCAGAAAATGCAGCACCTCCCTCCCTCTGCGCTGAAGAAGGACAAATGTTGTCAGAAGTCAGACTGTCCTGCCCAACTTGTTGCTCTTCTGGCCAGTGGAGAGTTGGTTTTAAAAGACCTGTGGGGGCAAAAGCAAGAAAACGAACAGTGATGAAACATGAAGTACAGCCAAGCTTTTATTACCTTGGGCAAGATTGTCAAAGGAAAATTGAAGGCTATAGAACAATAAGTCATTTATCTCAATATTGCGTTCATACTTATTCATAGATTCATAGATTCATAGAAAATAGGTGCAGGAGTAGGCCATTCAGCCCTTCGAGCCTGCACCGCCATTCAATATGATCATGGCTGATCATCCAATGCAGTATCCTGTACCTGCCTTCTCTCCATACCGCCTGATCCCTTTAGCCACAAGGGCCACATCTAACTCCCTCTTAAATATAGCAAGAGGGTATAGTTTAGTTTATAAGTTTAATGAACAGAATTAGGCCATTCGGCCCATCAAGTCTACTCCACTATTTCATCATGCTTGATCTATCTTTCCCTCTCAACCCCATTCTCCTGCCTTCACCCAATAAACCCTGACACCCATACTAATCAAGTTTAGTTTAGTATATTAATGTCATGTGCACTGAGCTACAGTGAAAAGTTTTCTGTTACGTGCTATCCAGTCAGTGAAAAGATTATTCATGATTAGTTGTCCACAGTGTACAGATACAGGATAAAGGGCTTAACGTTTATTGCAAGATTAAGTCCAGTAAAGTCTGCTTAAAGATAGTTCGCAGGTCTCCAATGGGACTCAATGCAAGTCACCTTTCTTGATCCTGGCTATCTCCCCTTTATTTAATGGTGAAATTATTGTGCAATATTAACCTTTTATCTAAAGATCTCATTGGTCCAATATCCTATGATTGCTGCTAATGCTTTCAGAAATTCAGTGGTGCAGAAATTCCATCCAGGCCTTGTGCAAGGTCTTCTCAACATTGTGTGATTGAACTGGGCCACTACCACCGAAATAATATAACAGCAAGTTGCCTGATATAACCTTGAATTGAGTAATTCATAGACCTTTCTTCATAAAACCAGCTTTAAAAATATGCGTATAAATATGCAGCTCCATTTTGAATTTCTATGAAACAAAAATGACTCATCTCCTTTGAAACTGTTCATGCAAGGCTGAGTCATCGAAAGTCTTTCCAAAGGGCTTAATAGAACTTACCACCTGCTGCCTTCTCCTATCTCTGCTACAAACACCAACCCCACCCAACTACTGACACTGATCTGGATGGAGATCTGATCCGATCTCCTGATTGAATTGAATTGAATTGAATGAATACATTTTATTAGCCAAGAATGTACATACAAGGAATTTGCCTTGGTACTTTGCTCGCAAGTAACAACACGACATACAGTAAACAATTAAGAATAAAACATTATAATTTAAACGTGTGTAGAATGAAATAAAATACCAGAGCAAAAGGAGGCTACAGACTTTTGGATGTTGAGTAGAGCTACTGCTCGTGGAAAAAAGCTGTTTTTTTGTCTGGATGTGGCGGCTTTGACAGTCCGGAGTCGCCTTCCAAAGGGAAATGCTTCAAAGAGTTTGTGGCCATGGTGAGAGGGGTCAGAGATGATCTTACTTGCTCGCTTCCTGGCCCTTCCAGTGTACAGTTCGTCAATGGGGGGAAGGTTGCAGCCAACAACATTCTCGGCTGATCGAACGATTCGCTGCAGTCTCCAGATGTCGTGCTTGGTGGCTGAGCCAATCCAGACCATGATGGAGAAGGTGAGGACAGGTTCTATGATGGCGGTATAAAACTGGACCATCGTTGCCTGTGGCAGATTGTGTTTTCTCAGCTGCCGCAGGAAATACATCCTCTGTTGCGCCTTTTTGACTGTGGTCGATGGTGGCCTCGCATTTAAGGTCCCTGGAGATGATGGTTCCAAGGAACTTAAATGACTCCACAGACATGACTGTAGTGTTATTGATGGTGAGTGGAGGGAGGGGAGGGAGAGCTCTCCTAAAGTCCACAATCAATTCCACTGTCTTAAGAGCATTGAGCTCCAGGTTGTTGCGATGGCACCAGGCCGCCAACTGTGTCACTTCCTGTCTGTAGGCAGATTACTCCTTGTCCTGGATCAGTCCAATCAGGGTTGTGTCGTCCGCAAATTTGAGAAACTTGACAGAGGAGTCTGTGGAGGTGCAGTCGTTGGTGTAGAGAGAGTAAAGGAGAGGGGAGAGTACGCAGCCTTGCAGTGCTCCTATGCTGAGGGTCAGCGGGTCTGAGATGTGCTATCCCAGCCTCACATGCTGCTTCCTGTCTGTCAGGAAGTTGGTGATCCACTGACAGAGGGGTTCAGGCACAGTCAACTGGGAGAGTTTGGAGTGTAGTAGCTCTGGCACAATGGTGTTGAATGCAGAGCTACAATCCACAAACAAAATTCTTGCCTAGGTCCCCTGGCAGTCTAGGTACTGGAGGATGAAGTGCAGGCTTAGGTTGACCGTGTCATCCACTGATCTATTGGCCTGGTATGCAAACTGCAGGGGGTCCAGTAGGGGGTCTGTGATATTTTTCAGGTGGGCCAGCACAAGCCTTTCAAGAGTCATCATGATTACAGAGGGCAGTGCAACATGCCTGTAGTCATTAAGACCAATAATCCTTGGCTTTTTTTGGTACGGGAACAATAGTGGAGACTTTGAAGCAGGCAGGGACAGTGCAGGTGTGCAGGGATTGGTTGAAAATGTCTGTGTAGACTGGTGCGGCACAGGGCTTGAGGGTAGAGGGGGAAACATTGTCCGGTCCTGGAGATTTCTGGAGATCACAGTAGAAGTTCACTGGTTGTCTTTATTCTTTGTTATTCTGTTTGTACACAGCAGATATCAGTAGAGGTATTGTTTGCTACCATTCACTCTGACCCACCAAAGCACCCTCCCTCCCCAGCCCATTAACCAAATGGATATTAGTGTGATCCATAAAACAATGTGGAATCCTGATGGAATTCAGTTCTGACACAAACTCTGACCATGGCAATGCACCCGTTCTATGTACTGCAATATAACTAAAGTATTGGAACCTTTGCCTTCCTTGTCAAGTTATATATAAGACCCGTGCTTGCTTGCTCTTTGCTTCTCAACTCCAGTACAGTGCTTATGAATATGTGAACTTCATTCAGTGCATAACTTGTTCTCTTGCTGGCCTTCACTTTAACTCATATCTCAATTAACCGAGTCATCTCTATAATTTGCCTTGTAACACCCTTGCGGTGATGCTGTCAAAGATATCTAGACACAACACTATATAATGTAAAAAAAACACAAAGTGCTGGAGTAACTCAGTGGGTCAAGCAGCAACACTGGAGCACATGGATGGGCAGCGTTTCATGTTGGGACTCCGCTTCAGACTCTACATTGCCTATCCATGTTCTCCAGAGAAGCTGCCTGACCCGCTGAGTTACTCCAGCACTTTGTGTCTTTTTTTTGTAAACCAGCATCTACAGTTCTGTGTATCTACACCATCTAACCTGGTCGATCATATCTATCAAGCTGCCCATATATAGTAATGGCGTTCAGAAACACTAAGCACAGGAAAATTAATACTGAGGGTTTTAAGAAGCCTACAAAGAAAGCTCCATTCAGGCAGAAATGCTCTGACAACCTGGCAATTTCCAACCGCAGACTGTCCACAATGCTGGATCTGTCCTGATGTCTACCATACTAGATACTACCACACTAAGGTGAGGAGGGAAAATTTTAAAAGGAACCAGAGGGGCAACGTTTTTACATAGATGGTGGTGAACGAGGGTGGAACAAGCTGCCAGAGAAGGTCGTTGAGGCAGATACTATCGCTATTACCATTGGCAGATACTTCATGTATTGTCTTTCCGCTGACTAGTTAGCAGGAAACAAAAGCTTTTCACTGCTCCCCGGTACACGTGACAATAAACTAAATTAAACGAAGAGTTTAAAAAAACATTTGCACTGGTACATGGGGATGGGATAGGTTTAGAAGGATAAGAGCCAAACGCAGGCAGATGCGACTAGTGTAGATGGGGCATGTTGGTAGGCATGGGCAAGTTGGGCCGAAGGGTCTGCTTCCACTCTGTATGACTCCATGACCATAACAAAGAAACTCTTGATTTCTGTACCCACTGGCATTAGGTGGTTAGTTGGCAATGTTGAAAAAAAAATCATATTATGGGTTTATTGATGAAAGTCAGGAGCCTGTAGAACTTTTCCCCCTATAAGACTGATGGTATTTCCAGTCCAATAATTGTTTGTGTTTATGATCAATTAGTTGCCATTTCTCCCAATATTCATTAATCATAAACATAAACAATTCATGGATTAGTAATACAATCATTAAAAAAAAACATCACAAGTTAAAAACCATAGGTGAGTGAAAAGACCATATGAAAACCATATGGTATCATCCTTGCACAAGCAATGGGCGCTGAAGGACCTGTTCCTGTACTCCACAGTTCTATGCTCTATGCTGAAAGCCCTGTCCCATGGTACGAGTTAATTCCAAGAGTTCTCCTGAGTTTGCCCTGATTGGAACTCAGAGATTTACGGTAATGGCCACTTGTCGGTACCCGGGGCTCTCGTGGACATTTTTCATCATGTTGAAAAATCTTCACGAGTCTTCCCGTGCTTACCTGCCGTTAGCGCTAAGAGACGTTCCGAGCTCCGACGTACCTGCTACGTTCATTCTCCGTGCTTACCACGAGTTTGATTTTTTTTAAACTCGGGAGAGCTCTTGGAATGAGCTCGTACCGTGGGACAGGGTTTTGAGAGCCAAGAACTGAAGAAAGCTTAACAAGGATTGAGATGCAGCTAATTCCCATCGCACTGTGCACTTCAAGATCTCAATATTGACTTAATCACCTGGGTATCATAGTGCACTACCCACAACAACATCTGTTGGCACAGCCCAACAAATTGAAAAGGCCACCTGACATCTGAGTTAGAACAAGGCCAATGACACCAACAAAACCTCAGCTGAAATACTACAATGGAAATTCTTCTGTCAGGCAATCTCAGAGATATAGTAATTGGGACCATTTTCTAGAGTGGATGAAGGACTGATTGCGATCATTGAAAAAAATCTTCCTACAGTCTGTCCTGGGGAAAGTCAATGCAAGAATTTTCTTCTCAGGAAATTATCAGCAAAAAAAAAACTAAGATGTCACACTGAGACGATATGATATGATTTCTGATTATATATTTTTTAAAAGGATTAAATCCAAAACAGAAATTAGCTGAGTTTTATCTCTTTCACTTTTCAACTTTTTGATAAGATTTTATTCCAAAATTACATGCAATTAGCTGCTCGTTTCCCACATATGTAAATTTACTTTTCCCTTTAGAATTATGAGATTAAGTATGTTTTATGTAAAATCTTTATACAAATCTTTATTCTGTTCCAGTCCCTTGAAGTGAAATCACGATTTGGAGTTCTGGCTTACGAAGCTACATTTTCCGTTAATTATAATGTTTTGATATATACTGCAGTTCTAAATAGTGTCATATTATAGATTCTTATCATCGGGCCAAAGAGTGCTTTGGCTACGAGATGTCACTGCGTTTTTCTGGCTGAATATAGATGCTGACAATGAAAGACTTTTCTGAGCACAGAGGTCTGGATCTCCAGCAGAGTATCCTGAAGTTTGACCATCACCCATTTTAGTTTTAATCCTTTCTTCATTAGAGTCACGTGGTTGGAACTTTCAGATGACTGCCGCCATTCAGTGGTAGGGTGACATCATTCAGCTGTTGATTTGTAGGAAGACAATGGGAGGAAGAAATGGCCAAGCAAAACAAACCTGGAACACTGGCAAACAACTGGCTAAAATGGCAACAGATTCAATAAAGGAAAAAGCAGCCAGCCCATTGTCCGTAATTATCAGAGGAACAACATTCTCCCAAGGGTTTATCAATCAACACATTATTACTGTGGTTATTAAAAGAATAGCAGATTAATATTAGTTCATAAACATGGCAACATTGAGACCATTCAAAGAGTCCTGGAAGTGAAATCGTGTCACCCTGCTAACTGTAGGTGTCTAGCCTTTCAGGCTAGGGCAGTGGAAAGAAAATATTAATCGATGTGTAAAAGGAAAAAATCTATACTTGGATATGGTGTCCTGCTCGATTACTCCATTTTACATTCACTGTTGTAGTAAAGGAAACGATCTTCACACAAGCTGCCTCAATTTACCACTGGGTGGCGCCAGCAATGGCTCCACTGCAGGAGCCTGCGGACTTACCATCGTGGAGCCCACGATCCCTTTGCCAGGGATCGACCTCTGAGCTCCAACCACGGGAGCCTGCGGACTTATCATTGTGGAGTTCACAGTCTCTGGTCAGAGACCGACTTCGGGACCTCCAAGCCACTGGAGCTTCGATCGCCCCGACGCGGAGGCTTCGATCGCCGGCTGCGGGAGGTTCGATCGACCTGACTGCGGATGGTCCGACTGCCCCGAGAATAAAGAGGAAGAAGTTTAAACTTTATTGCCTTCCATCACAGTGAGGAACATGGGGAACCAGCTGTGGTGGATGTTTATGTTAACTTTTATGTGGTTGTGTGTCTTGTTGCTATATTTTTTTGTATGGCTGTATGATAATATGAATTTCACTGTACCTTAATTGGTACATGTGACAATAAATTGACCTTGAAACCTTGAAATAGCAATGTGATGAAGCCCATACAATCTGCTTTCATGACATTGAATGAGGAGTAACATTTGGTCAAGACAGAACTGTAGAACTTTCCTGCAATTCTTTAAAATGTTGTCATGAATTCTTTATGTCCACTTGACAGTTCTATTTAAGGTCATAGCCACAGGTAAAGGCCCATCCAGTGTGTCATTCATTACTGTGGATGTCCTAAATTCAGAAACATCTTACATTGAGTATAGAAGTTGGGGGGTCATGTTGCAGTTACGTAAGATGTTGGTGGGGCCACAGTTAGAGTATTGAGTTCAGATCCAGGCACCATGTTATAGGAAATATGTTGTCAAGCTGGAAAGGGTGCGGAGAAGATTTACGAGGATGTTGCCAGGACTCGAGGGCCTGAGCAAGAGGGAGAGGTTGAGCAGGCTAGGACTCTATTCCTTGGAGTGCAGGTGGATGAGGGGTATACAAAACATGAGAGAAAAAGATCGGGTAGACGCACACAGTCTCTTTCCCAGAGTAGGGGAATCGAGAACCAGAGGACATAGGTTTAAGGTGAGGGGGGGGAGATTTAGTAGGAATCTGAGGGATAACCTTTTCACACAAAAGGTGGTGGGTGTATGGAACGAACTATCGGAGAAGGTAGTTGAGGCAGGTACTATCACACCGTGTAATAAACGTTTAGACAGGTACATGGATAGGACAGGTTTAAAGGGATATGGGGCAAATGCAGGCAGATGGGGACTAGTATAGATGGAACATGTTGATTAGTGTCGGCAAGTTGGGCTGAAAGGCCTGTTTCCACACTGTATCGCTCCATGGCTCTATTTTCTTTTCTATTTTCTTTTCATCCCCTTTCTTGATGTTAGCAGACTTTTGAGAAAATCCCACAGGATAGGATGGTCATTAAGGTAAAAATAAACAATGGAATTCAGGGGAGAGTAGCAAATTTGATCCAAAATTTGGAAGTAAGGAATAATATTTGTTGAGTATTTTTTGTGACTGGAAGGCTGTGAGTATCAGGGTTCCACAGGGAATGAGTCAGAACTTAACGTAGGAAGCTATCGGAAGATGATTCAAAATTTGGCTGCGTAGTCGACAGTGAGAAGGAAAGTTTTAAACTCCAGGCAGGTGGTCTGGTTAGTTGGGAAAGAAAATGACAAACGGAATTTAACCCGGTATCGTGTGAGGTAATGTATATGGGACATGCAACAAGACAAAGGGGTGATCAGCAAAGAGGAAAAGGAGGTGGGGTTGGTCTGTTAATAAAAGATGAGATCACAGCAGTGACGAGGAATGATATTGGCTCAACAGCTTAAAATGCAAATAGACACAAAAAGTCTCAGAGAAACTCAGCTTGTCAGACAGCATCTCTGGAGAAAAGGAATAGGTGATGTCTCAACCCAGTGTATCCAACACACCAGAGCCCAGTGTTCCAGCATTCCCATCAGACCAAGGCCCAGGGCTCCTGTGTTCACAACACACCAGGCCCACGTTTCCTGTGCTCCCATCCCACCAGGGCCTGGGGATTCTATGATCCTAACACCAGGCCTTTAGGGCTCTTGTGTTCCCAACACACCCAGGCCTAGTGTTCCTACGTTCCTGTCAGACCAGTACCGAGGGCTCCTGTCTTCCCATCAGGCCAGATCTTGTAGAAACAAGGAACTGCAGATGCTGGTTTACACCAAAGATAGACACAAGGTGCTGGAGCAACTCAGCGGGTCAGGCAGCATCTCTGGAGATAAAGGATGGGTGACATTTTGAGTCGGTGTGCCCGAATGCAAGGGTTACTTGAAATTAGAGAAATCAATATTCATAACATTGGGTTATCATCTGCCCGAGCGAAATAAGGGGTGCTGTTCCTCCAATTTGCATGTGGCCTCACTCTGACAGTGGAGACCCAGGACAGAAAGCTCAGTGTGGGAATGGGAAGGGCAACCTGGAATTTGCATAGGCCAAGGCAGACTGAGGGTAGGTGTTCAGCAAATCTGCTCCACTGCTAAGTAATGATTAGGAACAGGAACCAGCTATTTTGTGTCTGCATGGGGAAAGTTGTGTCTCAGTAACAGCGTTCATATTTTGGGGACGAGGTCGTGGGCTCAAGTCCAGAGTTGTGAGCACAGAATTAAACGCTGGCAGAGGTATTATCTTCCAGATGAGATATTCAATTGAGGCTCCGGCTTCCATTTCAGCTCGATGTAAACGATCCGATGGAAATATTTAAAGATGAGTTCCCCTGCGAGTCCTGGCCAATATGATATATTGCTGCTTGTGAATGTTTGCCATACATAGATCTACGACCATGTTTAGGAAGTAACTGCAGATGCTGGTTTATACCGAAGATAGACACAAAATTCTGAAATAACTCAGTGTGTCAGGCAGCATTTCTGAAGAAAAGGATAACGTTTCAGATTGGAACCTTTCTTCGGACTAAAGGGCCGCACGGTGGCGCAGCGGTAGAGTTGCAGCATCAGAGATCCGGGTTCGATCCTGACTATGGGTGCTGTCTGTACAGAGTTTGCACGTTCTCCCCGTAATCGCTTACGTTTTCTCCGGGAGCTCCGGTTTCCTTGCACATTCCAAAGACATACAGGTCCATTGGTTAATTGGCTTTGGTAAGAATTGTAAATTGCCCCCAGTGTGTAGGATAGCGATCATGTGCAGGGGGTCGCTGGTCAGCACCGACTCGATGGACCAAAGGGCCTGATTCCGCGCTGTATCTCTAAAGTAAACTAAACCAAACTGAGAGATAGAGAAGGCCAGAACAAAACAGGGCCGGCAACAGATGACCTCAGGAAGGGTGGAGTCCATAATGGCCCATTGTTGGCTGGGGAAGATGTGTTAACGACAGGGAAACAATGAAGCAAACAGTGGAACTAGTAGGTTGTGCCACAGAGAGGGGGCAGTTAGAGAGGAGGTTGTGAGACAGTGGAACTAGTAGGATGACTAGGGTGGGGGAGGGATTCAGATTGGAGGGGGAGGCCATGTTTTCCTCATTACAATTGTTACTACACTCTAAAACTATATTATTCACTGCTAACTACTTTGTCATGTTCTGAGGTTGTGAACGATGGCATTTAGACACAAGGGCTGCCTTTTCATGACCCAGCAACGTTGTAGCTAATCAAAGCACCCTAACTGCTGACATTAATCTGTGCTGAATATTTGTAGATACCACTCCTGCCTGCAGAAAAACAGGCCACATCTTTCAGCGCCCAGCACCAAGTTCATTAAAATTCTCTGCCAGTGAGCCCTCGTCAGCCCACACCAACAGATTTAAGTTTGAATAACATCTAACCCGAAACTAGAATGATTCCTATCCAATGTTGTTGATGTTATAAAAACTAGAAAAGCAAAGAAAATAAACTTTTGGGAATATGTTAAACTTGATACTCTGTCTGATTTCATAAAACTCTGTATTTATTTTCAGAACGTTGCTCAGAGTATCCTTAAGTGGTGTTTCCCAGGCCCATCATTCACTCAGCATCTTGCCATTCTATTATTTAACTATGAAGATCAAGTTTCAGTGTAACATTTCGGGAAATTTATACAAAAAGATTTGAAATAAGATTGTAACAGATCAGGTGATGAAACCAGTCGTTTTTAATGAAATATTTGCCTTCTTCCCCAAAATTGGAGCAACTTTATGACAATTAATTATAGTCTTGCTCGTCACGGTGAAGTCTATTACATGGATGCAAAAACTTCCTATTGCCAGGAAATAGTTTCTAAGTTTCCAGCAAGAGGGTCAGTCATCCAGATCCAGTTAAATACAGAGTTATGCCCCTGTCCCACTTAGGAAACCTGAACGGAAACCTCTGGAGACTTTGCGCCCCACCCAAGGTTTCCGTGCGGTTCCCGGAGGTTTTTGTCAGTCTCCCTACCTGCTTCCACTACCTGCAACCTCCGGCAACCACCTGCAACCTCCGGGAACCGCACGGAAACCTTGGGTGGGGCGCAAAGTCTCCCGAGGTTTCCGTTCAGGTTTCCTAAGTGGGACAGGGGCATAAGATGCTTTTACTCAAGCTCATACATGTCTTGCAGCACCAGTCCCGAAAGGGCAGAAAACGCTCTAAAATACTCGGCAGGTCAGGCCGCATGTGTGGGAAAAGAAGCAGAGCCAATAATTCAGGAGCAAGACCTTACACCTGGATTGGAAAAGGAGACAAAGGAGCTTGATGAGCTTGAGAGAGGGTGGTGGAGGGAAGAGATCTCTGATAGAGTACATGCAGGCTGACCACGGACATTTTCATGTTTACCAAGCCAAAGCCTGAATACATATGCCGAAGCACATTCACCTTGGGGGAATCAGGTAAAACCAAGGTCTACTTGGGCAGATTCAAGGACGGTTTCTTCCCGGCAGTTATCAAACAACGAATTCATCCTATCACCAATTAGAGAGCGCTCCTGAGCTACTATCTACCTCATTGGAGACCCTCGGACTATCTCCATTTGGACTTTATCTTGCACTAAACATTATTCCCTTTATCCTGTATCTGTACACTGTGGAGTATATACCAAAGATAGACTGAAAGTGCTCGAGTAACTGAGCGGGTCAGGCAGCATCTCTGGAGAAAGAGGATGGGTGATGTTTCGGATCAGACGGGCGGTCTGAAGAAGGTACCCGAACCGAAACATCACGTATTCCTTTTTCTCCAGAAATGCCCCCTCCCCCCTCCACAAACCATTGAGTTACTCCAGCACTTTGTGTCTATCTTAGGGACAATTTTAAGGCTTCCTTTAAATTTTATTGGATAACAAGATGCAGAAGAATCACAATTCTGATTTCTCATTTTGAATGTCCAAGAGCAAAGCTCCAAATCAGAAGACGAGTCCGGAGAGGATTAGCTTGCCTCCAGAGCTGGCCCCGTGTACAATGACCTCGAGTAGTATCTTCAGCACAGTTTAAACCTGCCTCAACAACAGGATGTAACTCTCACATAAGGTCTTACTCACAGCAGCTGTGCACAAAAATGTATGAACTGTGATTGCATCCTGTAAATCCTTCCACATGGCGTTCCAAAAATAACGAAAGCTCTTACATAAAACTTTACAAAGAACAGATTTATCTTTGTCTGTCCTTAAAAAAAAAACAGGACCAGATGGGATAGCTTCTTAGCACGTTGCAAACAGGTACATAGACCATAATCACTGCGTGTTTCCAAGACTCTGCAGTCACTTCAACCTGAAGAAACTTTTACTCACAATATTTTTGCAGAATGCATACATAAGGCTATTCTTTCCCCATAAATAACCTGCTTTGTCTTCTAATCGAACTATGTATTTATTTAAAGATCAAGAGGTGGAAATGGAATAACAGCTGCTTCCTGGCTACAGCACATGGGCTGCATTAGAAATGTTCAGTTCCTCTGAATTAACAAACATTTACTTTGCTCGTGCATTTGGAGAAGAAAATGTTTTTGAGTATCTTTTATCCACATTGAATATTCCAGAGATGAAGTACTTTTATCCACTGAGTATTCCAGGGATGAAGTACTTTTATCCACATTGAGTACTCAAGAGATGAAGTACTTATATCCACACTTAGTACTCCAGAGATCGTACTTGTATCCATATTGGGTACTCCAGAGTAAGTACTTTTATCCACAGAGTATTCTAGAGATGAAGTACTTTTATCCACATTGAGTATTCTAGAGATGAAGCACTTTTATCCACATTGAGTATTCTAGAGATGAAGTACTTTTATCCACTGAGTATTCCAGGGATGAAGTACTTTTATCCACATTGAGTATTCTAGAGATGAAGTACTTTTATCCACACTCTAGAGATGAAGTACTTTTATCCACTGAGTATTCCAGGAATGAAATACTTTTATCCACATTGATCCACATTGAGTACTCAAGAGATGAAGTACTTATATCCACACTTAGTACTCCAGAGATCGTAGTTTTATCCATATTGGGTACTACAGAGTAAGTACTTTTATCCACTGAGTATTCTAGTAATGAAGTACTTTTATCCACACTGAGTACTCCAGAGATGGTACTTTTATCCATATTGAGTATGCTAGAGATGAAGTACTTTTATCCACGTTGAGTATTCTAGAGATGAAGTACTCAACAGGGCCTGGAACCCATTGTCAGGGGTGGTGGTGAAGGCAGATACGATAGTGCCGTTTAAGAGGTTGTCAGATAGATGCATGGAAGTGCAGGGAATACGAGCCGGGTCCTGGGTCACATGGAGTATAGTGCGCAGTTTTGGTCTCCAAATCTGAGGAAGGACATTCTAGCTATTGAGGGAGTGCAGCGTAGGTTCACGAGGTTAATTCCCGGGATGGTGGGACTGTCATATGCTGAGAGAATGGAGTGGCTGGGTTTGTATACTCTGAATTTAGAAGGATGAGAGGGAATCTTATTGAAACATATAAGATTATTAAGGGATTGGACACACTAGAGACAGAAAATATGTTTCCAATGATGGGGAGTCCAGAACCAGGGGCCACAGTTTAAGAATAAGGGGTAGGCCATTTAGAACGGAGATGAGGAAAAACGTTTTCACCCAGAGAGTTGTGAATCTGTGGAATTCTCTGCCTCAGAAGGCAGTGGAGGCTAATTATCTGGATGCTTTCAAGAGAGAGTTAGAGCTCTTAAAGATAGTAGAGTCAAGGGATATGGGGACAAGGCAGGAATGGGGTACTGATTGTGGATGATCAGCCATGATCACATTGAATGGTGGTGCTGGCTCGAAGGGCCAAATGGCCTCCTCCTGCACCTATTGTCTATTGTCTATTGCCACTTGTTGGGCCGAAGTGCCTGTTTCCATGTGATATGACTCTATGATTCATCAAAATCTACATTGCTAGTTTTGTTTCACCGTTGATGTCTAGTTGGCTTCTCCTGAGAGGCTAAATGTGGTTCCAGATTGAAGCATGCAGCCACATTCATTCCCCGGTGCCTTAAATAACAAAATGAACTTCTTTTAAGCTCTGATGTCCCCTGTTACTTTTCAAGACAAGCGGTTCAATACAGACCAGAGCTGTGAACCGCAGGTGTCCTTTCTGCTGTTTGACTAATGCCATGGTTAAGTAATTGGCTTTTCTCCAAGCCGATGGCCTTTCCCAATATCCAATGGCATGTTCAGCTTTAAAATATTTTTCTAATAAACTGCTTAGATTAAATGTGAAGGAATTGCTAATATTTTTTTTTTAATCTGCTTGGTTTCAAAAGAAAACAAGACTATAAAATCAGGCCATTTGAACTTCCAAGTCTCAGATCTAGAATTTGGACTGGAAGCCATTGCAACTCCATGATGTCAAATTCAGGGAGATAAAAGACAAACAACTCCAGCGATACTTAGAATGTAATGAGAGTTGGACAAAAGGAACAGGCAGATAAACATTTCAAAATTAATAGCAAACATTTTTCGAAATATGTTAAGAATAAGGGAGTTATAAACAGGAATGAGAATCTATTAAAAACAGATGCTGTCAAGACCATAAGAAAAGGGAACGCATGCTATACAACCATTTGCAGGTGTTTTTGTGGTAGAGTTGGAGAAGGCACTAATATTTTAGTCATCTAGAAAAGGTCAAGTGGAAATTAACTTATTTAATATGTATAGAATGATAAACTATAAAACCATCTGCCACAGATCATCGCCAGGGTCTTTCTAAAACACTTTTACCCAATAAATGATGAGCCATTCCAGGAATTGCAGTATCGATTCCATTCATTCGGAGACTCGGATAAGATCTCAACGTGACAAACCAAAAGAAAATGCAGTGTACAGTACCAGTCATAAAACATGTCCTTCATCAGTCACAGTCTTTGACTTCACCCAATGAGACGGGCTATAGAACATAGAACATAGAATATAGGTGCAAGAGGAGGCCATTCGGCGCTTCAAGCCAGCATCACCATTCATTGTGATCATGGCTGATCGTCCCCAATCAATAACCAGTTCCTGCCTTCTCCCCATCTCCCTTGATTCTACTAGCCCCTACTTGATTCCACTAGCCCCTACTTGATTCCACTAGCCCCACTATGAAACACTCTTCGCATATTCAACTGCTCAGAGAAACTCATCTTCACATAAGATTTTCTCACAATGACACACAGACCATTAGACAAACCTCCAGGTCTCCAGTACCTGCAGAACTAATCTTGGTGGACATTGGTGCCAATCGTTGGGCAAACTTTGATGGTTTTCTGTGGAACATCAGAGGTTGAGAGGAGACCTGATAGAAATATATAAAATCATGAGAGGCAAAGATAAGGGAAGGCAGTCAGAACCTATTTTCTATGGTGGAAATGCCAAGGACAAGAGGGCAGGTGAGAGGGGCAAAGTTTAAAGGAGTTGAGCAGAGCAAGTTCTTTACATAGAGAGTGGTGGGTGCCTGGAATGCATTGCCACGATTGGTGGTAGAAGCAGATACGATAGTGTCATTTAAGAGGTGGAAATGCAGGGAATGGAGGAGTATGGATCATGAGGCGATTAGTCTAACTTGGGATCCATGTTCGCATGGACATTATGGGCCAAAGGGCCTGTTCCTATGCTGGACTGTTCTATGTTCTAGGCAAGTTTTCTGACAACACTCGCCTCCCCTCCCCAACCCGTCCCCCCACACTCTTAGGGTCCTGCACAATCTCCACATTCGGCCAAGATACTGGCACCTGCGGGGATATAGTTGCGTGATATATAGTTATAGATCTCAGCTATACTCTACACTGTTAACCTCAGCCAACGGTTACAATGCAACCAATTTGTTTTTGTCTCGTGTACTTCCTGTCGTTGCTGGGCATTTATTCCTGATTTTGCTTGGCTTTCATTTTTTTTTTACTAATCTCTCAAGGAAGGAAGACTGCAACTTTAATCAAGTGGCTCCTTCTCAGTGCATTTACAATTTCTTATTTGCTTCTCCAAGTCCAAATTACTCTGAGCTGATTTCCCAGTAAAGCCAAGGATTTTGCAAAGTAAGGCTTAAAGCAGTCAGATCCATTTAGATTCATGCTGATAAAGTCCCGCCTGATAAAATACTGTACTTTCAAGCATATACAATGTTGATGAGCAACTTCCCTTAAATGTGTGTTGGAGTGGGTTGCCTTTCTGACTCACTGTATTTAACTCTCCAGGAGTTGTGCCCTAAAAACATTGAGGAGTTCAGGCTGGTCAGACTGGACAGCTGCTGAAGCATTCTTGAAGTCTCTTGAGTCTTAACATATCATGTCAGTTATTGAAATAATTACAATTTGGGCTGACGCAAGGATAAAATATGTAGCCCCTCCCTGTAAAGGAAATGGTTGACTAGAGGAATAATGTATAAACTATTAAATTTGCATCGTGGACTTGTAGACTGGCCATATAATTCCTGAGCCATGAATATCCGTTTCTCTGGGGGAGTTAGAGATGGGGTGGGGGAAGTGGACGGAGAGAGATGTGGAGAGAACAAGACAAAGGGAGGGACCCAGGTAGTGCAAGCGTGAAAAGATTGTGAAATGAGACAGAGAAGCTGAATGTGAAAAAGAAAAAAAGTGTGAAAGAGACCGGAAAACAACCATTATTTAATGGATCATAGGAGTAGGCAGCTCTGGTTAGCTCCGTGTTTATTGCCCATTCCTAATTGCTCCTGAACTGATTCATTCAAGAGTCAAGTGACTCAAGTGTAGGAGCAAGTGTAAGCCATGGGGTCCCTCAAGGCAGCTCCACCATTCAAATTCCCAGCTGATCTTTTCATGGCCTTTAATTCCATCTGCTTGGTCACCACAACATTTTATTCTCCTACGGTCCAAAAAATATATACATTGAATATACTTAATGACACACCAGCTTTCTTGAATAGAGAAGTCCAAAGATCTCATTAAGAAAAGACATTCCTTCCCACATTCTAATTGGGTGTCATTTTTGAAACCATGCCCTCTAGTTCCAGATTCCCCCCACAAGCCTAAATAGCAAGTACACTTTCAAGCTCTCCAAAATTTTATATTTCAATAAAAACATCTCTATTTCTCCCAAATTGCAGAAATCATGTCCCCAATTTTCTTGATCATCCCTCACACTCCACCTCTTATCTCAGGAACTATCCCGTGAATATTCTCATCATTATCTTTAAATTAAACATGTTATCCCTTAAGAAAGGATGCACTATTCCAGATGTGGTCATAACAAAGCCCTGAACAGCAGTAACAACATCTGTTTCACACTTTCATTCGATTCCTCTTGTAACTTTCAATACTCCCAATATTCTTCAATCTTTAGACTTTAAACTTTAGAGTTACAGCACGGTAAAAGGCCCTTCGGCCCACTGAGTCCTCGCCAACCCACGGTCACCCCATACACAAGCACTGTCCTACACACTAGGGACAATTGACGATTTTACCAAAGCCAATTAATCTACAAACCTGTACGTCTTTGGAATGAGGGAAGAAAACGGAGCTCCCAGGGGAAGCCCACTCGATCACAGGGAGAACGTGCGCCCTAGTTCAGGATTGAACCTAGGCCTCTGGCGCAGTGAGGCAGCGACTCTACCAGCTGCACCACTGTGCCAACCGTTGTGTGGACCAGGTGTGTTCTTGACAAATGATGAAGATAATTATTAAATCCAGTTTGGTCCGGGAACTCACATAAAATGTTGCAAAAACTGATAGATAAATTATAAATCGTGAAATTATTCATAATAAAAATGTTGGGCTCACCATGAGATTTCTCAGCCTTTTGGCCTGATTGTAGTGTTTGCTGTGTAAGCTATTTTGAGTTACCTGAAGGAAATGCATTCAATGAACGATGCACTTTGAAAATGGTAATTTAGTGATCTGTTATTTGTATCTTGTCAATATCATCTTCATGGTGAACTCTTTGGATAAAGGATGGGTCTCTAAAGGCTGAGGATTCTGCTAAATTCTGAGAAAGTTGAATAAAGAGTTGTTTGGAGCAGATGAACAGAAATAAAGTAGGTCACATGAAAAAATCAGTTTGACTAGTAACATCGGAGGTAAGGGGTTACACATCAATTTATTAAGAGCTGCAACATTTCTTGGTAATTCACCAATGACGTAAATCACTTTTGATATTCCCCCAGGTACATCAGGCACTAAATTGGGCTGTGTAGTGCTGTTTTATTTGGCACAATATTTAGCAATTTGCATCCAATTTTACCAGCCAACTGCTAGTGCCCTCAGCCAGTTGGAACGTGTGGTGCCCAACGCATTGTGTGTGAATGGACAAAATATGCGGGCATAGTCAGTTGGTGAAGGCATTCTGATTATGTGCCAGCCCTCACATATCTGGGGCACAATGATCAAGCCAGTTGCAAGCGATATTCATAAATAGGTAATGGATCAGAAAGTTTGTTAGCACGATGGCGCAGCGGTAGAGTTGCTGCCTGACAGCGCTTGCAGTGCCGGATACCCGGGTTCGATCCCAACCACGGGTGCTGTCTGTACGGAGTTTGTACATTCTCCCCGTGGACCTGCGTGGGTTTTCTCTGAGATCTTCTGTTTCCTCCAACACACCAAAGGTTTGTAGGTTAATTGGCTTGGGTTTGCATACTTGGTATAAGTGTAAATTGCCCTAGTGTGTGTAGGCTTGTGTTAATGTGCGGGGATCGCTGGTCGGTGCGGACTCGGTGGGCCGAAGGGCCTGTTTCTGCGCTGTATCTCTAAACCAAACTAATGTTGCCACGGCCTATATTGTTTGAAGGATCCTCATTAGATTTAGAGACCGAGTTTACATAAGGACACAAAGTGCTGGAGGAACTCAGCAGGTCAGGCAGCATCTCTGGAGAATATGGGGATAGATGACGTTTCAGGTCCGGACAGTAGGAACCCGACCCGAAACATCACCTATCCTTGTTCTCCGGAGATGCTGCCTGACCTGCTGAATTACTCCAGCAGTTTGTGTCTTTGTGTGTAAACTAGCATATGTCGTTCATTGCTTCTATATAATGAGTTTACTTACTTGGTTGACTTGAGTTCTTTGAAGGTGAGCTTATCCGTGTGGGTGAAGAGATAATATTCTGTATGAAGCTGACAATCTGAGATGACCCCATCACCCATTGATTTTACTTGGTCGGGGGAAGCATTGGCAGCCATTCTGCGACCATCTAGCCAGTTAGGAAGGAGGAAGTGGCAGAGCCAAGTAAATTCACTTGATGTGTTTAGACAGGGGCATGAACCAGGGGCTTGGTGGAGGGCAGAGATTTAGATCATGTGCAGGCAGATGGGATTAGTTCAAATTGGCATCATGGTCAGTACAGAGAAAGTGGGCCGAAAGGCCCGTTCCTGAGCCGCAGTGTTGTATGTTCTGTGCAGAAAACGCCTCTTGAATCTCCTCTGCATTGTCTGTAACACCATCACATCCTTCCTGTAATATGGTGACACATGCAGAAGTACAGCTGCAACCTAACATTGCCTGCAACCCCTCCTTTCTCCTCTGCTCTTATATCCTCTTGATGTGGGCCAATGAAAGAAAAGATTCCACGTATTTTCTTAACCATTTTAACCGGCCAATTTACTGGAATCTGTGCACATGCGTGTTGAGGCCTCTCATTCCCCAACATGTCGCTTAGTTTATTTGAGAGATACAGCATGGAAACAGTCCACTGATTCCACGCTGACCATCGATCACCCATTCACTCCCAATTTTGCATCCACTCCCTACACAATAGGTTTTTTTTTTACAGAGGTCAATTAACCTACAAACCCACACGTCTTTGGGATGTGGGAAGAAACCAGAGCACCTGGCGGAAACCCATGCATTGACAGGGAGAGCATGCAAATTCTTTGCTGACTGCACCTGTGGTCAGGGTTGAAAATGGGTCTCTGATGCTGTGAGGCAGCAGCTCGACCAGCTGTGCCACTGTGCCCCCCTACTATTATTAATGTCCCACCATTACTCTAGTGCTCCCTTTCTTCATTTTTCTCCCCAAATACACCTATCTCTGGCTTGAGTTAAATTTGCAACTTATGTAGGACTTGCCCACTTTGATATCTTCCTCGCTGTCAATTTAAAGTCATGAGTAGGCACAGTGCTGCCTCACAGCTCCAGAGAACCAGATTTGATCCTGCACTCCCTTGCTGTCTTTGTGGAGTTTGCATGTTGTCACTGCTTGTGTCCCGAGCACTCTGGTTCTTCCTGCATCCCAAAGGATGTTGCTGGTGTCCATGTTGTTTGACTATGATAGATTACCCCTGGAGTAGAAGGAAGGGGATGTGATTGAGAACAGGTTACAGGGGTATACGTGGGGAATGAGATTGACGGGATTGCTTTGAGAACCAGCATAGTCCTCATGGGCCAAATGATCTGCTTTGATTTTGTAAGGGAATTATATAAGAAATATCCATTTTTTTGTATGAACAAGTCATCGGTGAGCGGCCATTATTATTTTTTACAAATGATAATCTGTTAAGCCTTTAAGAACGTTGTTACCAATTTACTTGTTGAAAGGCCCATAATTTAGTTCTTTCCTGCAAAATTATTTCATCTTTTGTTTTTACAATAATCACACCCACAGCCGCCTTGCTGCCATCTGGTATCCTGGATGTAGGCAAGGAGGATTAGAGAGCATTGGTCAGAATTTCAACTATTTCCCCTGCTGCTTCCTTCAAGAATTTGTGATATATTTTATCCCGATATGGTAATTAAGCTTTTTAAACCCTTCATGTTTTCTCTTCCTCCTTGTGCTCATCACATATGTCAACCTTTCCTATTTAACAGAGCTGCCACTGTCTGAAATGGATTTTCACTAAATACCATTGCAAAATTCAATAAAGAAAGCAAACGGCAAAATGTAACAGAGATTTGTCATTATAAATCCCCAGAATGGTCTGGAGGGATAGGGGTCGGGGATCAAAAATAACCTTGAACAGTGGTCTTTAAAAACATGGTGTGTATGAAGGAACTGCAGATGCTGGTTTAAATCAAAGATAGGCACGAAAAGCTGGAGCAAGTCAGCGGGACAGGCAGCATCTCTGGAGTGAAGGAATGGGTGACGTTTTGTTTCAAGACACTTCTTCAGACTGAATGGATGCCGTTTCGGGTGGAGACCCTCCTTCAGTCTGAAGAAGGGTCTCAACCCGAAATGTCACCCATTCCTTCTCTACAGAGATGCTGCCTGTCCCGTTGAGTTTCCTCCAGCTTTTTGTGTCTATCTTTAAAAACCTGGGATGGTTGTGAACATTTGGTGTCTCATTAGGTGCGAGTTTACATGCCATCCCCAGGCTAAGCTAAAAGCTTTTATCCTTTATCATTAATCGTTTATCCTTTATCTGTGTACTGTGGACAGCTTGTATTCATGTATAGTCTTTTCTTTGACTGGATAGCATGAAAACAAAAGCTTTTCATTGTACCATGGTACACCTAACAATAATAAACTAAACTAAAGTAACTAAGCGAGAGCAAGGCATAAAACCAGGAAGAATTTCTACCAGACTTTCCAAACCTTCTCATCGAGCTAAGCTCCCAAGATTATAGCCCCATAAAAACATAAATGAGATCCCCTGACCACTGGTAGAATGGTTTGCTTTACGGAAGTTTTGTGTGGTTTGAAATAACATTTCATCTCTGTAAGCTTGATTTATGGCATCACATTTATACCTTCCTAATTATTTCCTGTGTCCCCATCCATTCCATCCACAGATGCTGCCTGACTTGTTGATTACTTTCTTTTATATACATGTGATAATATAATAACTTCTAATAACTGGGTCTCTATTCCTTGGAGCGCAGGAGGATGAGAGGGCTGATCTTAGAAAGGTGTACAAAATCATGAGAGGTATAAATTGGGTAGACGGACAGAATCTCTTGCCTAGAGTAGGAGGGGTCGAGGACCAGAGGGCATGCTGTAGGTTCAAGGTGAAGGAGAAAAGATTTAATAGGAATTTGAGTGGTAACTTTTTCGCACAAAGAATGGTGGGTGTATGGAATAAGCTGCCAGAGGAGGTATTTGAGGCTGGGACTATCCCAACGTTTGAGAAACAGTTTGACAGGTAGATGGATAGGACAAGTTTGGAGGGATATGGACCAAACGCAGGCAGGTGGGACCAGTGTAGCTGGGACATGCAGGTCCATCGGATAAGTTGGGCCGATGGGTCTGTTTCCACATTGTATCACTCTATGACTCTATAACTCAAAGTGGGTGTGTTGGATAGTTTGGTGAGATAGCACCCCACCCCCACCCATCTGTACTCTAATTACCTCAAGTACAATTGTGATGGAATGTCGGTATCCTGTCAATTTTTCATTCCACCAGATCCTTTGTTTCCAAAGATTCTTTTGTTCTTGACTTGATTTGACCCCCAGGGCTCGAAAATCGGGACATCCTTCTGTCAGTAACTTCTGTCACTTTGAACTTCTGAAATGTAGGTTATCTTTTGCAAAGTTTCTAAACCAGTAAATGATCTGAAAGCAGTTCAAAGAATAACATTGAGAAATAATTGGAAACATTCTTTGTTTTGATGTCAAGTTGTGTTAATGCCAGGATAAATAGCAGCAGATCATGATTTGTTCAGGATTAAATAAACAGGGCCCATGTGTAAATGCTAAACAGCCAACAGCAGTAGGAATAGCCGAATTTGGAAAATGTACCTACGAACTGCATGGCCAGGGTAGATTAGTTTCATGTTATGTCAGGTATTTAGCTTGAAGATGCTGGGGAATATGCTGGGGTATAAAGAAAATCCCCTTTAGACCAACTGGTCATTTTATTAATTTATTTTGTTTGCCCTTCTGAAGGTTCTGCCTCTTCAGAGTTCCACAGGTGTTGGCAGCCATCCACGATCTCTCATAACTCATTATTCGTTACGCACAGTCTTTGACAAACCAGTTCGTCAGTCTGAAGAAGGGTTTCGGCCTGTAACGTTGCCTATTTCCTTCGCTCCATAGATGCTGCTGCACCCGCTGAGTTTCTCCAGCACTTTTGTCTACCTTCGATTTTCCAGCATCTGCAGGTCCTTCTTAAACAGTTTGCAGATCACTGCTTCGCCACTGGAACAATGCACGTGGTCAACAAAACAGCAGTGACAAAGGGTGGTGGATGTATGCAACAAGCTGCCAGAGGTATGTGTAAGAAGGATTTGCAGATGCTGCTTTAAACCGAAGATAGACACAAAGAGCTGGAGTAACTCAGCGGAATAGGCAGCATCTCTGGAGAGAAGGAATGGGTGATGTTTCGGGTTGATACCCTTCTTCAGACTGGTTACCGATAAGGGAAACGAGAGATATCGATGGCGATGTGGCGAGATAAAGAACAATGAATGAAAGATATGCAAAAAAGTAACAATGAAAAAGGAAAGGCATTGTAAGCTGTTTGTAGGGTGAAAATGAGGAGCTAGTGTGACTTGGGTGGAGGAGGATAGAGAGAGAGTGAATGTCGGGGCTACCTGAAGTGAGAGAAATAAATATTCATACCACTGGGCTGTAAGCTGCCCAAGCGAAATATGACATGCTGTTCCTCTAATTTGCGTTTAGCCTCACTCTGACAATGGAGGAGACCGAGGACAGAAAGGTCAGTGAAGGAATGGGAAGGAGAATTAAAGTGTCCAGCAACGAGGAGATCAGGTTAATTCAGGCAGTCTGAGCGAAGGTGTTCTGTGAAACGATCGCCCAGTCTGCGTTTGGTCTCACTGATGTAAGAGTCCATATCTTGAACAACAGATATGATAGATGAGGTTGGAGGAGGTGCAAGTGAACCTCTGCCTAACCTGAAAGGACTGTTGGGGTCCCTGGACAGATTCGAGGGAGGAGGTATATGGACAGGTGTTGCATCTTCTGCGGTTGCAGGGGAAGGTACCTGGGGAGGGGGGTGGTTTGGGTGGGAAGGGATGAGTTAATCAGGGAGTTGCGGAGGGAACGGTCTCTGCGGAAGGTGGAAAGGGGTGGAGATGAGAAAATGTGGCTAGTGGTGGGATCCCGTAGGAAGTGGCGGAAATTTCAGAGGATTATGTGTTGTATGTGACGGCTGATGTGGTGGAAGGTAAGGACTACGGGGATTCTGTCCGTTGCGACTAAGGAAAGTGAGAGCAAGGTGGAACTGAGGGGTACCGAGGAGACACGAGTGAGGGCCTCATTTATGATGGGAGAGGGGAACCCCCATTCCCTAAAGAATGAGGACATCTCGGATGTTCTAGTATGGAACACCTCATCTTGGGCGCAAATGCGGCGTAGACGGAGGAATTGGGAGAAGGGTCTTTGCAGGAAGCAGGGTGGGAAGAAGTGTAGTCGAGATAGTTGTGGGAGTCAGTAGGTTTGTGATGTTGTTCGTCCTTCGTAGTCGACTTTAGTTTGTGGGTCCGGAGGTGACTGGTGTGCGATCCGGGCCCAGAAGGCTCGCCCGCATACGGGACACAGTTGGGTGTGTGCTGCATTAGAAGTTGAAGTGGCTCGAGCCTTGCGTGCGGCGCATTTCCTCTGAGCTTCTGCAGTGCGCTTCTTCTCAGCTACACGCGCTCCTGTGGTGATCTTGCTTCGCCCAGTTGGACGGTACGGGTCCTGAAGTCACGGCTTGCGCTCGACTTGGATTAAAGTGAGAGAGAGTTGCACAAATCGTCAGCCTCACTCTCTCGACCCGGCCTATCAGGATCCAGTGGCAAGACATAGTCAAGACGGCTGACGATAGGTCAGGGTGCAGTGGATGGCCACCAGTGTTCAGTGAACATTGTGCCCTAATTGCACTCCACGACAATTTGCTGGGTCCACCTTCCGACCCGTTGGACCGCCAAATGGTGGTCTCCTCCGCGTATTCCACCAGATCCAGTCTTTACCTTTCCTGAATAAGGTAATAGCTACAAGGATGTGGAGGTTTGCATTTGGTGTTTTCCTTCACCCCTCCAGAGTGCTATACGGAGGATGCCTGTGAGTGACTTTGTTTAACGTGGGGAGACTGGTGCACAGGCATCCACCCCACGGTCCTTGACAGATCTGGATCAGGAACTGGTGGCATGGAGTCCAAGACGACCAGAGACCCTTTTCTGCTGCAGCCTTCATCTGCCCTCCCAGCCGTTGTGACGCTCCACTAAGGTCAGCCATCATCCTCTGCCTGTTCCACCGTTGAGGTCTTGGTTGGATTGCTCTTTGTCAGAGACCTCCTCTTTGACCTTACCACCATGGGTGGCCCTACCAGGAACATAGCTCCAGGTGGCATCGCTCTCAGGTCCACACAAGCTTCTCCACCGCGACAAGGTGACAATCCACGGTTTGTGATAGACGTCAGTCAATAGTCTACTTCCTGTGAAGGAGACTGTGAGATCAAGAAAGGGGAGGCAGGTGTCAGAGGTGGTTCAAGTAAATTTGAGTGCAGGATGAAAATTGGTGGTAAAGTTGATGAAGTCCATGAGTTCTGCATGGGTGCAGGTGGATCAAATGCAGAAAGACTGGGATTTCCAAGGCTGAGAGAGAGGGTTGTCAGAGTTCTCCTGTGTATAGATCATCAGAAAAAAAACACCTCAATTCTCAAATAAATAAATAAAAACTGGTCAGGGTCATCTGTGATAGGTCAAAAAAACAGTTCTGATGGAATGTTTCTGACATGAAATGCTGGTTTTATTCCTTTCTCCACAGATGCTGACTGACCTGCAGAGTATTTCCAATCTTTTTTGCTTCCTTGAAAGATGTATATATTCTGTGTTTAAGAAGGAACTGCAGATGCTGGAAAATCGAAGGTAGACAAAAGTGCTGGAGAAACTCAGCGGGTGCAGCAGTATCTATGGAGCGAAGGAAATAGGCAACGTTTCGGGCCGAAACCCTTCCTCATACCCTTCTAAAGTCTGAAGAAGGGTTTCGGCCCGAAACGTTGCCCATTTCCTTTGCGCCATAGATGCTGCTGCACCCGCTGAGTTTCTCCAGCACTTTTGTCTTCCTTGTATACCTTGGACGATAGCTAAAATAAAACAATTCCTCCAGTTTGATGACCTGGAAAAGATCATCCACACATTCATCTCCTCCCGGCTAGATTACTGCAACTCCCTTTGAGTGCAACGTCCTCTGAGTGAGGGCTACATGTATATATGTATGTAGTCTGTTTTGTTGTGCTATTCTTATAACAAATGTAAAGCACTTTGGCCAACGAGAGTTGTTTTTTAAATGTGCTATATAAATAAATGTGACTTGACTTGACTTGTATATATTCTGTGTTTTAATGCTATTGTGAAAATATTACAAGGATCAGCCAGACCATATTTCCAATATGAGAGGGGGTCTCATAACTCCACATCTGTTTTTTTTATATTAAAAAAAATGACTTTTGTAATACTGTAACTATAAGAATAGTATATATTTTTTTAATCGTAGAGTTATGTACTGAGTTAGCTTTGGACTATTGGAAAGGGAGACAGCATATGGAAATAAGTCTTTCTAAAATTCCTAGCCAATGCTGCAGATTATGTTATTATAAACATTGAAATATTTTCTAGTTCCTTCTGAAGGAGATGCACCGATTTGTCTAGGTTGTGAATTCTGTTTGTTAAACTTTACAACAAGTTATTCCCAGTTGGGTCTCCTATGATTCAGAATTGGTGTAGATCACAGTGTTGGGGTTGCCCAGAAGAGGCCCAAACTAAAGCAGCAAAGCAACCTCCATGTGCCAGGGACAGAGACGGGCTGCCAGTAGAAAATTGAGTCATTTTGCAGATGGTATCAACTCCATAATACAAATATTTATTTCACTAAATACTAAATTGTTGAAAAATAATAAAGCATTGCCAAAACACAAGAGCAAAGCAATGTGATCACTTAAATAAGTTAATTTGAACCGCAGTATAGAACTCAGAGAAAGAAACATAGAAACATAGAAAATAGATGCAGGAGTAGGCCATTCGGCCCTTCGAGCCTGCACCGCCATTCAAGATGATCATGGCTGATCATCCAACTCAGAAGTTACACATGAATGGAAGAATTCCTTTCCATCAGGGCGGTACAGTGGCGCCGCCGTAGATTTACTATCTGAGAGCACCGGGTTCGATCCTGACCACGGGTACTGTTGGTGTGGAGTTTGCACGTTCTCCCTTACGACCGCGTGGGTTTTCTCCGGGTGCTCCGGTTTCCTCCCACATCCCAAAGACATACAGGCTTGTCCCTAGTGTGCAGGATAAGACCAGTGTACGGGGTGATCGCTTGTCGGTGCAAACCCGTTGGGCCGAAAGGCCTGTTTCCGCACTCTATCTCCAAAGTCTAAAGTAAAGTAAATGGACGAATTGCTAACAGAAACAGCCAGTGCATCGAAACAACTCATTCCTTTTCCTACAAAATTAGCCACTGCTATTCCCCCATCATATTCCAAAATCCCATCTTTTTTGTCATTTTATCATTCCATTTTTCAGATATGGAATATTCCACATTGCATTGCCTCTCGGCAATCTTCTGACATCTTTCCCAAGAACAATCATCTGACATCTCTTCTTTCTCAACACTTAGATCTTTTCAAGTGTGTCCCCGTGACTAGTTTGCTTGGCCATCTTCTTCTCCTTCTAATTGGATCATCCATTGAGATTGAGGATGACTTACTTCAAAGCTGGTTCTTTGGAGGCCAAGGTGATAGATGAGACCAGCGAGGGAACAGATGGGTCAAGAGGACCTTGATACAATGGGCCAGTGGAAGGTTTAGGAGTTGGCGCTCTCTTTATGCACTCACATGGAATTCAGTGAGCTTTTGCTACATGGACTTGAATTTCTCAGGTCCCAAAACTCCTACATTTATGTAGTGAAGATCCAGAAATGTCAAGGAATCAGTGTGGATTTTTAAGGAGACTTTCAGAACATCAATGCATTGATTCCTCTATCAAACATGTCATTTGTTGTATTCAGAATGGAGTGCTTGTTCATAAGTTCATAAATTCATAAGCGATAGGAACAGAATTATACCATTTGGCCCATCTAGTCTACGCTGCCATTCAATCATGGCTGATCTATCTTTCCATCCTAACCCCATTCTCCTGCCTTCTCCCCACAACCCGACTCCCGTACTAATCAAAAATCTATCAATTTCTGCCTTAAAATATCCATTGACTTGGCCTCCACAACCTTCTGTGGCAATGAATTCCACAGGATTTGTTTCAGAAGTTTGATGTCAAGCATGCATGCAACATGACCTGTCCAAAGGAGTTGACTGAGAGTGATCAGAGCCTGAGGGTTAAGGATCTTGGACTGGGCCAAGATGTTGACAATGATTCACTTGTCCTTCCATTCAGTGTGCCCCATGCTCCCGGCTGTCAGTAGTCTGCGAAGTCAAGTCGAGTTTATTATTAAATGCAAAAGTACAGTGATGTACAGGTACAATGATATCCATGTGTGCAGCAGCAACACAGGCACATAGACCAGACAACATACAAAAACATAAATTATACATAAATCATATAACTATTAAAACTCTGATCTTGGATGTGTGTTATTTGTTTGTGTATAATTGCATCTTCTTGAAAAAACAACACGCTAACGGTAACATTTTTACATATTCCGGTAGAGATTTTTTCTGTGCAGTCCAAAGTCGCCTTATCTGAAAAATTCATGCTTTATTTCTCCAGTTATTAATGAAAATGTTTTTTAAAAATGTGCCTCATGTAGACGCTTTAGATGGTTGGGAGGGCTATACCCATGATTGAAGCATGCAAGAGAGCAAGGAGTACTGCCCAATAAACTCTGAGTTTGGTTCCAGATTTGAGGTTTTGATCTTCAAATATTATTTTTTTCATCTGGCCAGAAGCTGTACTGGTGTACTGAAGCATTAGACTTTGTCATTGATGTCAGCCTTCACTGAGAGGTGACTTCCAAGATTTGCAAAGTGGTCCATATTTTCTGAGGTCTTGACTTTATAATGGAGCAATGTTTTAGTAGAAGACTTTTGTATTGCAGTGATTGAGTGTCAGGCCCATCATCTTGTACACTTCAGTCAATGAGTTTACAATGATTTGTTCAGCACCCTCCATGGGGTGGAAGATTGCAACCTTCACGTGGTCCGCCCTGTTTCGACTAATGCAATCAACTCGACGTGCACAAACGGAAGATCAAATAGAACAAGTTGTCCAACAACAGGAGGAGGAGGAGGAGGAGGAGGAGGAGAGGAAGAGGAAGAGGAAGAGGAAGAGGAAGAGGAAGAGGAAGAGGAAGAGGAGGAGGAGGAGGAGGAGGAGGAGGAGGAGGAGGAGGAGGAGGAGGAGGAGGAGGAGGAGGAGGAGGAGGAGGAGGAGGAGGAGGAGGAGGAGGAGGAGGAGGAGGAGGAGGAGGAGGAGGAGGAGGAGGAGGAGGAGGAGGAGGAGGAGGAGGAGGAGGAGGAGGAGGAGGAGGAGGAGGAGGAGGAGGAGGAGGAGGAGGAGGAGGAGGAGGAGGAGGAGAAGAAGGAGGAGAAGAAGGAGGAGAAGGAGGACGAGAAGGAGGAGGAGAAGGAGGAGAATGAGAAGAAGGAGAAGAAGGAGAAGAAGGAGAAGAAGGAGAAGAAGAAGAAGAAGAAGAAGAAGAAGAAGAAGAAGCAGCAGCCTCCATGCATTCCAAATGCCAGAGTTGTCTACATACTGGGGCTCTATTACTAAGGTCGGAGTGAGCTGGGTTCTGAAGTTTTAATGCTTTCTCCCCGAGTCCTGTGGATGAGCTCCATCCCAACAGGAAGCCCTTCTGACCAACAAGAACTCAAAAAGACCATAAGCCAACTAAAACCAAAATCCCATCATGAGCAAACCATGTACCTGCTGAGGTTAAAAGCTCAGGGCTGAGGAGCTTTAGCTTCTAATTAGCCTCCTTCCAGTGGTCTCGAGTTGCTCCATGAAAGACAGAGGAGATTACATCAGTTAAGAGAAACAGTGGAAATGAACTTCACTATATGAACATCAATGATAATAGAGAGAGCAGCAACAGCCACTGCACAGCTTTTATTGACTTTGATAAAGCCTTGACATCATCACACAGGAGCGACTGTGGAACACAATCTTCAAATAGAAGTTATCAGGCAACCGAACCATCCTAACATAATTAGAGAGCAGTCCTGAACTACTATCTACCTCACAGGAGACCCTCAGACTATCTTCAATCGGACTTTACTAGCTTTATCTTGCACTAAATGTTATTCCCTTCCCATCAGTACATTGTGAATGGCTTTTCTGTAATCATATATTGATTGGTTAGCACGCAACAAAGGATTTTCACTGTACACGTGACTGTGCACGTGACAATAAACTAAACTAAACTAAAACTCCCTCAGGGAATGGGCATCAAGACTTCCATCTTAATTCTCAGTAGCTCCACCCGGTAAATTTTACCTCCCAGTTGCCAAATCTTTGTTTGTCTTAAGAATTTAATGTTACATCTTCTCTTGATTTTTTGAGGAACCTTTTTTAAGTTTTATTTCTCTTAACCATTTCTTTATCTATTTTTATTTCAGATATAATTCAGAAGTAACCTGCGAATAAGAGCTTTATGTTGGTGCCACGAAAGTCATTAGAGAGCTTCGAATGTTTCCCTGATTGCACAACGCGTGCCTATTTCTAAGTTCTAAACGTTCGGATAGCGTGAGATCCCTGACGTTTTTTGTTATTGTTTGTGCGAGTTATTTAATTACGGTTTAGAAGTTCCTTTGCTGTGGGTGCCCCAAACAAAATGTTCTAAGTCTCTCTCTCTATCGGACTGATAATGAGCCTTGCTGCGTTACACATGTGTCGTGCATCTACAAGCAGGAAATAATTATACTCCTTTAATCTTTGTGTAAACAACATTCACTTGATTTAC
This sequence comes from Amblyraja radiata, assembly GCF_010909765.2. Taxonomy (NCBI): domain Eukaryota; kingdom Metazoa; phylum Chordata; class Chondrichthyes; order Rajiformes; family Rajidae; genus Amblyraja; species Amblyraja radiata. The sequence continues at coordinate 46,146,737 of NC_045967.1, read as the reverse complement.
CAATCCATGCCATTTTTGGAAGGAAGGGTCATTTCTACTGTATGGTGACATGCAATATCTATTTCTTCCATGTAAAATCGGGACATGATCAAATTAGAAGTTTATTAAATGACTCGAGAAAATTTGACACATTAAGATCAAAAGCTGTAGCATTCGCTGTTGATTTCTTACACTTACCACAGCACAGAAATGTAATTATCCTTCTATTTTTAGCAAAACAGATATTTAATTAGCGAGTTAGTCTTTAAACCACAAATTAATTCAATTTATATATAGGCGGAAAATATTTGAAGCATTCAGCAGGGCAGGCTGTGTCTGCAGAAAGGGAAACAGATTAATGTTTGATGTTTCATGTCTGAGACCCTTCATGGGGAATCGAGAAAGCAAGTTAGGATTCAGTAGCAGATAAGGTAGGGAAGGGATGGGTTGAACAAAGATTATCTCAGTTTGAATGGGAAGAAATTAGTTAGCATGGCAAGTTCAAGGGACAGCTGATGTTGGAATCTGGAGGGAGAAGGCGGGCTGCTGGAAGGACTCAGTGGATCAGACAGTATCTGTGGACAGTCAACATATCAGGTAGTGACCCTGCATCTGGACTGAAAGTGTAGAGGGGAAATTGCAAGTAACAAGAGGCAAGAGAGAAAGGTGGGGGTGGATTTTCGGCATTTTCAAAAGGGATGTTGGCACAATGGCGCATCTGGTAGAGCGGCTGCCGCGCAGAGCCAGAAACCCGGGTTCAATCGTGGAGTTTACATGTTCTCCCTGTGACCACGTGGGTTTTCTCCGAGTGCTCCGGTTTCCTCCCCAGGTCCCAAAGAGTTGGGGGTTTGTAGGTTAATTGCCCCCAGTGTGCATGGCGTGGGAAAGTAGAATAACATAAAATGCATGCGAATGGCTGATTGATGGTCAGCTTGGACTCGGTGAGCCAAAGGGCCTGGTTCCATGCTGTATCTTTCAATCAATTCAATCAGAAACCTCAGTCGTGCCCAAGGCAATGACTATTGGCACTTTGTGTGTTCACCAAACACAATTCAAGCTAGAGTTACTGGTTAACAGTCAAGAGTGGCTTCACCCAGTTTATCTCTCTGGTATCCAAATTGAATAAGCCATATTCCATATCTAGTTGGTAGGTTCAATATATTGTTAGTTTCTGGCATGAAATAGTTTATAAATGACATTAAAATTTGTAAATAATCCTCAATGCGTATAGTTTAGTTTTAATATTATCATGTATTTAGTTTAGTTTAGTTTAGTGATACAGCACGGAACCAGGCCCTTCGGCCCAACGTGTCTGTGCTGACTAGTGATCCCCATACATTAACATTATCGTACACAACACTAAGGACAATGATACCAAGCCAATTAACCTACAGACCTGCACATCTTTGGAGTGTAGGAGGAAACCGAAGATCTCGGAGAAAACCCACGCAGGTCATGGGGTGAACGTACAAACTCTGTACAGACAGCACCAGTAGTCAGGATCAAACCCGGGTCTCTGGCGCTGTAAGGCAGCAACTCTAGCTCTGCGCCACCGTGCCCCCCATGAATAAGTATATATCATGTATGCAAAAGCATATATCGTAAATATTTCATGGAAAGGTTATATATTATTTATTTAACATTCCTTCCTATCTATGTATTCATCTGGACACACTACATACACCAGACCAATTTTCATTTCAACTCAATCTCGAAAATTAATTTCTAGAATTTTAAAGTCTTGTATTTCCCTGTCTCTCTCCATCTTCCAACAACTTTTTAAAACTCAGCTTGGTTGTAGTTGATTAGTTTTAACCTACTGCCCATTTTTTCAGTTTTACTCTATGTGCGTAATATGTGTAGATTCACTGATAATCTTTATTATGGCCCTTGCCCTTCACCTAGATTTATAAAGTAATATATTATGAAGTGCAGCGCTTAAATAAACATTTAACATTCTGATAAGATGATAAATTATTTTATTGGTTTAATTGAGATATTTGGAGAGGATTTTTGCTCTATTAGGTACTTATGCATTAATATCCTACAATTACTGCTAAACTCTTTGTCACCCTACTAAATTGTCTTAATGTGAAAATATCATCACATATTGGAGCAAGGCCACATAAAACATGGCCTATGACTTCCAGCTATGCACTATTTATTGACAATGACCTCAAACTGGTGAATGGTTGCCATTAACCATATCCTAGAAAATAACCATAATGTACTGTAATGTAAGTCAGATTTTTGTATAACAACAAGTATAATAAAATTAGCACTGAAAAAAGATCAGACATTTGAATGGGATCTGATTCTATAAGCGCTAATGAAATAATTATTTGGCATATGTGGCCAGATATTCCACAGGATCAGTGTAAAAGCACACAGTATATATATATTTTTTAATATCTTTTTGTTTCAATTCCCCATCTTGTCTTGGGCCAGGCTCCAACAACAACCAAATAAATTCTAATTTAAATCAGATATGTTGCATCAATTTAACGTATTACTCGATGTTCCCTTAATGTAGACCTGATCCCTTGCTAATTTATAGTATAGCAACTGGACAACCATGTATTAACTGTGCCTCGGTCATATCTATACGTGCCAAAACAAAATACGACAGATGCTGTAAATCTGAAATAAAAAACAAAAATAATCGAAGACCACCTGGGCCTCCTCCACTGTCAGGGTGAGGCCAAACAGAAACTGGAGGAAAAGCACCTCATATTTTGCTTGGGCAGCCTACAACCCAGCGGTGTGAATATTGATTTCTCTAACTTCAAGTAACCCTTGCATCCCCTCTCTCTCCATCCCTCCCCCACCACAGTCGTTGTACTAGTTTCATTGTCGTCCTACTGAGTTTCACTCTTTGTATCACTCGTTATCACCTTCTCCTCAGCCAACATTGTGGGCTCCACCTTTCCTTGATCATCGCTGCTGGCTTTGATTTGTCCTTTTGCATACCTTTCATTCATTTTTTCTATGTACCTTCTCATATCTCTCATTTCCCTCTCCCCCGACTCTCAGTCTGAAAAAGGGCCTCAACCCAAAATGTCACCTATTCCTTTTCTCCAGAGATGCTGCCTGACCCGTTGAGTTACTCCAAACACAATTCAAGCTAGAGTTACTGGTTAACAGTCAAGAGTGGCTTCACCCAGTTTATCTCTCTGGTATCCAAATTTAATATGCCTTCTGTCTGAAACATTAATCAATTTCTCTCTCCACATTTGCTGCCTAATTTCCTGCTTATTTCCATAATTTTCCCTTCTTTTATGAACATGCAAACTTATATTTATTGAGAAACAGAATAAAGAACAAAAATCCATAAAGGAAAAACCAACAAAAGCACAAAAGAGTTGAAGTGGTAAATTGGAGACTAAACTTCAATATTTACAGAAAGAAAAGGGAGAAGGCAGAGAATTAAATGGTTTCACACCTTTGGGGTCTCAGTTAAAAAAAATAGCAAACGGCAATAGTCAGAGGGCAAAACTAGACCTCACATCTACATTGAACAATGTCCTTTTCACAGTGGCAACGCTGTGATCAAAATGGCCTCACAATGCTCGGCTTAGCATACATTTTTGAGCATAACAGCTATTGCAATGGATATATATATGTTCTGGACACAAGAGGTGATTTGGTGTAAAGATAGACACAAAATGCTGGAGTAACTCAGCGGGACAGGCAGCATCTCTGGATAGAAGGAATGGCTGACTTTGGTGTGTTTGCGATGAAATGTTTATTTCAAAGCACTGCTGGCCCACGCTTTAAGTGCACATTAAATAAAATGGTGGTCATTTTTCTGTTTGTGGGAGAGCGATGCTTTCTTAGCTTTGCATGTTTCTCGTTGCAGGCCTTACGTACCAGCCTCACAAACTGCAGACTTATTTCATCAACAAAAGTCGATAACATCTTCAGATCACATAAACAGTTGGTTGGAATGAAGGTTGTACTCCTAATGTAGCACCCAATGGCTCCAGGACCTGGATAACAATTAGTGTTCTTGAAGTGGCCACTTTCAATTGACCACTGAAGGCTTAGCTACCTTTTATGCTTATTCATTCAAAAGAATTGATAGACATAAGCAGATTTATTATTGTACAGAAAAACTAAATGAAAATGCCTCCATTCATGCTCACTTCCTTTTCGAAACTTACTCCAGACACATTTATATATGAATAACTCCTCTATATCAACATTTGCAAAAAATATTTTCACTCTTATATCGAAGGTGCTCGAGAATTATCAGTGTTCCAAAAACCGGGGAGAAATTGTTGATTAAAGGCCACAAACAGGGGAATACTTAGCCGACTAATTTACAATTTACAGATTTTCTTTTCCACTAAACCTTGAAAGTAGCAAACAAGGTGAAAATGGCAAACACATTCCCACGCCTGTCTTGTGAAACTCAAATGGAGCGATTTGCACGAGTGAAAATCTATATTACACAGGTTCCAAAACGCAATATTACAAAATTCTTAAAGGGTTGGACAGGCTAGATGCAGGAAGATTGTTCCCGATGTTGGGGAAGTCCAGAACAAGGGGTCACAGTTTAAGGATAAGGGGGAAATCTTTTAGGACTGAGATGAGAAAAACATTTTTCACACAGAGAGTGGTGAATCTCTGGAATTCTCTGCCACAGAAGGTAGTTGAGGCCAGTTCATTGGCTATATTTAAGAGGGAGTTAGATGTGGCCCTTGTGGCTAAAGGGATCAGGGGGTATGGAGAGAAGGCAGGTCCAGGATACTGAGTTGGATGATCAGCCATGATCATATTGAATTACGGTGCAGGCTCGAAGGGCCGAATGGCCTACTCCTGCACCTATTTTCTATGTTTCTGGAAGGAGTTTCGTTGACTTTTCTAGGTGTGGATGTGAGTTAATATCATGGTTATCTGATTAGGAACTTGAACAGCCTCTGAAACACTGCAAATGAAGTCATGGGTCCTTTACAGGGCAATGGATGTTTGACTTTGTTGTTTGATGGCAGATGAATGACAAAGCATGGCAGCTTTTGAAAGCCACTGCAAACCCTATGGGATGCAAACATAAACATGAACTAATAACAGAGTAGAAACATTTCTTGTAATCATGCAGATGAGAGGAAAGGGTGTGTCAGCTAAGCATTAATTTGCATCGTACTTTGCCTGTTGAGAAGGGATGAGAACATCTTCAAAGAGACTTGCTGAGGAGCTTTTGTTTTTGAGTAACAAGGAACTTTACTGTTCCTACACTAAGCGTTATTCATGTTACTCCCTTTATCATGTATCTGTGGATGGCTCTATTGTAATCACGTCTTGTCTTTCCGCTGACTGGTTCGCCATATTTTATTGTAGTGAGAATAATGGTGATGTATATGAAAGACCATCAAGTGAGGTCGAAAGAAAGCTACATTTTCAAGTCTATTTTTGGGTTGAACTTCCATGAATGAGCTAAGCCAGTGCATTGCTACCATCACCCGTGGCTGTTGACATTTATTTCACATAATATAGATAATAATAATAATTGCTCAACTTGAAACACACTGAGGGTAAATTCTGTCTCGTACATCTCGCTGTACAATCCAACTCATTTCCTTTTTGTTAAAAGCCAATTATGCTGGAAATTCCAGCAATGGATTTTATTTCAGATTTCCTGCAGCTTTTTAATTTTCATTTTCTTTTACCTTTGAAGACAATGAAATCTATCCTTTGACTTCAATGTAAAATAAATTGGGTGGAGTGTAATTTACAACAGACCTAGGGACGGCACAGTGATGCAGTGGTTGAGTTGCTGCCTTACAGTGCTAGAAACCTGGGTTCAACCCTGACTGTGAGTGCTGTCTGTACGGAGTTTACTCGTTCTCTCTGTGACCGCGTGTGTTTTCTCTGGGTACTCCGATTTCCTCCCACATTCCAAAGAGTTGAAGGAAATCATCTTCGCTCCTGAGGACAGCCGCAGTAGATGAGGACCTTAGATGGGTATCTCTCTGAAGAGGAGAATTAGATGGAATGCTGAAGGGGATTCCCATTTTACCATCACCCAAATCCAAACCTGAGTCAAGTGTTCGCAGCATTCCGGTTTCATGTTGTACTTGCAAAAAGTAAAATAGGTAAGAGGACAAATTAGTTTAGTTTAGTTTAGCTTAGCTTAATGTCATGTGTACCGGGGTACAGTGAAAATCTTTTGTTGCCTGCTATCCAAGTAGCAGAAAGACAATACATGATTACAGTCAAGCCGTTACATAATAAGCAAATGTCGTTTAGTGCAAGGTTAAACCAGCAAAGTCCGATCAAGGATAGTCCGAGGGTCACCAATGAGGTAGATAGTAGTTCAGCACTGCTTTCTGGTTGTGGTAGGATGATTCAATTGCCTGATAACAGCTGGGAAGACACTGTCCCCGAATCTGGTGGTGTGTTTTTTCATACTTCTATACCTTTTGCCGATGGGAGAGGGGAGAATAGGGAGCGGCTAGAGTGCGGCTCGTCCTTGATTATGCTGCTGGCCTTTGCCAAGGCAGTGTGAGGTATAAATGGAGTCAATAGAGGGGACATTGGTTTGTGTGATGGTCTGGGCTGTGTCCACTATTTGTTGCATATGGTGGTATCACTGTGGTTATTAGCCAGACAACTAACCTCAGGGGATATAAGAGATTGCAGATGCTGCAATCTTGACCAAAATGCAAAGTGCTGGAGTAACTCAGCAGGTCAGACAGCATCTCTGGAGGGGATGACCTTTCTTTCAGACATTACTATCACCCATGTGCTTTCGTTTATTTGAACTCCATATTTATGTATCTGCGTATGTATTTCAGCCTGTGCAAGTTGATTCTGGATGAGCTATGTGCCCTCACTGAAAGCCACATTTTCTGTTAAGAGATTAAGCAACAAAATGCTAATTGTAATGATTCAAAGTTATCTAATCTGTCCTGATATATTATTCACATAACTTATTTAACTGCAAAGTGTCTCATGTCAAAAAATCATTGCATAAGAAGGAAAGGTGTATTTAATTACCTCAATGATTAAATTAGGTTGCATTAATTACATGTCAATTTGATTGATATTGTTGACCTCTCACTTGACCTTACTGTTGCTTGCACAGCTCACAGCATCATTTGTTATATGAACAATTTAGAAAGGATGTGATTGTATGCTAGTGTTATCTTCACTGAGTTTGCTGATTTAAGACGTGCAGTGAGTCCATATATTTTATAGACTGGGTTTAAGCTGCCCCCAGCTATTTAATGCAGGGCCCCCACCAGTCAGCAGATGGATAGGAATTTGGGGGTGAACTTTTGAAATGAAGGTCTCCCACTCATTAAAAATGAAATCCTGGAGAAATAGCGTAAAAATCTTTAATATCATTTAGAAAAAAAGTGCTGCAATAACACAATAGTTCAAATATGGTCACCCATAGCCAATGAAGCACCGAGATTAAGAAGGATGATTAGTGTTGGGGGTTATGGGGAGAAGGCTGGAGAATGGGACCAAGAGGGAAAGATAGATCAGCCATGTGTCGAATGGGCTCATTCTGCTCCTATCATTTATGAAATTGTGAACGTATGTGCTCATATCTAATCCACATCATGCTTTGTTGGATCTCAGAATTCTGATATAGCAAGGTATAGATGGTTTATATTTTTAAGTGTAACTTCTCCCCCTCCCACACGCAATCTTTGTTCCATTCCCTTTTCTGAAGTTCAGCTGAGAACGGAATCAAGGGATATGAGGGACGAACAAGAACGGGGTACTGATTTTGAATGATCAGCCATGATCATAATGAATGGCGGTGCTGGCTCAAGGGGCCGAATGACCTACTCCTGTACCTATTTTCTATGGTTCTATGTTTTTACGACTGCTTTGGTTTCCACAATACTACAATTCTACAAAGGCTCAGCAACTTCACCAATAAAAACGCAACATTTTTTTCAAGAGCGCAATTGGGCTTCTTTACACTAAAGTGAATATTTTGGGTGGCCTTGACGACTTTCATATGTGTCATATTCTCACACATCATCTGTTCCAGGGTCCGGTGATGAAGGTTACACAGCATTGACTCATGCTGTCATCTCCTGCCATGTCCTACATGTGCCAAACATATCAACTCCGACACACACCAGTATCGTTGCCATTTGATGTCCATCCAACAGAAGCTTCTAATGAATCTATCTCTTACTTGTTTATTTCCTGTTCCCTTAATAAGCTGAAAAGAGTGCAAAGAAGACTTCACTATCAGAGGGTGGTGAATCTGTGGAATAAATAGCTGTGGAGGCCAAGTTAATGGGTATTCTTAAGGCAGAGATTGACAAAGTCTTGATTAGTAAGGGTGTCAGGGGCTATAAGGAGAAGGCAGGAGAATGGGGGTGAGAGGAAAAGAGAGATAAACTTGATGGGCCGAATGGCCTAATTCTGCCTGTGTAACTTATGCACTTATTTACGAGGATGTTGCCACGACTTGGGTGCCTGAGCTATAGAGAAAGGTTGGGAAAAGTAGGACTTAATTCCTTGGAGTGCAGGAGGCTGAGGGTTGATCTCATAGAAATGTATAAAATCATGAGGGTAATATATGGGGGAATGCAGAGCCTTTTACCCAGGAAAGGGAATCAAGAATTAGAGGACATAAGTTTAAGGTGACAGGAGCAAGATTTAATATGAACCTGAGGGGCAGGTTTATCACCATCGGAGGGTGGTGGGTATATGGGACGAGCTTCCACATAGATAGTTGAGGCAGATACTATAACACCATATAGAAGACATTTAAACAAGTGCGAGGTGGCACTGTGGTGCAGAGGTAGGGCTACTGCCTCACAGCGCCAGAGACCCGGGTTCAACCCTGACTACAGGCGCTGCCTGTGCGGAGTTTGTGACCACATGAGTTTTCTCCGGGTGCTCCGATTTCCTCCCACATTCCAAAAACATGCAGATTTGTAAGTTAATTGGCTCTGTAAAGTGTGCAGGATGCGAAAGTGTGATAACATGGAACGAGTGTGCTGGTGATCAATGGTCGCCATGAATTCGATGGGCTGAAGGGCCTGTTTCCCTGCTGTATTTCTAAAACTAAAGGTTTAGAGGGTTATGGGTGTGCAAATTGGACAAAAATTAGATGGGGTATTTTGATCGGCATGGACAGGTTGGGCAGATTGTTCACAAAAACCTAATTCATCTTAAATACTAACTGGAGGCTGACTCTAAAAGTCTACGAATGAATGCTATTCCTTATTTGTTTGAAAAATATTATAATAATCCAGATGAAACCCTCCAATACCTGAACGGAAAATTATATCCAACGGTGTCAGCATATAACGATTTGTTTCATGGCATTTTCGACCTCTGGAACAGACCGCTGCTTAACAATGTAATACAGAAGTATTATTCTAGGCCTCAACAGTTCTACATTTTCTTGTTGGGTTTTTGCAGCTGTGTTATGCTTGTGACACTGAATGTATGAAATATTTTGGGTAACTATAGTGCCCATAAGCCTTTAGCCAAATATCATATAACCTTTTCACAAAGGTTAACGTAATTGAAGATTTCAAAAAAGATGCTTGCTTCAATCTGTAGTGAATTAAAATGTCCAATCTCAGAGTGCCTATGGATAGACCCAAAAAGCTGGGGTAATTCAGCGGGACAGGCAGCATCTCCGGTTAAAAGGAATTTTATGGCGCTTCGGGTCGAGACCCTTCATCAGATTCAATCACACCCAGTATGAAGAAGGGTCTTGACCCGAAATGTCACTTTCTCCAGAGATGCTGCCTGACCCATTGCATTTTGTGTCTATCTTCAGTGTAAACCAGCATCTGCAGTTCCTCCTTACATATTATATAGTGTCAGGTTGTGGATAGCTTACCTGACCAGGATGCCTCGCCAGTGAGTGAGAGGGCAGGAATGTGACGGAAACAGAACTTTGCCATCATTTCTGGTCCACGTCCAACAATGGGTTGAAGTAACCAGTGAAAACGTCACCTTAAAACATGCACGTGCACTAAATGTTTAAGAAGGAACTGCAGGTGCTGGAAAAACTCCAGTTTCTCCAGCACTTTTGTCTACTCACATACTAAATGATGCCTTAGTTCAAAGTATTTTTGCCCACCAGCTTACTCTACTCCCCGTCAGCAACCAAGGCCTAATGAAAGGTTAATTTGTCATTTCTTCTCTCTAAATGACCATGGAATAAGATGCCCCTCATCTGAAAATTTTAATTGATCATCAAATAGATCCTCAGATGGCTTTCTAAAGTTACATTGTTGCAGGGAGGAAGGGTAATGGAGAAAGATGGGGCAGGAGAGGGATGGATAGGGGAGTGGTGGGTGGGAGAGTGATGGAACTTAAGAGAGCTGAGGAGGGTGAATGATAGCGAGAGGGAGCCACAAGGGAAAACCATCTATGTACATGATCGCTAACTATTTATTGCACATATTCCTTTCTGCCATTAACAAGAATCAGCTGTTTCCATTCAATTTAAAGAATGCAGTTTGTTGAGAAACATGGGTTCTATTTATTATCATTGGCTTACACTGGTGAGGTCTAAACATTAGATAGAGGTCAGTTTTGTTTTTTTTTCTTTCTGAGCCTGTTCTCTTTGGGTGGTTGAGCTGCTGAACCAGTCTATTCCAAGTCATTGAGTTCTGAATCAACAAAGCCACTACCTATTGGAGAGCAATTCTCAGTATCGCAGCCCAGCTCGTGGAATGCGCCCTTGTACGGCTTTACTTCCAGGCAATCAATACCTGTAAGAAAAGAGATCAATTTACCACACAGTAATTGGAATAAAAAAGGCCTTTATCTCAGGAAAGATTGAGCAGAAAAACATGGAAGTTATGATGTTGTCAGAGCTGGTTGGGCAGCGCGGTGGCACAGTGGTAGCTTTCCAACACCAGAGACACTTGGGTTCGATCCTGACTACGGGTGCTGTCTGTGCAGAGTTTGTATGTTCTCTTTGTGACTGTATGGGTTTTCTCCAGGTGCACTGGTTTCCTCCCACACTGCAAAGACATTCAGGTTTGTAGGCAAATTGTCCCTGGTGTGTAGTGTAATACTAGTGTACTGGATGATTACTGGTTGACGTGGACTCAGTGGGACGGAGGGCCTGTTTCCATGCTGTATCTCTCAACTAAACTAAAATTAACTTGGTGTCAGGTGAGATGTTGGCCTTGCAAATTGTACAATTTTGTCTTAATCTTTCCTTCCCTGAAGATGTTAGGGTATAATTCCATGGACGCTGCCAGCAAGATGATCAGTCAACATGATCTTCATCAAGGGTCATTTGGTGGGAATTAAGAACAGATGGCTCAGCCTAGATGCATTGTATCACATAACCTGTGACCGGCAATAAAACGTGCAAAGCCCATGGTCACAACAGCCTGCACTTTGACACTCCGAGTCAACATAGGCCTCTAGACTTGATGTTGCAATCTGCTTCACACAATATCAGGGAGTGCCTAACATTAAGAGAGCAGTAATGTATGTATAAAAGGCTTTCCTGCCAACTATCCTTTGAGATTGATAAACCCAATTCATCTTCCCATGACACAGCTGTGAAGGACATTCGTTGGTGCTATCTCTTTGAAAGAGTTATCAAATTGGTCTCTTCTTATTGCTCATTCCCCACTACTCTGTGAAATGTTGTTCCCATCTCCATTTGAGAAATATTATTGAACCTCTTTCACCATCCCTTCAGGCAATGCAGTCTAGATCATAATATAGAATATAGAACATAGAACAGTACAGTAGGTAGGATCGATCCCAGGTCTCTGGCACTGTAAAGGGCCTGTCCCATTTTCACGACCTAATTCACGACCTTTTTTACTCGTGGACATTTTTCATCATGCTAGAAAACACGCCCCGACCTACTTGATGCCACGAGTACTAACGACTAGCATCACGACCTGCTACGACCTACCTACGACCTCGTGACGGCCATGCTGCGAGTATGAGTCAAGGGCAAACTCGGCAGAGGTCGTGAATTAGGTCATGAAAGTGGGACATGGCCTTAAGGGAGAACTCTGCCACTGTGCTGACACATTCTGTGTTTATTTTCATTCACATAGTTATTGTCTTTGGTGTAAATTGAATTTTTATCCTAATCCAAAATATCATCTGTATGAAACTTTAAATCTGACCTCCAAGGCAGCGATAAACAATTTCATGGTTCTATACAAGGGGGGGAGCAGGAAATGTTCTCCACTACAATAAACAATATTGCTGTCCCTTCTCCTTTGTTCTCTGCTTCTCTACCAACAACCCTTCAGGCAATGAATTACAAAAATGCATTGTTCTTCCTGATGTCACAAGTAGCGCTATAAAAATGCAAACTTGATCTTTCTTAAAGCTGTTTTGTTTATTTTCATTGCATTATGGAATTCAAAATCCGTACAGAATATAATTGTCCGCTTACTTTATGATAGAACACGGCTCTCTATGATGGTGCCTCGTTATTTACAGGAAACCGATGCGCATTTATCTCTCCTTAACTTCAATACAACAATGTAAACTATGCGAATGTTATGGAAACGTTGCCAGAATACAAGTGTTCTCAGTTACTAAATGGCCCCGTAGCAGAAGCGCCCACGTCGCGAGGCTGGAAAATGGAAGTATCCCCAGCTAATTCTGCTACCACCATCATCTATTGCAACAAGTGATGGCTCCCACTGATTGTCGCCGGAAGCTTGCGTCCTTTTCAGGACGGACGATGACAGCGATGTCAACATCGACCTGTAGGGGGCGCTCCTCTGTGTGCAGCCATGTCAGCAGCGCATCAGTTTTTCCAGCTTTTTTTTATTTTTTAGTATGTTTTACAGTGTGTATTTTGTGTTCCTTCGTGTGTTTTGTGTGGGGGGTGGTGTGGGGGGGGGTAAGGGGGAAACCGCTTCGGTCGCCTCCTCCATGGAGAGGCAACTTTTTCCAGGTCGCCTCCCCCGTGGCCTAACATCAAGGATCGACGCGGCCTTTCCCGGAGACACGCCCGGGGCTTCAGCCGCGGGCGCAGCGTGGACTCTCGGCGTGGAGCGGGCGACCCTCGCTGGGGCTCGCTGGAGGGGAGCGCTCCGTTTCGCTGGCCCGGGGCAGCCGGCAGCCTGAAGTCGCAGCCTGAAGCCGCGGTCTGCAGAGCTCCAGCTGGTGCGGCGTCTACAGCCCGGGATCCCTCGTGGGGGACCCGGGGGAAGAAGAAGCCATCACTGCTGGCCCGCGGCCAACTTCTACCGCGGGGCCGGCATGGACTTACCATCACCCCTGGAGGGGAGCTTCGACCGCCGGCCCTGCAGTCTACGGTGCTTCTGGCTGCGGCGGGGACTTTAAATCTCGACCGCCGGCCTGCGGCCTACAACAATCTAAAGCCGCGGTCTCCGGTGAGGAAGAGCCGATCCTGGACTGACTGGACTCTGGTCCTGTACACGGGGGGGAAATGGAGGAGGACTGGCCAAATTTTTGTGCCTTCCACCACAGTGATGAATGCTGTGGTGGATGTTTGTGTTACAGTTTTATTGTGTGTTCTTTATTATTGTACTGCTGCTGACAACCCAAATTTCCACCAACCCTGGTTGTGTGGCAATAAATTATATCTATCTATCTATTTGTAACATGGAAGATGAACACGAAGGAAGAAGTTACTAAATATATTCTTGTGCTCCCCATTGTGGCTTAAGTGAGGTATTACATCCTCAATTTGTTCTTTCCAACTACTTTTTTTCCCCTAATAGGAGCAATAATGTTGATGTGAGCATATTTAACAACTGAAAGAAATATGCACGGTTCAATTTTGAATGTAAAACATCTAAAATTTGTTTTAATATTTTCTGCATCAGGCAAGAGATTACATATCATTGGCTGTAAAGCACTTGAAGATGCACTGACTTTATGGAAAGACAAATGTTTATTTTTTGTCCTATTTCTCTATTTATTTTTAATTTTATGGTAAATAAGATATGGATTGAGATAAGTGAATACAATCATTGGAGGCATAGATTGGGTAGACAGACAGAATCTCTCTTCCAGCGTGGAAATGTCGCAGAGGACTTCTACCCCCTCTCCCTACCATCCTACTGGCCAATGTACTGTCCCTTGAAAATAAAATGGAGGACTTAAGGGCAAGGCTGCTTTAGCAAAGGTAGCTGAGGGAATGCTCTGTGTTCTGTTTCACAGAGACATGGCTCTCCCCCAGCTCCCCAGACTCAGCGGTCCAGCCTGAAGGTTTCTCCATCCATCGCATGGACCGTATGCTGGCATCTGGGAAAGGGAGAGGAGGGGGCGTCTGCCTCATGGTCAACTCTGCGTGGTGCGCAGACGTGGCAGTCCTATCCAACTCCTGCTCTCCACACCTGGAACACCTGGCTGTGAAATGCCGTCACTTCTACATACTGAGGGAATTCACCTCCATCATCCTGACCGCGGTCTACATCCCACCCCAGGCTGATGTCCACCTGGCACTGGGGGAGCTGCACGCCGTGGTCAACAAGCACCAGACGGCTTACCCCGAGGTGTTTACCACCGTAGCAGGGGACTTCAACGAAGCCAACCTGAAGAAATCGCTCCCTAACTTCCACCAACATGTCTCCTGCAGCACCAGAGGATCAAACACCCTCGACCACTGCTACACGACCATCAAAGACGCCTATCGCTCTATCCCTCGCCCTCACTTTGGTAAATTCGACCATGCTGCGGTGCTGCTTCTTCCTGCCTACAGGCAGCAATTGAAGAGCGCACCCCCAGAGGTGAAGACTGTACAGAGCTGGTCGGGGGGGGGGGGGGGGGGGGGGGCAGAGGAACAACTCCAGGACTGTTTGGAGTCTGTAGAGTGGGCAATGTTCAGGGACTCGGCAATGGACCTGAATGAATACGCACAGTCATTACAGACTTCATAAAGAAATTTGTGGATCACTGCATCCCAACAAAAACCTTCCGAGTGTTTCCTAACCAGAAGCTTGGATGAACCATGAGATCCGCACTCTTCTGAAGATCTGATCCCGGGCCGGAGTTACAGAGGTCTACAAGAAGTCCAGATACGACCTTGGTAAGGCCATCAAAAAGGCCAAAAGGGACTACTGCTCCAAGCTGGAGGATGAGAGGGATGTTCGGATACTGTGGCAGGGCTTGAATGCCATCACCTCCTAAAAGGTGAGATCAGGAGGCAGCTCAATTGTCAGTGAAGCATCACTCCCTGACGAGCTCAATGCGTTTTACACATGCTTTGATAGGGAGAACACTGATGTGCCTTCCTGAGCCCCCATTCGCTGTGATGGTATTTCAGTCACAGTCACAGTCACAGAGGCCAATGTCAGAATATCCTTCAGGGGGGATGAACCCTCAGAAAGCTCCTGGACCTGATGATATACCCGGGCATGTTCTAAAATCTGTGCGTACCAACTGACCATCCAGATTCATGAACAGCTTCTTCCCCATCAGGCTATTAAACTCGAAAATCAAACAAACTCTGAACTATAACAGCCTACTGCACTTTATCTGTTTATTTATGTGTGTATATATGGTCGATGCTATATAGACACACTGAACTGTTCTGTATTTATGCTTACAATATTCTGTCGTGCTGCAGCAAGCAAGAATTTAATCGTCCAATCTGGGACACATGATAATAAACTCTCTTGACTCTCCTGACTCTTGACTCAGAGACTTACAGCGCCAGAGACCCAGATTCCATCCTGATTATGGGTGCTGTCTGTGTGGAGTTTGTGCGTTCTCCCTGCGATTCAATCGGCTGAAGGGCCTTTAACCATGCTGTATCTCCTAAACTAAATTGATTGAAGCATTGAATTTGAAGCATAGAAAAATTGTAGATACTTCACCTTCGACTGAATTCATTCAAACCAAATTTCACAACGGGACAGAAATCAACATTACTTTGGAACAATTAGAAAGCATGCATTCATCTTAATTTTATAAAACTGTTGCTGCAAAAGCTCATATAGTTCCTTACTGCAACTTCACCAAATGCATTGGTTACTTGTCTCTCTCGTATATGCTGTCTCCAAATAGTATATTCCCATGACTGGTGTCAAAAACTCCTGCATGGGAACATTCCTTAAGAGAAAAACATGTTTCCCAGAGGAAGAAGAGACAGTCTCCCAAACTTCCAACTGATTTCACAAAAAGAAAAGAGTAGAAAATAGAATAGAAAACAGACTGAACAAAAATTGAATGCTCTTGGGATTACTTAGAGCTAAAATCTGTAAAAAAAAAAATGTCGTGCTGCTTTCGGGAATAGGAGTCTACTCCTGTTCCCACCTCAAATATCTTACATGACGTGTCATTAGTTATCCATTATCTTAAAGATCTTGAATAGTATGTTTTTCCATTAATGGTGCAATGCTAATGAAAATGAATTGTGATGTGTTGATCTAAAAAAATTGCTCATTCTGTTGTTAAATATCATTCATATAGAAATGTGTTTCTGCAGTGTCTTCACATGTTTGTTTGTTTTCATGCATCATTAAGTCCTTGATTCTTTTTCACTTAGTTAACAGTGAAGGTTAATCTCCTCAGTGCCTGGTCTGGTCTTTGAAGAATGCAACGTTCAAGGGCTAGGTACAGTAGCTTTTGCATTCCATTGTCTAAGGAGCAGTGACATCACTGTCCTTCAACATACCTCATCTTCCTGCTATTGTTCACAACCTTGTCTTTCAACAAAGGAGACAGAACATAGCCGAGTGAAGTCCTTTGAGAATTGCAGCGTTATGTTCCTGGCATCTCAAGGGCATTGGACGTTTGAGGTGAAGCTAGGAATAACCAACTTGAGAGCAGCCCTGAGCTACCGTCCACCTCATTGGAGACCCTCGGACTATCTTTAATCGGACTTTACTGGACTTTACCTTGCACTTAATGTTATTCCCTTTATCCTGTATCTGTACACTGTGGATGGCTTGATTGTAATCATGTGTAGTCTTTCCACTGACTGGGTTGCACGCAACAAAAAGCTTTTCACTGTACCCCAGTACACGTGACAATAAACTAAACTAAACTAAACGAATGAGATGAATATGGAGGTGGACATTGTAGTATTGGAAACAAAGGACTTCACAGTCGTAGAGTTGCTGCCTCACAGCACCAGAGACCCCAGTTTGATCCTGACCTCAGGCACTGTCAGTGCGGAGTTTGTATGTTCTCCCTGTGACTGCGTGGGTTTCCTACGGGTGCTCCGGTTTCCTCCCACATCCCAAGGACGTACGGATTTTGTAGGTTAAGTGGCCTCTGAAAATTGTCCCAAGTGTGTATGGAGTGGATGAGAAAGTGGGATAATGTAGAGCTAGTGTGAATGGTCGCTGGTCAGCAAGGACTCGGTGGGCCAAAGGGCCTTTCTCCACACTGTATCTTTCAATTAAATAATCCTATTGATGAATGATAACAAAGAAAATGCTGGTAGGTCAACTTGTTCTATTTGATCTATTTGTATGTGCATGTCGGGTTGATTGCATTCGTCGACACAGGGTGGATCACGTGAAGGTTGCAATCTCCCACCCCGTTAACTGGGTGTAGTTTGTCATTAATAAAGAATATTTGGATCGAGCTCCCTCCTATTTAATTGATCTTTAAAAAGCAATGCTGACAAGCCCACAGAGACTACATTGGCAACAAGGATGGGATATTGAAGCTGGGCTTGTATTAAGGCAATAATGAAGTGCAAAATAAAAGAAAATGAAGTTCTCCAGATGTGGCAGAGTGATAATGAAGGCAGGCCCACAATGTGTCAGATATATTGGTGAGATGGACACATGTGAGAGATACCAGATGTTTATTCCACACATGGGATGGGTGGAGATGTTCCTGAGAGTGGATGATACTGT
Organism: Amblyraja radiata; assembly: GCF_010909765.2. NCBI lineage: Eukaryota > Metazoa > Chordata > Chondrichthyes > Rajiformes > Rajidae > Amblyraja > Amblyraja radiata. The sequence goes on along the minus strand of NC_045967.1, from coordinate 46,128,981 downwards.
CCACATCCCAGGGGGGAACTAAGAATTGTGCAACGTGACATGAGGTGAAAAGGGGAAGATGATATATTATCGGTAGTTGTGCCAGAGATGAACAAAGAGCCAGCTGCATCAGAAAGGAATTAATGTAAACTATGGAGATAAGTTTGTCTCCATCAGGAGTCTGATTCAGGGCCGTCTCCACGGCGAGAGTACTGACCACCAGGTTGTCGTCATGGTAACCAGAATTCTGGGATAAGACAAAAACTTATCTAAGTTGGGAGACCTGACCATGAGACCGCCAGGCCCAATAGAAGCAAGGCGTCCTCTCGTGAGCGAATCGTGAAGAGGACATGACGTTGGGACTGATCTTCTGACATATGTTTGATTCAATAATGATAAAGCTGTTAGGCATTTGTGATGTCGTACTATCTTTAAAATTGACCAAAATATGAAGGGAGTGGATAACAAAGTGGGATGGACAATAGACAATAGACAATAGGTGCAGGAGTAGGCCATTCGGCCCTTCGAGCCAGCACTGCCATTCAATGTGATCATGGCTGTACTCACAGTCACTTGATTCTGCGGCTGGCACGGACACTTTAATAACTGGCACTGGCCACTCAAATCAGCTGCCCCGGACATTTTATGATTGGTTTATTGTATTTTAACGTTGTGTTTTACCTGCTTTTAACTATTTATACTGTTCCATCAGGGACTGGATTGTTTTTAGTATTATGTGTTAAATGTTTTAAATTTCATGTGCGATGCTCCGCTATTCCCTGGGAAACGTCTTTTCATTTTGCACTGTACAACTGTTGCTTGCAAGATGACAATAAAGGTTGGTTGATTGATTGATTGATTGGATTGATCATCCCCAATCAGTACCCCGTTCCTGCCTTCTCCCCATATCGCCTGACTTCGCTATTTTTAAGAGCCCTATCTAGCTCTCTCTTGAAAGCATCCAGAGAACCTGCCTCCACCGCCCTCTGAGGCAGAGAATTCCACAAAATCACCACTCTCTGTGAGGAAAAGTGTTTCCTTGTCTCCGTTCTAAATGGCTTACTCCTTATTCTTCAACTGTGGCCCCTGGTTCTGGACTCCCCCAACATCGGGAATATGTTTCTGCCTCTAGCGTGTCCAAGCCCTTAACAATCTTATATGTTTCAATGAGAGACCCTCTCATCCTTCTAAACTGCAGAGTGTACAAGCCCAGCTGCTCCATTCTCTCAGCATATGACAGTCCCGCCATCCCGGGAATTAACCTTGTAAACCTGCACTCCCTCAATAGCAAGAATGTCCTTCCTCAAATTAAGGGACCAAAACTGCACACAATGCTCCAGGTGTGGTCTCACTGGGGCTCTATACAACTGCAGAAGGACCTATTTGCTCCTACATTCGATTCCTCTTGTTATAAAGACCAACATGCCATTCGGTTTCTTCACTGCTTGCTGTACCCGCATGCTTACTTTCATAGACTGATGTACAAGGACCCCCAGATCCCGTTGTACTTCCCCTTTTCCCAACTTGACGCCATTTAGATAGTAAACTGCCTTACTGTTTTTGCTACCAAAGTGGATAACCCCACATTTATCTGCATTAAACTTCATCTGCCATGCATCTGCCCACTCCCCCAACCTGTCCAAGTAACCCTGCATTCTTATAGCATCCTCTTCACAGTTCACACTGCCACCCAGCTTTGTGTCATCTGCAAATTTGCTAATGTTACTTTGAATCCCTTCATCCAAATCATCAGGATAACAGAGGGCTGGTGTGAAAGGCTGATCCCAAATTATTCCAGGTTTACCTGATGGTTTGACCCAAAACCTACTGCAACTGAAATACAGATAATCACATGCATGGAATTCTGATTCTGAAATGTCACCCATTACTTCTCTCCGGAGATGCTGCCTGTCCTGCTGAGTTACTCTAGCAGTTTGTGTCTATCTCTCTCCAACCCCTTGGCCAGTTGGCATTTGCAGCCTGCCTCTCTCTTTGTCTTTCCTTCCATTTCTAACCCCACTGCTGGTTGGGGATGAATCCAGACTTTGTGGAACCATGGCTGTCACCTCTCTGGATTTGTAAGTCTTGTGGACCGCCAGGCCCACAGGGGTTTGGGGCAAAAAGACGGGCCATTAGATTTAAACAAGCACATGTCATTGTGTGGTCTGATAGCACTCTCACCTTCTGGGGGTAGGGTAAAGTCCATCCTGTCTGTGCAACTCAGTGTAAATAGCTCCCCCAGAGTTTCCTTCAACTCACAGTCCAGATAAAAGCCACTTGGTTCCTTGTAGCATGCTGAGTTGGGAATCTTTGGTCATTTTGTAACGTGCACAGGCCACAAATCTAGCTTTATTGTTCAGCTGCCTGATCCCTTTAATGCCAATTGATTGTGAGTGAAAAGCATCCTGAAGCATACAGAATTAACTGCAACATCCCTGCTCCATTGTGTTCCTGCCTACAGTTCATTTGTAATTTAGTTTTGTTTATTGCCACATGTACCGAGGTGCAGTGAAAAGGTTTTCGTTGCGTGCCAACCAGTCAGCGGAAATACTGTACATGATTACAATCGAGCCGTCCACGGTGTACAGATGCATGATCAAGGGAATAAGGTTTAGTGCAAGATAAATGTCCAGTAAAGTTCAATTAAAGATAGTCCGAGGGTCTTGAATGAGGTAGATGGTAGCTCAGGACCACTGTACAGCGAGGAATTGTAAAACTCCTAGTTTCATAGAAACATAGAAAATAAGTACAGGAGGAGGCCATTCGGCCCTTCGAGCCAGCACCGTCATTCATTGTGATCATGGCTGATCATCCCCAAT